>NC_089516.1:124997059-125301894 GCF_036850995.1 Saccopteryx leptura
AGTAAACCCACACGTGCAGCTGCCCCCGCCGCGTCCCTGGGAGTGCCGGCAACCACCGGCGTGCTCTGAAAAGCCCGGCGCGCGCGCGCGCCCCGAGCCGCATCCCAGCGCCCCGAGCCGCATCCCAGCGCCCCGCGCCACGTCCCAGGGAGTGCCGGCAACCACGGGCGTGCTCTGTGCTCTGAGGAGCCACAGGCGCGCCCCATCCACGTCCCAGGGAGTGCCGGTAACCACCGGCGTGCTCTGTGCTCTGAGAAGCCGCGCGCCCGCGCCCCGAGCCGCGTCCCGGGAGTGCCAGCAACCACCGGCGTGCTCTGAGAAGCCGGGCGCGCGCCCCGACCCACGTCCCAGGGAGTGCTAGCAACCAACGGCGTGCTCTGAGAAGCCGGGCGCGCGCCCCGACCCACGTCCCAGGGAGTGCTAGCAACCAACGGCGTGCTCTGAGAAGCCGCGCGCCCGCGCGCCCCGGGGAGTGCCAGCAACCACTGGCGTGCTCGGAGAAGCCGCGTGCTCGCGCCCCGAGCCGCATCCCGGGGAGTGCCGGCCACCACCGGCGTGCTCTGGGAAGCTGCGCGCCCGCTCCCCGAGCCGCGTCCCGGGAGTAGCGGCCACCACCGGCGTGCTCTGAGAAGCCGCGCGCGCGCCCCGACCCACGTCCCAGGGAGTGCCAGCAACCACCGGCGTGCTCGGAGAAGCCGCGTGCTCGCGCCCCGAGCCGCATCCCGGGGAGTGCCGGCCACCACCGGCGTGCTCTGGGAAGCCGCGCGCCCGCTCCCCGAGCCGCGTCCCGGGGAGTAGCGGCCACCACCGGCGTGCTCTGAGAAGCCGCGTGCGCGAGCCCCGCGTCCCCGGGAGTGCCGGCCACCACTGGCGTGTTCTGAGAAGCCGTGCACGCACGCGCCCCGTGACGCAGTCCAGGAGGGGCGCCAAACCTGTCTTTCCTAGTCAGGAGATTCTCTCCGTGGACGGGGCACCTCACCCAGCCATTCGAGCTAACAATCAAGCGTTGGGGGAGGGGCGCGCAGGCAGCCTGAAATACTCTCTGGAGCACAGCTGCGGATCCAATCACTGAAATTAGCTAAACCCACAAAATCTACGCACCCACGGGGCTCTAATTGATAAGATCTCTCCCAGTTCAGCGATCCAAGACAAGAGGCATAATATTTTTCACTGCCTTTCGCTAAAGGGGCGGGGGCAACTTCTGATTGACAGAGCCTCTATATTCAGGGATATACCTAACAAGAGGGACTTGGCAGATATTAAGATCTATATAGCAAGCAGCGAATAGTGCATCTTCTTTCCAGCCAAAACAGGCTACCAAGTGTGGAAAGCCTGGGTTGAGTGGTCCAACTGAATGATAGGCGCTGAACAGTCACCTTGACAACAATTGACTCCCAGCCCCGCCTGATTACGCTGGAGGCTCTGACTGCCAAAGCCTTACCCAGAGCCTTGCGCTGAGTGAGGATAGAGTGGGGATTTCCCAGCTCTTTGAGCCTCTTACTCCCCAGACAGAAGCAGTGGCAGCCTCATAGCTGGATCACTAGGCTGCTAATTCAGGAAGGGGAGACTAGGGGAGAGACTCCAGGAAAGCAAACTCTCTCTCATTATTGGACTCTACAAACGCCAACAAGCCTTGACTACCAGTGAGACTAAAGCCAATTATATGACATTGCCATAGAATCCCATCAACTGCAAATCCCTACCTAAGCGTGACACAGGGGCAGAACCTGGGGTACAGAGTAACCGACCAGGAAGAGGGAGAGAAAAGAAAAAGGAAGAAGTTAACCTCTCAAAATCAAGAAAAATCCACAGACTTTATAACTTGTTCCACTAATTCTTTGTTGTTGTTGTTTCTCTCTTCTTTCTTATTGTCTTTATTTGTATTTCCTCCACCTCGGTCCTTTTATTCTCTGCCCATCTTATGCTACCCTTTTCTTGAACTACACTACCCATAAGTGTTACATTTTATTTCTTTTCTTCATCCTTACTCTCCCTTAGGGTTACACTCCAAAACCCTTAACTCTCACTCTCTCCCCTTTTGTTTTCTTTTTGTTTTTTTTTCCCTTTCCTTTTTTTCTTCCTTTGTTTCTCTCTTTTTCTTATTTTTTCCTTTCTATTCGTTCCTTCTTTTCTCCTTTTACTTTTCCTCTCATTTAATCCTCAATTACGAACAAATTATTTAATTTGGGACTAAAGTTTTTTTTGTTTTTGTTTTTTTTTTTTTTCTCTTTTCTTTTCTGCTTTTGTTCTTGGTTTTCCTTTATTTGTTTGTTTTTGTGGCATTTTGGGTACTTTTTACATTGCTTTTTAACTCACTAGCATTCCTCCCAACCCAAAGTCTCCATTGTATTTAGTCTTCACTCCACTTAATACAACAGATTTTTACTTATTTTTATTTTTTTCTTCTTTAAATATTATTTTTTCTCTCCTTTTTTCTGTTTCCCTCTTATCCCTCTCATTATATCTTTTAGTCGACCATCACTTACAAGCAAATCATTTGATGCTTGTCTAAGATATCCTCCTTTTTTTTTTTTTTTTTTTTTTTGCATTTAGTAGGTCCCTACTCCCTTTTTTGCACCTTGAACTCTTCACCCCAAATCAGGCCCTCCGTTATAGGCAATTTTTGTTCCATTTAGCATAATATAATTCACAGGTCATCACGATATTTACCTAAAGAGGTGAGAGGAGGGAAGGAGAAGAAAGAAAAAAGGGGGAAATAATAAATCATTACTTTTTGTGTGTGTGGAGTGTTTTTTTTTTTTTTGGTTTTTTTGTTTTTTTTTTTTCTTTTTTTTTCGCTTTTTATTCTTTATTAATTTTAATTAAGAATATCAACAAGACCACCTTCAGATGCCAATAAGAAAAAGGAAATCGAATATTATGGAAACAAAAGATAGAGAGGTAACACAAATAGATGTGGAAAAATCTATGGAGAAAAGATTTAGCATACTGGAAGCCTTGGAGCCAAATGACAGAGAATTTAAAATAGAAATCTTAAAAATACTCAGAGATATACAAGAAAACACAGAAAGGCAATTTAGGGAAATCAGAAAACAACTCAACGATCACAAAGAATATATTACCAAGGAAATTGAAACTATAAAAACAAATCAAACAGAAATGAAAAACTCAATTCACGAACTGAAAAACGAGATAACAAGCTTAGCTAATAGAACAGCCCAGATAGAAGATAGGATTAGTGAAATAGAAGACAAGCAACTTGAGGCACAACAGAGAGAAGAAGAAAGAGACTCAAAAATAATAAAAAACGAGAAAACCCTACAAGAATTGTCTGACTCCATCAGAAAGAATAACATAAGAATAATAGGTATATCAGAGGGAGAAGAGAAAGAAAATGGAATGGAGAATATACTTAAACAAATAATAGATGAGAACTTCCCAAGCCTGTGGAAAGAACTAAAGCCTCAAATTCAAGAAGCAAACAGAACACCGAGTTTTCTTAACCCCAACAAACCCACTCCAAGGCACATCATAATGAAGATGACACAAACCAATGACAAAGAAAAAATTCTCAAGGCAGCCAGGGAAAAGAAGAATACAACATATAAAGGAAGACCTATTAGATTATCATCAGACTTCTCAGCAGAAACTCTACAAGCTAGAAGAGAGTGGACCCCAATATTCAAAGCCCTGAAAGAGAGGAACTTTCAGCCAAGAATACTATACCCATCAAAGCTATCCTTCAAGTACGAAGGAGATATAAAAACATTCACAAATACAGAAAAGATGAGAGAATTTATCAGCAGAAAGCCCCCACTCCAGGAAATACTAAAGGGGGTTTTCCAACCAGATTCAAAGAACAAAAGAAAACAGAACCCCAAGTAACAGCTCCACCAAGAAAACAATAAAACCAAACTTAAACTGTGACAACAAAAGAAAAAAAAGGGGAGAAAGGATGAAGATTAACAGTAGCAAAGGACGATGAAGCGCAGAAATACTCATAAGAAAGGGTACTACAGTGAATATGGTAGGTACCCTTTTCATTACTTAATGGTAACCACCCTTGAAAAAACCACCACAAAAACACTTGACTTAAAAAAGGTAGCAACAGAGGAAAGAAGTATGGAATACAAACAAACAAAAACAAATGATAGAAAAACAAAAGAGAAGAATCAAACAAGATACAAAACTAACAGAAAGCAATTTATAAAATGGCAATAGGGAACCCACAAGTGTCAATAATTACACTAAATGTAAATGGATTAAACTTACCAATAAAAAGACACAGAGTAGCAGAATGGATTAAAAAAGAAAATCCAACTGTATGCTGCCTACAAGAAACTCATCTAAGCAACAAGGATAAAAACAAATTCAAAGTGAAAGGCTGGAAAACAATACTCCAAGCAAACAACACCCAAAAAAAAGCAGGTGTAGCAATACTCATATCTGATAATGCTGACTACAAGACAGAAAAAGTACTCAGAGACAAAAATGGTCATTTCATAATGATTAAGGGGACACTGAATCAAGAAGACATAACAATCCTTAATATATATGCACCAAACCAAGGAGCACCAAAATATATAAGACAGCTACTTATTGACCTTAAAACAAAAACTGACAAAAATACAATCATACTTGGAGACCTCAATACACCGCTGACGGCTCTAGATCGGTCATCCAAACAGAGAATCAATAAAGATATAGTGGCCTTAAACGAAATATTACAACACCTGGATATGATAGACATCTACAGGACACTTCATCCCAAAGCGACAGAGTATACATTTTTCTCTAGTGTACATGGAACATTCTCAAGAATTGACCATATGTTGGGCCACAAAGACAATATCAGCAAATTTAGAAAAATTGAAATTGTACCAAGCATATTCTCTGATCATAAAGCCTTGAAACTAGAATTCAACTGTAAAAAAGAGGGGGAAAAACCCACAAAATTATGGAAACTAAACAACATACTTCTAAAAAATGAATGGGTCAAAGAAGAAATAAGCGCAGAGATCAAAAGATATATACAGACAAATGAAAATGAAAATACGACATATCAGAATCTCTGGGATGCAGCAAAAGCAGTAATAAGAGGAAAGTTCATATCACTTCAGGCCTATATGAACAAACAAGAGAGAGCCGAAGTAAGCCACTTAACTTCACACCTTAAGGAGCTAGAAAAAGAAGAACAAAGACAACCCAAAACCAGCCGAAGAAAGGAGATAATAAAAATCAGAGCAGAAATAAATGAAATAGAGAACAGAAAAACTATAGAAAAAATCAATAAAACAAGGAGCTGGTTCTTTGAAAAGATCAACAAAATTGACAAACCCTTGGCAAGACTCACTAAGGAAAAAAGACGCAGGACTCAAATAAATAAAATCCAAAATGAAAGAGGAGAAATCACCACAGACATCATAGATATACAAAGAATTATTGTAGAATACTATGAAAAACTATATGCCACCAAATACAACAATCTAGAAGAAATGGATAAATTCCTAGAACAATACAACCTTCCTAAACTGAGTCATGAAGAAGCAGAAAACCTAAACAGACCAATCAGCAGGGAGGAAATAGAAAAAACTATTAAAAACCTCCCCAAAAATAAAAGTCCAGGCCCAGACGGTTATACTAGTGAATTCTATCAAACATTCAAAGAAGACTTGGTTCCTATTCTACTCAAAGTCTTCCAAAAAATTGAAGAAGAAGCAATACTTCCAAACACATTTTATGAGGCCAACATAACCCTCATACCAAAACCAGGCAAGGATGGCACAAAGAAAGAAAACTACAGACCAATATCTCTAATGAATACAGATGCTAAAATACTAAACAAAATACTGGCAAACCGAATACAACAACATATTAAAAAAATAATACATCATGATCAAGTGGGATTCATCCCAGAATCTCAAGGATGGTTCAACATACGCAAAACGGTTAACGTAATACACCATATCAACAAAACAAAGAACAAAAACCACATGATCTTATCAATAGACGCAGAAAAGGCTTTCGATAAAATACAACACAATTTTATGTTTAAGACTCTCAACAAAATGGGTATAGAAGGAAAATATCTCAACATGATAAAGGCCATATATGATAAACCATCAGCCAACATCATATTAAATGGCGTAAAACTGAGGACTTTCCACCTTAAATCAGGAACAAGACAAGGTTGTCCACTCTCTCCACTCTTATTTAACGTGGTGCTAGAAGTTCTGGCCAGAGCAATCAGACAAGACAAAGAAATAAAAGGCATCCACATCGGAAAAGAAGAAGTAAAGGTATCACTTTTTGCTGATGATATGATCCTATACATCGAAAACCCAAAGGACTCCACAAAAAGATTACTCGAAACAATAAACCAATACAGTAAGGTCGCAGGATACAAAATCAACATACAAAAGTCCATAGCCTTTCTATATGCCAACAATGAAATATTAGAAAACGAACTCAAAAAAATAATCCCCTTCACGATTGCAACAAAAAAAATAAAATACCTAGGAATAAACATAACAAAGAATGTAAAGGACCTATATAATGAAAACTACAAGGCATTGCTAAGAGAAATAGAAAAAGACACAATGAGATGGAAAAATATTCCTTGTTCTTGGATAGGAAGAATAAATATAATTAAAATGGCCATATTACCCAAAGTAATATATAAATTTAATGCAATTCCCATCAAAATTCCTATGACATTTTTTAAAGAAATGGAACAAAAAATCATAAGATTTATATGGAACTATAAAAAACCCCGAATAGCTAAAGCAATCCTAAGGAAAAAGAATGAAGCTGGGGACATTACAATACCTGACTTTAAACTATATTATAGAGCCACAATAATCAAAACTGTATGGTATTGGTAGAAAAACAGACACTCAGACCAATGGAACAGAATAGAAAGCCCAGAAATAAAACCACATATATATGGTCAAATAATCTTTGATAAGGGGGCCAACAACACAAAATGGAGAAAAGAAAGCCTCTTCAACAAATGGTGTTGGGAAAACTGGAAAGCCACATGCAAAAGAATGAAACACGACTACAGCCTGTCCCCATGTACTAAAATTAATTCAAAATGGATCAAAGACCTAAATATAAGATCTGAAACAATAAAGTACATAGAAGAAGACATAGGTACTCAACTCATGGACCTGGGTTTTAAAGAACATTTTATGAACTTGACTCCAATGGCAAGAGAAGTGAAGGCAAAGATAAATGAATGGGACTACATCAGAATAAAAAGTTTTTGCTCAGCAAGAGAAACTGATATCAAAATAAACAGACAGCCAACTAAATGGGAACTGATATTTTCAAACAATAGCTCAGATAAGGGCCTAATATCCAAAATTTACAAAGAACTCATAAAACTCAACAACAAACAAACAAACAATCCAATAAAAAAATGGGAAGAAGACATGAACAGACACTTCTCCCAGGAAGAAATACAAATGGCCAACAGATATATGAAAAGATGCTCAGCTTCATTAGTTATTAGAGAAATGCAAATCAAAACTACAATGAGATACCACCTCACCCCTGTTAGATTAGCTATTATCAACAAGACGGGCAATAGCAAATGTTGGAGAGGCTGTGGAGAAAAAGGAACCCTCATACACTGTTGGTGGGACTGTAAAGTAGTACAACCATTATGGAGGAAAGTATGGTGGTTCCTCAAAAAACTGCAAATAGAACTACCTTATGACCCAGCAATCCCTCTACTGGGTATATACCCCAAAACCTCAGAATCATTGATACGTAAAGACACATGTAGCCCCATGTTCATTGCAGCACTGTTCACAGTGGCCAAGACATGGAAACAACCAAAAAGCCCTTCAATAGAAGACTGGATAAAGAAGATGTGGCACATATACACTATGGAATACTACTCAGCCATAAGAAATGATGACATCAGATCATTTACAGCAAAATGGTGGGATCTTGATAACATTATACGGAGTGAAATAAGTAAATCAGAAAAAAACAAGAACTACATGATTCCATACAATGGTGGAACATAAAAACGAGACTAAGAGACATGGACAAGAGAGTGGTGGTTACCAGGGGTGGGGGGAGGGAGGACGCAGGAGGGAGGGAGGGAGAGTTAGGGGGAGGGGGAGGGGCACAGAGAAAACTAGACAGAGGATGACGGAGGACAATCTGACTCTGGGTGAGGGGTATGCAACATAATTTAATGACAAAATAACCTAGACATATTTTATTTGAATATATGTACCCTGAATTATTAATGTCATCCCATTAACATCAATAAAAATTTATTTAAAAAAAAAAATATGGTTAACATGTATTTTTATTTTCCCTATCTCTTTCTTTTTTAAGGGGTCCGAAATTTTCTTTTGCACCCAGGGTCTCAACCGACTATAATCCGCCTCTGATCCCACACTCAAGCTAGTGAACCCCGCACTCAAGCCGGCAACGTTGGGCTTTTGAACCTGCGTCCTCCACGTCCCAGTTTGACACTCTATCCACTGCACCACCGCCTGGTCAGGCTGTAAATATTTGTTTTGATAGCACTTTTTTAGTTCTCTTTTATTGGCCTGCTAATTACCCATGTTAATCATAGTCCAGAACAAGGGCCTAGAGGTCAGCCATAGTCTCAGGTGGATGTAATGGAAGTAAAAAACAAATAATAAACAAACAAAACAACAAAACAAAACAAAGCAAAAAAAACACAATATAGTATTTATCAGTGTTTATCCAATGTGTTTATCAGTGTGGCCCCATAACTCTGAAAATGTTTGCAACAAGGAGGGGTGCTTTTTTTCCCCCTCCTGATATAAAAAGGAAAGAAAGTATCAACTGCTCTGAAAGGAACTTAGCTGAAAACAAAGTGAGAAATTCACAAGTAGAAGGTCCTCTTCATAGAGAACTCTTTTTATTTTATTTAGAAAATTAAATTTAACAGGGTGACATTGATCTATAAAAGTACATAGGTTTTACGTAAATATTTCTATAGCATTTGAACTGTTGATTATGTAATTCTTTTAATATCTTCTTAAAAGAGTTTTCTACTGAGTATCTAAGGATCAGGAGAGATGTGTATTTTCTTCTTCCTCCCTTGGAAGGCTCCATGGCATCTTCTCTACATGCAGTTTATTAAGAAAGCCTAGAGGCCCTGGCCGGTTGGCTCAGTGGTAGAGCATCGGCCCGGTGTACAGAAGTCCTGGGTTCAATTCCTGGCCAGGGCACACAGGAGAAGTGCCCATCTGCTTCTCAACCCCTCCCCCTCTCCTTCCTCTCTGTCTCTCTCTTCCCCTCCCGCAGCCGAGGCTCCATTGGAGCAAAGATGGCCTGGGCGCTGGGGATGGCTCCTTGGCCTCTGCCCCAGGTGCTAGAGTGGTTCTGGTCGCGACAGAGCGACGCCCCGGAGGGGCAGAGCATTGCCCCCTGGTGGGCGTGCTGGGTGGATCCCGGTCGGGTGCATGCGGGAGTCTGTCAGACTGTCTCTCTCCCTGCTTCCAGCTTCAAAAATACAAAAAAAAAAAAAAAAAAAAAAAAAAAAAAGAAAAGAAAACCTAGAAAGCCTGACCAGGTGGTGGCGCAGTGGATAGATCGTTGGACTGGGATGCGGAGAACCCAGGTTCGAGACCCCCAGGTTCCAGACCCTGAGGTCGCCAGCTTGAGTGTGAGCTCATCTGGTTTGAGCAAGGCTCACCTGTTTGAACCCAAAGTTGCTGGCTCGAGCAAGGGGTTACTCGGTCTGCTGAAGGCCCACGGTCAAGGCACATATGAGAAAGCAATCAATGAACAACTAAGGTGCTGCAATGAAGAATTGATGCTTCTCATCTTTCTCCCGTCCTGTTTGTCCCTATCTGTCTCTCTCCCTGTCTCTGTCACACACAAAAAAGAAAGCCTGGAAAGTGGTGGAACATTTAGTATAAACCTTGACAAAAACGCTAATTACTGTTCTCACAAACACTTAGACTTTTCCTCATTCATTTTCACTTCATAAAGAAATACCAGGGTGTTCAGAAGACAACATCCAGACCTGGAGAAGTTTCAAAACAGAAACACTTCAGAAGGAAGAAAGCACTGTGGGAAGGGAAGCATGTGTGGGGGTTGAGGCTGTTCCTTTGAGACAATTCCCGATTAGTCCTAAACTAATCTCCTGTCAATCATGCTGGCGGACAAAGGCACTGGGGTCCCAGGGTAGGGGTCAAGCAGAAGGACAATTAGTCCCTCATTGGGGGTTGCTTCACCGCCCAGAGGCTGGGGTGGAGGAAGGCGAGAGGACTAGGCCCCAGCTTCTTTAAGGGGCACACAACTGGATTTCATTCCCCTGGGAAAAACTTTCCATCCTTTACCGTTAAGTATAATGATTTATAATTGTGAAGTACAAAGTTTTTGTAGATATTTTTTATCAAGTTGAGGAAGTTTCCCTCTATTCCTAGTTTACTGAGAGCTTTTATCATGAGTGGGCGTTGCATTTTGCCAAATGCTTTCCATTGTCTATTGATAGGAGTACAGGATTTTTCTTTTTTAGCCTTTTGATATGTTTGCTTACCTTGAATGATTTTTAAATGTTGAGCCAGCCTTTCATACATGGAATCAATTCCACATGGTCGTAGTGTGTAACTCTTGTAATACATCGGTAGATGAGATTTGGTAGTATTTTGTTAAGGTTTTCTTTGTGTCTAAGTTCATGGGAGGCATTGCTATGTGGTGCGTTTTTTGTACTTTGTCTGATTGTGGTATGAGGGCAAGACAGGCCTCTAAAATAAATGACGAAGTGTTACCTCCTATTTTCTGGAAGAGCTTGGGTAAAATTGATGTGATTTCCATTTAAATGTTGGCTCTAATTATTCAGTTAAAATATCTGAGCTTGGAGATTTTTTTTTTTTATGTTTTAAATTATGAACTAACATTCTTTAATAGTTACAGGAGATTTCAGAGTATCTAGTTCATCTTTAGTGAGTTTAGTTAGTTTAGGATTTTTTAAAAAATTGGCCTTCTTCATCTAAATTCTAAAATATACATGTGTGGAATTGTTTGTGATATTCCCTTTCTATCCTTTTAATGTCTGCAAGATTTGTAGTGGTATTTCCGGTTTCATTCCTGATATTGGTAATTATCTCTCTCTCTCTCTCTCTCTCTCTCTCTCTCTTCTTTTTTTTGTCAGCCTTGCTAGAGATTTTTCAATTTTATTGATCTTTACAAATATCCAACTCTTTGTTTCATTGATTTTCTTTATTGATTTTCTGTTTTCAATTTTGTTGATTTCTGCTGTTAGGTACAGACCTTCTGGGAACTCACTATATAGCAGGAAATACTTGTGTAACAAATAATTATGATTGTATAATCTTATTTATTTGAAATAGTCAGAAAAAGCAAATCTATAGAAACAGAAAGTAAATAGTGGTTGCACAGGTCTGAGGGTGGATATGGGAATTAACTAACTACAAATGAATCTTGAAGATTCTTAGTGGGGTAATAAAATGGTCTAAAACAAGATTATGGTGATAGTTGCACAACTCAGTAAATTTACTAAAAGTCATTATATCATATACTTGAAATGAGTGATATTTATGATGTCCAGTTTGCATCTCAATAAGCTTATAGTAAACAAATAATGTGAATAAATGTAATATTAGAATCATGTAATCTTGTTCCCCTTTAACAGCTGAGGAAGTGCAGACTAAATGACTTACTAAAAATTACAAACTAGTTAGTGATAGGGTTAGCATAGGAACTTAGTCTGATTTAACCAAGACCAATCATCTTGGGTAGAAGTGACATAGATATATATGCCAGGAAATAAATAATGTTCCCACAAGTGGACGTTGCTCCTCTCTCTGACTGGTTCTTACTCTGTGAAGCAAAGATTTCCCTGAGTGGTAACCTAAATGGTATTTCACACATATACTTCCAACTGACAGGGCTGTGCAAACCACCTATCATCTAACTCTGGCTTGATCAGACTTCTTAATTTCAAGCAACAAATGTCAATTCTGAATGATTGAGGTAGGAAAGATTTAAGACTATGCCATGAAGACATGTAGAGTTAGGAAAAACAATTAGAGAGAGCGAGGTGCCCCAGGGCGAAAGCTCTGAGTGGACAAGAGTCCAGGGGCCTCTCTGACCCTGTGCTGGAAACAGCAAAACAGCAGGATGAGATTCAGTAACAGAATTGTTTAGGCTCTCAGAAGAGAGATTAGAAGTCAGCATGCTCTTTGTCCTTTTTTTTAACCCCCTGAAAACTTCTTCTGTGTCCTTGAGTTATTTGTACTGGCTAATAAATATCTGAGTAAGGTTGGGGACAGGGCCTCAGTCCTTTGGTCTGCTAAGGGGGCCTGTTGCCTCCCTTTGGCCCCTCAGAGCATGTCATCTGGTCTCCGGGTTGTTCATTGTTGCCACAACAGAAAGGAATTGAGCAGCTCACAGACTCATTATGAGAGTTAAGAACCAAGCTCAGAGCTGTGCAGCTCAGAACAATGCCTATAATCATGCTGCAGATTCAGCCCAATGAGAAGACTGCTGTTACTGATGCTCCTATGTGTGTTGGACTCTGCCCCTTCCTCCGGCACCACCACCACTCTGAGAACTCAAGTTGGCCACAACAGTGACTATTGCAAGAGAGAAAACTCACTGTTATCATAGTTTTTAATGTCACTAGTTCTTGACTCAAATTTCTATGCAGGAGCTTCTGATTGGCTCTGGTAGATCATGGAACTAAATTGCAAGACAGGCTGGTAAATGAATATTGTACAAGTTCTATAAGCTTCCATAGTGGGAACCAGGTTCTACTTTCCTACAAGAGTCACATGTTGGTGAATTCCTTATATGCACAAAGTGAATTCAGATGCTAGGCAGCCCAAAATCACACAAACACAAATACACACATGCACATGTATTCACACAAACACACATATTTCCATTATAGCCTTGCTCAAAGTGTAGTACTCAAAACAGCATTATGAGCATCAACTATTAGAAATGCAGCCTGTCTGGTCCTGCTCTAGTTCCACAGTATCAGAATCTGCTTTTTAACTAGTACCCCGGGTAATTTGTATGGACATTGAATTTCAAAAGTGGTGCTCTACATTATGCAATATGCAATCTTTTCTAATTTCCAAAGATCAGTGACTATTACTCTTTATTCATCCATAGGGTTGTTATGTATAGGAAAGAAAAATACAAGACTCCAGTTAAATTTGAATTTCAATATAAACAATAAATATGTTATATATTTTTGCAAGAGAGAGACACAGAGAGGGACAGACAGGAAGGGAGAGAGATGAGAAGCCTCAACTTGTAGTTGTGGCACTTTAGTTATTCATTGATTTCTTTCTCATATGTTCTTTGACTGGGGGCTACAGCAGAGTGAGTAACCTCTTACTCAAGCCAGAGACCTTGGGCTTTAAGCCAACAACCTTTGACTCATTCCAGCAACCTTTGGGCTTAAGCCAGCAACCATAGTGTCATGTGTGTGATCCCACGCTCAAGTCACACTCCAGCTGGTGAACCTATGCTCCAGCTAGTGACCTTGGGGTTTTGAACCTTATCCTCAGTGTCCCAGGTCGATACTCTATCCACTGTGCCACTACTTGGTTAGGCATAAATAGTTTTTTAGTATACATATGTCCTGTATTTTATCTGGCAACTTTACTCATCCACACACCCCTCTCCTCACAATTAACAAAATGGACAAAAAGAAAAATTAACATAACATGCTATAGGAATGTATGTACACTAGATTTTTATTTTTGCATGGTTAACCAATGATGTTGGTTATAAACAGCATGATCATAAACAGTTAGATTATAAGCAGAACATGTAAACTGTGCACTGTTTCATATGTGTTTCAAGCACACTGAATTCTGCATGAGCATCCTGTACCTGAGGTCTCTATAATTTGAAGGGTGAGTGGCTTACCCTATTAACTGTTTCATAGAATAGTCTTTCTTTTCCCCAAATACACCCATGAATTGTAACTACTTTATTTAACGAATTTTGACTAACAATGCTCTTATTCCAAAAAACATGGCTTGCATTCCTTTCAAGATTTGGGTGAAATAAGTTTTAAAGTAAATAAAGAAAATATATGGTAAAAAAGAAAATATGCACTAGCTTTCCTCTGGAGAAAGCTTCATTTTATTCCTAAAGATGTGTTGTCATGTCCAGGGTCTTAAACAAAGCTTTCAAACATACTGTCCGAGAAAAAGGCAGATCATATGATGTATCAATTGGAATTAGAAGCATCATGGTCAAATATTAAAAGAAAAACTTTTAGTGCTCTAAAGCATATATCAATTTCTTTTGTATATATACCAAGTATAAAATGGTTTAATTCACTCTTACATTTCAGCCAATACAAATATTGTCTAGCAAACAAATAAAAGAATTTTCGGTAGTTGGGAGGGAGTGACTTTCTATTTATAATTCTTACGAGTAAGGGAGTAGATTTCTAGATAAAAGTTTTTTGTACAGGTGAACAAAAGTGAACCACTTTCAATAAACCTTAATAATAAAAACCTTTTAGTTGTCATATTACCACCAAGTCTTCTCCTCTTGGCTGATGATGAAATATCCAAGAACTGTCAGAGGAATTGTAGTTCCAGTAAGCAGAACAACATAATAGGGACTAAATATATACAAGCTTTCCTCTCCTGAGATTTTATTTCCTGTTTGCTGCCACTTTTTTATTATTGATTTTAATTTATTGTGTTTACATAGATTCTAGTGTCGCCCCGAATGCATCTCCCCTCCCCCGTATTCCCCTCAAAATCCCCCTTGACCCCCTCTCCATAGCGCCCTCCCCTCTTCCCTTCAGGAACTGAGACAGAGGAGGGATCAAAGGGACCAGAGGAAAAGAGGACAGAGGGAAAGGGGATGATAGGATGGGATAAAGCTGCCACCTTTTTTAAAAAATTAACTTTTTGCTCCCATTTATTAATTCATTAATTACAAAAGGAAGATATCTCTAACAGATGAATGATGCACACTAGTTGATTGGTTAGGCTCTAAATGTGTCTATTGACTTGGCTTTTGTTGAATATTAAATAATACAGAAAAATATTTATAACACACTATCAGTCACATGTATACTACTTCTATAAAATAGCTCAGTATTTAAATTACGTACAGAATAATTAGAAACTATCTAAAGCTCTTCTCAAATAGTGGATTGGTCAAATAAATAATAGTACATGTATATGATGTAGCCAGTTAAAATATTTTTTCCAGATCTCCTTGGAGATAAAGCCAACTCCATTAATTGGAACAGGAAATTACAAGATGACCCCGGAACATCTTGTCATATCGAAAGTTAAGTGTCAAAGACTTCTGGATCCTGATAAAAAGAACTCAAGTCAACTTGAAGATCCTGTTTTTCTTTTAAATTTTTCTTTCATTCTCCTTCCTTCCTTCCTCCCTTCCTTCCTTCCTTCCTTTCTTTCTTTCTTTCTTTCTTTCTTTCTTTCTTTCTTTCTTTCTTTCTTTCTTTCTTTCTTTCTTTCTTTCTTCTTTTTCAGGTGAGAGGAGAAGAGATAGTGAGGCAGACTCCTGCATGTGTCCCAATGGGAATCCATCTAGCAACCTCACTTAGGGCTGATGCTTGAGTACTGAACTATTTTTAGTGCCTGAGGCTGATGCCTTGAACCAGCCAAGCTATCCTCAGTGCTTGGGCCACGCTCAGTTGAGCCACTGGCTGTGGGAAAAGAAGAGGGAGAGAAGGGGGATGGAAGGGGGAAAGAAGCAGATGGTTGCTTCTCCTCTGTGCCATGACCAGGAATTGAACTTGGCACATTTATATGGTGGGCAGATGCCCTATCCACTGATCCACTGGCCATGGCCTTCTTTGTTTTCAAAGAGGAGAAATTTTGAGTATCAATAAGAATAACTGTAATGGATTAAAACTTATCAAATCTATTTCAATGCATTAGGTCAGATTGATATTCTATAATAATAATAATAATAATTCCAACTCTTTATTTTAAAATTGGAAAATAAAGAAAATGAAAGGAAATATGTATCCCATCTTTCATATGCATATTGTACCTCAGGGTAGCCATGGAGTTAGTGAGGGGGCATTTCTCTTTACAGAAGTATTACAGATTCATTTATTCAAATGGGGATGAAATAATAGAATGCCATTATTTTATTATCCTTAATGAAACAATACAGCTAGGGAAGGGCCTTCAGTGGCTGTTAACTTCACAAAAACAAGGACAGACAGATGTCATTTGCCTCCTGATGTCATGTTTACTACACTACATATGAAGTATTTTTGTGAAAAATTAAACTAAAATCTGATTAAGCCTCTAAATCTAAATAATAATTTACAGAAAACACAGAAGATAAATGACACACTCAGAAAACCCAGACTATAGAAAACTCTATAAGACAGACAACCCAATATTGTTTCAACAAATAAATTGAAAGAGGAGGAAGATGCTTTAGATTAAAAGACACTCAGACAAAGGACACTTGACTTGGGGTAGTGAGCATACAACACAATGTACAGAAGATGTACTGTAAGATTGTACCTATTAAATGTATATAATTTTATTAACCAATGTCACCCCAATAAGTTTAATAAAAATACAGGCTATTTAAGCTATATCAAATAATATTAGTACGTGGAACTTGTTTGGATTTAGTTTGAACAAATGAACTGTAACAGAAACATTCATGATACAATTGGAGGAAGTCTGAACACTGATCGAAAAGTTGATGCTATTAAAATTATTAAAAAATTTCCCTGGCTGGTTGGTTCAGTAGATAAAGCATCATCCCAGTACACTGAGGTTGTGGGTTCTATACTGGATCAGGGCATGTAAGAGAAGCTATCAATGAGTACACAACTAAATGAAACAACTATGTGGAACAAGTTTATGCTTCTTTCTCTCTCTCTCTCAAATCAATGGAAAAACATTTAAATATAAAAATTTTAAGTATAATATTGTTATTGTTATATTTTTAAGAAGTAATCCTTATCTTTTAGATACGGATGCTGACATATTTCTGGATAAATGACTTGATGTCTGGAATTTGCTTCAAGTTAATCAGGAAGTATGAATGAAGCAAAGTTAGCCATAAGCTGAATATTTGTTGACCCAGATGGTAGATTTATGGAGGTTAATTACACTGTTCTAGTCATGCTATAAGGGTAAAATTTTTAATAAAATATATTTAGGATATAAAATTGTATTTAGAACAAGATTTCACTTTTAATTTTGAAATATATATATATTATATATGCGTAAACATACATAGATTAGACGGGAAATAAAACATACCAAACAGTTTTTACTGGCTATCTGTTTGGTGGGATTATAACTAAAATACAATTTTTTTTATGTTTCTGTATTGTTCATTTATAAAAAATATGTTTTTAATCTATTTATAGTTCATATACCATATATTTAATCATTTTTATTTAATGTACTTGGATGAATGTATAGGGGGTAAAATTAACCATTTTAAAGTGTACAATTCAGTGGTTTTTAGTATATTCAAAATGTTGTGCAACTATCACCATTCAAATGTCATAATGTTTTCATAATCCTGAAAAACAAACCCATAGCCAATAAGCAGTCACTCTAACTTTTTTTTCTCCCTCAGCCATAAGAAACCTCCATTCTACTTCATGTCTCTATAGAGTTGCCTAGTCTGGACATTTTATCTAAATGGAATCATACAATGTGTAGTCTTTTGTGTCTGACATCTTTCACATAGTATAATGTTTTCTTTTTTTTTTTTTTTTTAAATAAATTTTTATTAATGGTAATGGGATGACATTAATAAATCAGGGTACATATATTCAAAGAAAACATGTCTAGGTTACCTTGTCATTAAATTATGTTGCATACCCCTCGCCCAAAGTCAGATTGTCCTTCGCCACCCTCTATCTAGTTCTCTGTGCCCCTCCCCCTCCCCCTAACTCTCCCCCTGTCCTCCCTCCCCCCACCCCTGGTAACCACCACACACTTGTCCATGTCTCTTAGTCTCATTTTTATGTTCCACCAATGTATGGAATCATGTAGTTCTTGTTTTTTTCTGATTTACTTATTTCACTCCTTATAATGTTATCAAGATCCCACCATTTTGCTGTAAATGATCTGATGTCATCATTTCTTATGGCTGAGTAGTATTCCATAGTGTATATGTGCCACATCTTCTTTATCCAGTCTTCTATTGAAGGGCTTTTTGGTTGTTTCCATGTCTTGGCCACTGTGAACAGTGCTGCAATGAACATGGGGCTACATGTGTCTTCACGTATCAATGTTTCTGAGGTTTTGGGGTATATACCCAGTAGAGGGATTGCTGGGTCATAAGGTAGTTCTATTTGCAGTTTTTTGAGGAACCACCATACTTTCCTCCATAATGGTTGTACTACTTTACAGTCCCACCAACAGTGAATGAGGGTTCCTTTTTCTCCACAGCCTCTCCAACATTTGCTATTACCCGTCTTGTTGATAATAGCTAATCTAACAGGGGTGAGGTGGTATCTCATTGTAGTTTTGATTTGCATTTCCCTAATAACTAATGAAGCTGAGCATCTTTTCATATATCTGTTGGCCATTTGTATCTCTTCCTGGGAGAAGTGTCTATTCATGTCCTCTTCCCATTTTTTTATTGGATTGTTTGTTTGTTTGTTGTTGAGTTTTATGAGTTCTTTGTAAATTTTGGATATTAGGCCCTTATCTGAGCTGTTGTTTGAAAATATCATTTCCCATTTAGTTGGCTGTCTGTTTATTTTTATATCAGTTTCTCTTGCTGAGCAAAAACTTTTTATTCTGATGTAGTCCCATTCATTTATCTTTGCCTTCACTTCTCTTGCCATTGGAGTCAAGTTCATAAAATGTTCTTTAAAACCCAGGTCCATGAGTTTAGTACCTATGTCTTCTTCTATGTACTTTATTGTTTCAGGTCTTATATTTAGGTCTTTGATCCATTTTGAATTAATTTTAGTACACGGGGACAGGCTGTAGTCGAGTTTCATTCTTTTGCATGTGGCTTTCCAGTTTTCCCAACACCATTTGTTGAAGAGGCTTTCTTTTCTCCATTGTGTGTTGTTGGCCCCTTTATCAAAGATTATTTGACCATATATATATGGTTTTATTTCTGGGCTTTCTATTCTGTTCCATTGGTCTGAGTGTCTATTTTTCTGCCAATACCATGCTGTTTTGATTATTGTGGCCCTATAATATAGTTTAAAGTCAGGTATTGTAATGCCCCCAGCTTCATTCTTTTTCCTTAGGATTGTTTTGGCTATTCGGGGTTTTTTATAGTTCCATATAAATCTGATGATTTTTTGTTCCATTTCTTTAAAAAATCTCATAGGGATTTTGATGGGAATTGCATTAAATTTGTATATTGCTTTGGGTAATATGGCCATTTTGATTATATTTATTCTTCCTATCCAAGAACAAGGAATATTTTTCCATCTCATTGTATCTTTTTCGATTTCCCTTAACAATGCTTTGTAATTTTCATTATATAGGTCCTTTACATTCTTTGTTATGTTTATTCCTAGGTATTTTATTTTTTTTGTTGCAATCGTGAAGGGGATTATTTTTTTGAGTTCGTTTTCTAATATTTCATTGTTGGCATAGAGAAAGGCTATGGACTTCTGTATGTTAATTTTGTATCCTGCGACCTTACTGTATTGGTTTATTGTTTCTAATAATCTTTTTGTGGAGTCCTTCGGGTTTTCGATGTATAGGATCATATCATCAGCAAAAAGTGATACCTTTACTTCTTCTTTTCCAATATGGATGCCTTTTATTTCTTTGTCTTGTCTGATTGCTCTGGCAAGAACTTCTAGCACCACGTTAAATAAGAGTGGAGAGAGTGGACAACCCTGTCTTGTTCCTGATTTAAGGTAGAAAGTCCTCAGTTTTATGCCGTTTAAAATGATGTTGGCTGATGGTTTATCATATATGGCCTTTATCATGTTGAGATATTTTCCTTCTATACCCATTTTGTTGAGAGTCTTAAACATAAAATTGTGTTGTATTTTATCAAAAGCCTTTTCTGCATCTATTGATAAGATCATGTGGTTTTTGTTCTTTGTTTTGTTGATATGGTGTATTACGTTAACCGTTTTGCGTATGTTGAACCATCCTTGAGATTCTGGGATGAATCCCACTTGATCATGATGTATTATTTTTTTAATATGTTGTTGTATTCGGTTTGCCAGTATTTTGTTTAGAATTTTAGCATCTGTATTCATTAGAGATATTGGTCTGTAGTTTTCTTTCTTTGTGCCATCCTTGCCAGGTTTTGGTATGAGGGTTATGTTGGCCTCATAAAATGTGTTTGGAAGTATTGCTTCTTCTTCAATTTTTTGGAAGACTTTGAGTAGAATAGGAACCAAGTCTTCTTTGAATGTTTGATAGAATTCACTAGTATAACCGTCTGGGTCTGGACTTTTATTTTTGGGGAGGTTTTTAATAGTTTTTTTCTATTTCCTCCCTGCTGATTGGTCTGTTTAGGCTTTCTGCTTCTTCATGACTCAGTCTAGGAAGGTTGTATTGTTCTAGGAATTTATCCATTTCTTCTAGATTGTTGTATTTGGTGGCATATAATTTTTCATAGTATTCTACAATAATTCTTTGTATATCTATGATGTCTGTGGTGATCTCTCCTCTTTCATTTTGGATTTTATTTATTTGAGTCCTGTGCCTTTTTTCCTTGGTGAGTCTTGCCAAGGGTTTGTCAATTTTGTTGATCTTTTCAAAGAACCAGCTCCTTGTTTTATTGATTTTTTCTATAGTTTTTCTGTTCTCTATTTCATTTATTTCTGCTCTGATTTTTATTATCTCCTTTCTTCAGCTGGTTTTGGGTTGTCTTTGTTCTTCTTTTTCTAGTTCCTTAAGGTGTGAAGTTAAGTGGTTTACTTCGGCTCTCTCTTGTTTGTTCATATAGGCCTGAAGTGATATGAACTTTCCTCTTATTACTGCTTTTGCTGCATCCCAGAGATTCTGATATGTCGTATTTTCATTTTCATTTGTCTGTATGTATCTTTTGATCTCTGCGCTTATTTCTTCTTTGACCCATTCATTTTTTAGAAGTATGTTGTTTAGTTTCCACATTTTTGTGGGTTTTCCCCCCTCTTTTTTGCAGTTGAATTCTAGTTTCAAGGCTTTATGATCAGAAAATATGCTTGGTACAATTTCAATTTTTCTAAATTTGCTGATATTGTCTTTGTGGCCCAACATATGGTCAATTCTTGAGAATGTTCCATGTACACTAGAGAAAAATGTATACTCTGTCGCTTTGGGATGAAGTGTCCTGTAGATGTCTATCATATCCAGGTGTTCTAGTATTTCGTTTAAGGCCACTATATCTTTATTGATTCTCTGTTTGGATGACCGATCTAGAGCCGTCAGCGGAGTATTGAGGTCTCCAAGTATGATTGTATTTTTGTTAGTTTTTGTTTTAAGGTCAATAAGTAGCTGTCTTATATATTTTGGTGCTCCTTGGTTTGGTGCATATATATTAAGGATTGTTATGTCTTCTTGATTCAGTGTCCCCTTAATCATTATGAAGTGACCATTTTTGTCTCTGAGTACTTTTTCTGTCTTGTAGTCAGCATTATCAGATATGAGTATTGCTACACCTGCTTTTTTTTGGGTGTTGTTTGCTTGGAGTATTGTTTTCCAGCCTTTCACTTTGAATTTGTTTTTATCCTTGTTGCTTAGATGAGTTTCTTGTAGGCAGCATACAGTTGGATTTTCTTTTTTAATCCATTCTGCTACTCTGTGTCTTTTTATTGGTAAGTTTAATCCATTTACATTTAGTGTAATTATTGACACTTGTGGGTTCCCTATTGCCATTTTATAAATTGCTTTCTGTTAGTTTTGTATCTAGTTTGATTCTTCTCTTTTGTTTTTCTATCATTTGTTTCTGTTTGTTTGTGTTCCATACTTCTTTCCTCTGTTGCTACCTTTTTTAAGTCATGTGTTTTTGTGGTGGTTTTTTCTAGGGTGGTTACCATTAAGTAATGAAAAGGGTACCTACCATATTCATTGTAGTACCCTATCTTATAAGTATTTCTGCACTTCATCGTCCTTTGCTACTGTTAATCTCCATTCTCTCCCCCCCTTTTTTTTCCTTTGTTGTCACAGTTTAAGTTTGGTTTTATTGTGTTCTTGGTGGAGCTGTTACTTGTGGTGTTGTTTTCTTTTGTTCTTTGAATCTGGTTGGAAAACCCCCTTTAGTATTTCCTGGAGTGGGGGCTTTCTCGTGATAAATTCTCTCATCTTTTCTGTATTTGTGAATGTTTTTATATCTCCTTCATACTTGAAGGATAGCTTTGATGGGTATAGTATTCTTGGCTGAAAGTTCCTCTCTTTCAGGGCTTTAAATATTGGGGTCCACTCTCTTCTAGCTTGTAGAGTTTCTGCTGAGAAATCTGATGATAATCTAATAGGCCTTCCTTTATATGTTGTACTCTTCTTTTCCCTGGCTGCCTTGAGAATTTTTTCTTTGTCATTGGTTTGTGTCATCTTTATTATGATGTGCCTTGGAGTGGGTTTGTTGGGGTTAAGAAAACTCGGTGTTCTGTTTGCTTCTTGAATTTGAGGCTTTAGTTCTTTCCACAGGCTTGGGAAGTTCTCGTCTATTATTTGTTTGAGTATATTCTCCATTCCATTTTCTTTCTCTTCTCCCTCTGATATACCTATTATTCTTATGTTATTCTTTCTGATGGAGTCAGATAATTCCTGTAGGGCTTTCTCGTTTTTTATTATTTTTGAGTCTCTTTCTTCTTCTCTCTGTTGTGCCTCAAGTTGTTTGTCTTCTATTTTACTAATCCTATCTTCAATCTGGGTTGTTCTGCTAGCTAAGTTTGTTACCTCGTTTTTCAGCTCGTGAATTGAGTTTTTCATTTCTGTTTGATTTGTTTTTATAGTTTCAATTTCCTTGGTAATATATTCTTTGTGTTCATTGAGTTGTTTTCTGATCTCCCTATATTGCCTTTCTGTGTTTTCTTGTATATCTCTGAGTATTTTTAAGATTTCTATTTTAAATTCTCTGTCATTTAGCTCCAAGGCTTCCAATATGTTGTCTTTTCTCCATAGATTTTTCCACATCTATTTGTGTTACCTCTCTTTCTTTTGTATCCATAATATTCGATTTCCTTTCTTATTGGCATCTGAGGGTGGTCTTGTTGATAGCACTAATTAGAATTAATAAAGAGTAAAAAGTAAAAAAAACAAAAAACAAAAAAAAACAAACAAACAAAGGGTAAAACACCCCACAAAAAAAAGCAGTAATAATTTATTATTTCCCCCTTTTTTTTCTTTCTTCTCCTTCCCTCCTCTCCCCTCCTCAGGGAAATATCATGCCTATAATGGAGGGCCTGGTTTGCGGTGAAGAGTTCAAGGGGCAAAAAAAAAAAAATGGGGGAGTAGGGACCTACTAAATGCAAAAAAAAAAAAAAAAAAAAAAAAAAAAAAGGAAGAAAATCTTAGACAAGCACAAGTTGATCTGCCTGTGGGTGATGGTCAACTAAGAGATATAATGAGAGGGATAAGAGGGAACCAGAAAAAAGGACAAAAAAAGGAATAATAAAGAAGAAAAAAATAAAAATAATAAGTAAAAATATGTTGTATTAAGTGGAGCAAAGACCAAATACAATGGAGACCTTGGGTTGGGAGGACCCAAAATGCCACAAAAATAAACTAACAAGAAAAAAACAAAAACAAAAGTGAAAAAGAAAAATAAAGCCAAAAAAAACCTTGAGTCCCAAATTAACTAATTTGTTCGTGATTGAGGATTAAATGGGAGGAAAGTAAAACGAGAAAAGAAAAAACGAATAGAAAGGAAAAAATAAGAAAAAGAGAAAAACGAAGGAAGAAACAAAAAAGGAAGAGAAAAAAACAAAATAAAGCAAAAACAAACAAACAAACAAAAAAAAAACAAAAGAGGAGAGAGTGAGAGTTAAGTGTCCTGGAGTATAACCCCAAAGGAGGGTGAGGATGAAGAAGAGAAATAAAATGTAACACTTATGGGTAGTGTAGTTCAAGAAAAGGGAAGCATAAGATGGGCAGAGAATAGAAGGACCGAGGTGGAGGAAATAAAGGCAATAAGATAGAAGAAACAAACAACAACAACAACAACAAAAAAAAAAATTAGTGGAACAAGTTGTAAAGTCTGTGGATTTTTCTTGATTTTGAGATGTTAACTTCTTCCTTTTTCTTTTCTCTCCCTCTTCCTGGTTGGTGACTCTGTACCCCAGGCTCTGCCCCTGTGTCACATTTAGGTAGGGATTTGCAGTTGATGGGATTCTATGGCAATGTCATATAATTGGCTTTAGTCTTGCTGGTAGTCAAGGCTTGTTGGCGTTTGCAGGGTCCAACGATGAGAGAGTTTGCTTTCGTGGATTCTCTCTCCTAGTCCCCCCTTCCTGAATTAGCAGCCTGGTGGTCCAGCTATAAGGCTGCCACTGCTTCTGCCTGGGGAGTAAGAGGCTCAAAGAGCTGGGAAATCCCCACTCTATCCCCACTCAGTGCAAGGCTTTGGGAAGGGCTCTGACAGTCAGGGCCTCCAGTGTAATCAGGCGAGGGTGGGAGTCAATTGTTGTCAAGGTGACTGTTCAGCGCCTAGCATTCAGTTGGACCTCTCAACCCAGGCTTTCCACACTTTGTAGCCTGTTTTGGCTGGTAAGAAGAGGCACTAGTCTCTGCTTGCGACTAGTGTAGTATAGATCTTATTATCTGCCAAGTCCTTCTTGTTAGCGTTTATCCCTGAATATGGAGGCTCTATCAATCAGAAGTTGCCCCCGCCCCTTCAGCGAGAGGCACTAAAAAATATCACGCCTCTTGTCTTGGGTCGGTGAACTGAGAGAGATCTTATCAATTAGAACCGAGGGTGCGCAGATTTCACGGGTTAAGTTAATTTTAGTAATTGGGTCGCAGCTGTGCTCCCGAAGGTATTTCAGGCTGCCTGCGCGCGCCCCTCCCCCAACGCTTGATTGTTAGCTTGAATGGCTGGGTGAGGTGCCCCGCCCGCGGAGAGAATCTCCCAAGTAGGGAATACCGCCCTGGGGCCTCTCCTGCTCCCCGTGCACGGGCCGCTGGGAACGTTAGCGGTGCTCGGTCTGCAATGCTTGGTCTGCAACCAGACCGGGCGCGCTCCAGCGGCTGCTCGCCACTCCGGAGTGTGGGCAGTGCTCGCTCTGCAACCGACCCGGGCGCTGCTCGCGGCGGCTCGCGGCGGCGGCTCGCAGCGGTGGCTGGCGGCGGCGGCTGGCGGCGGCGGCTCGCGGCGGCGGCTGCTCGCGGCTGCTGCTCGCGGCTCCCGGACTTACCACAGGCGCACTTCCTCGCGGCTTGAATGAACGTCCCTGCGGTAGCTTCCTCCACACCCTCGTCTCTCAGATTCAAGTGATAACAGTCCTTTTGCTTTCAGTTTGTGTGGAACTCCGTAATGCTCCGAAGATAAATTTTCCTGTTTCTAGTTGATAAATTTGTTGTGATTTTGGGGAGATCTGTCGGACGCGCTGCTCACGGCGCCATTTCCGTGACGTCACTCCTATAATGTTTTCAAGATTCATCCATGTAGTAGCATGTATTAGTGCATCATTTCTTTCATGGCTGTATAATATTCCATTGAATGGGGATACCTCTCATTGTTTATCCATTCTTCATTTCGTCGACATTTGGGTTGTTTCCACTTTTTGACTCTCATAAATAATGCTGTTATAAAACATTGGTATACAAGAAATTGTGTGCACATATATTTTTCATTTCTTAGGTTATATATCTAGGAGTGGAATTACAGGGTCATCAAAGTGTTTCCCACAGTGACTGTACCATTTGACATTCCCACCATCATGTATGAAGATTCTAATTTCTCTATATCCTTACCAACACTTACTTTCCTTTTTTTTTTAATTATAGTCATCCTAATGAATGTGAAGTGGTATTGCATTGTGGATGTAATGTGTATTTCCCTAATGACTTTATGTTGAGCATATTTTCATGAGCGTAGTGGCTATTTGTATGTCTTTCATTTTTATTTTACTTTATTTTATTTTTTTTAACTACAGTTGATTATAGCATATTTTCATCACTTCAACAAAAAACTCCCTACACTTTAACTATCATCACCCTCATTCCCAGGTCTTCCAACCCCAGTCAAACATTAACCTACTTGCTGTTTCTATAGAATTGTCTATTCTGGATATTTCATATAAATGACATCATACACTATTTGGCCTTTGTGTCTGGCTTCTTTCCCTGCCCTAAATGTACCCAGGGTTCCTCCATGTGGTAGCACGTAGTAGCACTTCATTCCCTTTTATGGCTGTAGGCTACTATATTTTATTTTATGGGTTTGCCTTATCTTTTTATCCGTTCATCAGTTCATGGATATCTGGGTGATTTCTATTTTTTCTCTATTAAGAATAATGCTACTAGGGGCCTTGGCTGGTTGGTTCTGTGAATGGAGCTTCGGCCTACCATGTGGATGCCTTGGGTTTGATCCCCAGTCAGGGCACAGGTGAGAGTGACCATCTGCTTCTCTTCCCCTCCCTCTACCCCTTTTTTTTTCTCTTCACCTCTTGTGGCCATTGGCTCAACTGGTTCGAGATTTGGCCCCAGACAGTGTTTGCAGGGTGAATCCTGGTAGGGGCTCATGTGGGAGTCTGTCTCTCTATCTCTCCTCCTCTCACTTGGAAGAAAAAAAAAGAAGAATGCTACTATGAACATTTATGGGCAAGTTAATATGTGAACATAAGTTTTTAGTCCATTAGGTATATACCTAGGAGTGGGATAAAACTGTTTAATTCAGGGTCACAAGGATTTACACCTGTTTTCTTACAAGAATTTTAGATTTTTAAGTCCTACATTTAGGTCTTTGATCCCTTTTGAATTGATTTTTACTTATAGTATGAGGTAGGAAACAAAATCCTTCTTTTGCATGTAAATATCTATTTCTCTTAGAACTATTGGTTGAAAACTTTTTTCTTTTTCTGATTAAAAGGTTGTGTGACAACCTCATTGAAAATCAGTTGACCATAGATGTGGTATACTCATATTCTGGTTTCTATACTCATATTCTATTTCACTTTCTATGTTTCTATCCTTATGGCAGGAATTCACTGTTTTGATTACTTAAGCTTTTTAGTAAGTTTTGAAATTGAGAAGGCTGCATTCTGCTACATTGTTCTTTCTCAAGACTAAGTTGTATTTTTGATGCCATAGTTAAGAAATGTGAATAATCTTAAATCAAGATTCATATATATATATTTGATTCTAAAGATATTATAGTTTTAGTCTTAAAATTAGGTCTTTGACTCATGTTGAGTTAATTTGTGTATATAGTATGAGATAGGGTACAAAGTTACTCTTTTGTATATGGGTACCCATTTGTCCCAGAATCACTCCTTTAAAAGACTATTTTCCCCACTGAATGTTTTTAGTAACCTTGTCAAAAATCAGTTGATCATACTTGTATGGGCTCACTTCTAGACTCTCATTCTTTTCCATTTGTTTATATTTCTAGCCTTTCATCAGAGCCACATCCTTTGATTACCTGTAGCTCTGTAGTATGTTTTGAAAGGGGAAATGGCAATCCTTCTACACTGTTTTTCTTTTTCAGATTTATTTTTGCCATTTGGGGTCTTTTGTAAGTTCATACGAATTTTATGATAAGCTCATCCATTCATGCAAAAAAAAAAAAAAAACAACCCCAGGTGGTGTTTTGATTAGTCTTATATTTAGTCTGTAGGTCAATTTGAGGGAATAGTGCTATCTGAACACTAATACCTCTCAGCACTAATCAAACATGATCTACCTGATGCCTCCCTCTATTTGTTTATGTTTGACATTTCATTTTTTTTTTTGCAAGCAATCAAGAGAGACACACACTGACAGGGACAGACAGACAGGGAGAGAGATGAGAAGAATCGACTCATAGTTACAGCACCTTAGTTGTTCATTGATTGCTTTCTCATATGTGCCTTGACCTCAGAGTTCCATCTGAGCCAGTGACCCCTTGCTCAAGTCAGTGACCTTCGGCTCAAGCCAGCGACCTTTAGGCTCAAGCCAGCAGACATAGGTCATGCCTATGATCCCACGTTCAAGCTGTCAACCTCAGGTTTTCGAACCTGGGTCCTCAGTGTCCCAGGCCAACATTCTATTCAGTGCACCACTGTCTGTTCAGCATGTTTGACATTTCATAAAAATATAGGCATAAAAATGTGGCCTTTGTGCCTGGGTTCTTTCACTTAGCATAAGATTTTCAAGTTTCATCCATGTGATGGCATGTGTAGTACTTTATTTTTTTATGGCTCCATGTATGGGCATATTGCATTTTGTTTATCCATTTATCAGTTGGCTATTTGGGCATTTCCTTTTTTGGCTATTGTGAATAATGCTATTATGAATATTGGTGTATAAACATATGTTGTGTGTGTGTGTATGTGTGTGTGTTTAAGTGAGAGGAAGGGAGATAGAGAGACAGATTCCTGCTTGCACCCCGACCGGGATCCACCTGGCAGCTCCCATCTGGGGCTGATGCTGGAATCAGCCGAACTATCCTCAGTAACTGAGGCTGATGCTCAGAACAACTGAGCCACCGGCTGCTGGAGAGGAAAAGAGAGAGAAGGGGAAGAGGGAAGGGAAGAGAAGCAGATGGTTGCTTCTCATGTGTGTCCTGACTGGAGATTGAACCTGGGACTTCCGCATGCTGGGCCAATGCTTTATCCACTGAGCCAGGGCCTGAACATATTTTTTTTTAATTCTCTTGGGCATCTACCTAGAGATAAAATTACTAAATCACATATCATATCTGTATTTGACTTTGAGAGGTGCAGCCAAAATGTTTTCCACGTTGACTGCACCATTTTACATTCTTACCAATATTGTGTAAGGGTGTGACAATTGTTTTTTAGATTGACACTGTGGTAGGCAGTTAGAAAGACAAGAGAAGAGCAAGGACTATAGGCTAAGCACAGAAGGTCACCCGGGCAGAAGAAGCCCCCAGGTGCCTAGCAACAGGCAAAACTGGGAAAACAAGGGCCTTGCCCCCAGAGTAACCTTTCCCCTTTCCTCCTTTAGCTAGTCATGTGGTTTAGGCCCCCCTGATTTTATATCACTGGTCATGGGATTCAGACCTTCCCCCCCATAAATCACAATTCATGTGGTTTTAGACTCCCTTACAAGAACAAATAAGAAAGTTGGAAAATAGAGCTTAAGCATTAACCCTTACAGATAACATCTAGGCCTCAGTTGTGTTTCAGCTCCAGGCTTAGAAAAGCAACAAAACCCAACAAAGGAAAACCACTGCTGACCTCAGGACCAGCTGTATTGACTAATGACCCCTGCCTTGACAATGACCAATCAGTGGAGAACAGGTCCTCAAAAGAACACATCTGGAGAACTAATGAATATTCTGTTAAAATCCTCCCTTGGTACCTCCCTTAAAATCCTCTCCTCTAACATCCCTTAGGACAGAGGATCCAGTGAGCTCTCTGTTCCAGGAGTACACCCGAGCCTTTCCCTTTCCCCTCCTCTTTTTCCTCTTCTTCCCCCCCATCCCCGCGCATTTTCCTTGCTTGTCTCTTTCTCCTATGCTCAAGGGACTCCAGGAAACTTGCAACTAGGGGAGCAGTGGACAGTGGCAGCTCGTCCCAGGCTAACCCCGAACTAGTCTCCAAAGATCCCTTTTCTCTAACTTTCTTCCTATATGGCCAATAAATTCTTCCATACTTGCTGCATTTTGTTTCTTGATTGAAGTCTTTCTTTCAAGAAGATAAGAATTGAGATCTTGTCAGTGCCCCTGTAAGAACACCAAAGGCACACACAACCAAAAAATAAATAAATTGGATTTATGGAAAGTAAAACTTTTGGGCCTCTAAATTCATTATCAAGAATGTGAATAGACAAGTTACAGAATTGTAGAAATATTTGCAAAACATATTTCTGGTAAGGGTTTAATATCTAGAATGTAAATAATTCTTACAACTCAACATCAGAAAGTCGAATAACCCAATTAAAAATTGGCAAAGGACTTAAATAAACATTTCTCCAATGAAGTCACACAAAATGCCAACAAACGCATGAAAAGTTGTCCTTAAGGAAATGCTAATCAAACCCACAATATGGTAACATTTCATGCACACTAGGGTGGATATAATTTAAAAAATATAAAATAAAATCTTGGTGAAGATGTTTAGATATAAGAATCTTTGTACATTCTTGGTAGGAGTGTACAATGTTGCAGATACTGTGGAAAACAGTTTGGCAGATCCTAAAATAGGTAGGCATAGAATTCACTTATCATGCAGCAATTCCAGTCTAAGGTATATATCCAAGAGAAATGAAAACTTGTACACACAAAAACTTGTATATGGATGTTTGTAGCAGCAATATTCATAACAGTCAAAAGGTGGAATTAAACCCAAATGTCCCAATGGATGAAAGAATACACAAAATATTTAATCATAAAATAGAGCATTACTCAGTCCTAAAAAGGAATGAAGTACTTATGCATGCTATAACAGCCATAAACATTTAAAACAATGCTAAGAGACAGAAGCCAGCCACAAAAGGTCACATACTGTATGTTTTTAATTTTTTAAAAAAATTTTGTAATTTAGAAATTAAATTTAGTGGAGTGACATTGGTCTGTAAGAACACATAAGTTTTAGGTAAACATTTCTATAGCATTTGAACTGTTGATTGCATTGTGTGCCCATCACCCAAAGTCAAATCATTTTCAATCACTGTATATTTGTCTTTATTTACTTCCCTCCCTCCACCCTCTGGTAACCATTTCACTTTTATCTATGTCCATGAGTTTCATTTTTATATCCTGCCTATGTGTGAAATTATATAGTTCTTAGCTTTTTCTTATTTATTTATTTCACTTAGCATAATATTTTTAAGGTCTATCCACATTGTAGTAAATGGCAAAATTCATAATTTCTTAAGGCTGAATGATATTCCATTGTATATATGTACCACGTCTTCTTTATCCAGTCTTCTATTGAGGGACACTTCGGTTGTTTCCATGTCTTTCTCATCATGCATAATGCTGCAATGAACATGAGGATGCATGTGTCTTTGTGTACCAAAGTTTTCGAGCTTTTTAGGTAGATATCCAGTAGAGGGTTTGCTGGGTCATATGGTAGCTCTAGTCTTAATTTTTTGAGGAACTTCCATACTGTCCTTCATGATGGCTGTTTTTTTTTTTTAATAAGAAATATACAGAATAATCAAATGCATAGAAAGATGGCAGATTAGTGGTTCCCAGAGCATGGGCAGAAGGGAAAATGGGGAATAATTACTTATTGGGTACAATGTTCTGGAATGATGAAAGGATTTGAAATTTGGAAGAAGGTAGTATTTACATAGCATTGTGAATATACTAGTGCCAATGAGTTGAAAACTTTAAAGTGCTTAATTTTATGTGATGTGAATTTTACTTGAATAAAAGTATACAAGAATTATAACAAGGTTTAGAGAAATCTTTATATCTACCAATGTTTAGAAAGTAAACGTAATTAAATTTTCTACCAGGGAATCTCAGAGGTCGGTCATTCTTGCTGAACAACAGGGAAGAATAATAAAGTGAACTATTGGTAAATGACAAAACCTGTTAGGATAAAGTAGAAGTTTGCAATTTTAGATTTTAATTCAATGATGATTGGCATACTATGAACTGAAAAGTTTTATTATTAGTATACTTAATTTTCATATTACATTGTTCTCTCTAGTTTCAAGTGGACAGAGTTATCGCAGGAAATCCACTGGTGGGAATAATAAAATGTCATGAAAATAATAAAAATAATACATATAAAGATTACATTATAGCATAAAACTTTTTTTTCTGTCATAATGTCAAATGGCTCATAGATTTCATTTCAACCCCCATTTTTTGAGTGTTTATTTTGATGTTGCATGTTGTAGAAAGATGCCTGACAGCCTCAACCCTCTAATGAAGAAAAGAATATATAAAATAAAACATAGACCATAAGAGATAAGAATAATTCCACCAGTCAGTCCTCCACAGGAGCCACCATGACTGAAGATTTGGGCAAAAAGCTATTTTTTCCAGTGGTTGTTATCTGAAGGGTGAAAAGTTGGTTCTCTACTAATTTTTTTCAAAGAATATTTTTCTCTTTCTTTTTTTGTGTGAGAGAGACAGAAAGAAAAAGAGAGAGGAAGGGAGAGAGATGAGGAACATCAATTTTTAGTGGCGGCACTTTAGTTATTCATTGATTGCTTTTCACACATGCCTTGATGGGAGGGTGCTCCAGCTGAGCCAGTGACCCCTTGCTCAAGCCAGTGACTTCTGAGCTCAAGCTGTTGACCATAGGATTGTGTCTATAATCCCATGCTCAAGCTAGCAAACTCACACTCAAACTGATGAGCCCGTGCTCAACCTGGGGACCTTGGGGTTTCAAACCTGGGACTTCAGCATCCCAGATCAGCACTCTATCCCTTGTAACACCACCAGTCATGCTCTTTTTTTCTTTCTTTCTTTTTTTTTTAAAGATTTTATTTATTGTTTTAAGAGAGAGAGAAAGGTGGCGGGGCAGGGAGGAACAGGAACCATTAACTTATAGTAGTTGCTTCTCTTATTTGCCTTGACTGGGCAAGCCCAGGGTTTGGAACTGGCAACCTCAGCATTCTAGGTCCACACTTTATCGACTGCGCCACCACAGGTCAAGTGGCTCCCTATTACTCTTAAAAACAGACATAAATCCCTCAGATCAGATAACATGCTTTCTTTTTCCTAGGATTTCACTCTAGCTCTACTACTGAGGTGATCTTATCACTGGTATGGGGTCTTAAAAGTTCTTTAATTGCAGCCCTGGCCGGTTGGCTCAGTGGTAGAGCATCGGCCTGGCGTGCAGAGGTCCTGGCTTCAATTCCCCGCCAGGGCACACAGGAGAAGCGCCCATCTGCTTCTCCACCCTTCCCCCTCTCCTTCCTCTCTGTCTCTCTCTTCCCCTCCCGCAGCCAAGGCTCCATTGGAGCAAAGATGGCCCGAGCGCTGGGGATGGCTCCTTGGCCTCTGCCCCAGGCGCTAGAGTGACTCTGGTCGCGACAGAGCGACGCCCTGGAGGGGCAGAGCATCACCCTCTGGTGGGCAGAGCGTCGCCCCCTGGTGGGCGTGCCGAGTGGATCCCGGTCGGGCGCATGCGGGGTCTGTCTGACTGTCTCTTCCCGTTTCTAGCTTCAGAAAAATACAAAAAAAAAAGGTCTTTAATTGCTTACAAGTAAACTGCCTATATGATTCTTGGGTCTGCTAAAAAAAGTGACCATTGGGCCTGTATCAGTCAGAAATACTAGATTACAAGCAATAGAAAACTAAAATCTCATTGCCCTAATAAATTAAATTAGAACTGGACTCAGAAGCTGTTGGATTCAGAGGCTCAAAAATGGCAACAAAGTCAGATTTCTTTCTTGAGCCAGCAACCTTGGGCTCAAGCTGGTGAGCCTTGCTCAACCCAGATGAGATCATGCTCAAGCTGGTGACCTCAGAGTCTCGAACCTGAGTTCTCCACGTCCCAGTCTGACGCTCTATCCACTGTGCCACTGCCTGGTCAGGCTGCCTATACTTTCTTGACATGTGCTTTATTTTAACTTGGCTCTTCCTTAGGACTTATATATGGCTTCCCGCAGTTTCAGGGGCTTCTTGGTTCTTTGAACACATGCAGAGAAGAGGGTTGCCTCAGAAACTCTTTCAGAATATTAAAGAAAAACTTTTCCCAAATTCTCCAGGAAATTGCTATTCTCATTGGCACCGATTGTTTCATGATCATAGCCAACCAATGGCAGGTAATGGAAGTATGAGATTAATTTAGATTTGAGTTATGCTAATTTGCTGAGATTGTAAGTAATGACATATCCCCAGAGGAAGTCAGGACAGGGATATAACATTAAAGAACAGGAGGTGGCCACCAAGATAAAGAGGAGTAGCTACTGGGTAAGTTACTACAGGCTGTCTCACACAAGTTTAGGTTTAACTGTTGGAAACAGCATCAAAGTCTCCACCCCACCAGGTGCAATCACCTTACCTGCTGAACAAGTCCTTTTGTAAGGAAGTACATGTGTAATATATTTTCCACTGTATCTATCTCCCCGTTTCCATCCAACTCAGAGTACCAACCTTGCCATGTTGTTACCCTCAGGTGCTGGCTGTTTCCTTGAACCTTTTACTTTGGATGTATCTTCTTTCTCTGCAGCGTCTCTACCGCCTGGGCCTTACCAAACTTTACTGCATTCACTGATACAAACGGTGACAGGCTGTTACTGGAGAAATCCTTACTTTCATCCCTGAATTAAACAGAATGAGTTATCTTTTCTTTCTTCTCCTTTTGAAACTTTTTCTTCAACCCAACTTCAGAACCTGTGTCAGATAGTGGCTATGTGACAGAAGCTGTCTGGTTCTCCTTTGAATATGAGCAGGATGGCCCTTGATCCATTTCCAAGAATGGCCCCCTTGTGCAGTTCTGTGGTCAACAAAGAGGATAGAATGGGAGGATGTGATTGTACACGTGGGGGGTTGAGGGAGTGTAGTGTTTGGAAGCCAGAAGCCCACACTGTTTTGTGGGGTTTGAAGGAAGTTTTGCCTTTCATTCTGCATTAGGCTCCACACAGAATTTTACAAATGGAAACTTATTTCAAGAATTGGCCGGTGTGGCCTGGCCTCCCTTTCCTCATGCACCCATCATCAGGGCCGATTGCGACGCAGCCTCCCAGGGCCTAAGTCGCCAGCTCGGGACCGCAGCCAACAGGGGCATGGGCAGCGGAGACATTTGCTTCACGGCTGCATCTCCTAACTCTGCATCTGGCTGGAGGAAGAGCCAGAACAAGAGGGAGATGGCTCCTCGGTGTCGTTCGCCCTGAGCTCTCCAAGGGTCCTGAATTTCTCTCCTGCTTGCCCGGCTGTTCTGTCTCCCTCATTGGGTATTTTTTTTCCTCCCAAGGCGCAGTAGCTCCTCCAGGTTCCCACCGCATTTCCGCTCCCCACCCACGCCCGCGGGTCTCTACTTCCTCCGCGCAGGGGGCACCAGGGAGCTGAGGACTAAGGGAGTGAACTAGGGGCTTTTCGAGCATAGAGGGTGCCAGAGCAAGACCTGGGACAAAGGCTCGTGCTAAGACACCGAAGCAGGAAAAAATGTCCCTCCAAGAGATCCATTTGGTCTATTACGGGTGCAGGCCACCTCGTCCTGAGAGGAAGAGCGGCCAGGCCTGAGAGCGCCTCTTCGGGTCGGAGCCTGAGAATGTGCGGGGCAAAAACGAACCGAGGCGCCCACTCATCCAAAGGAGACTTCAGTCCCAGTGACTGGATGCAGCCATGGGGCGGCTAGAAATTTCGGGCCTGAACGGGGAAGAGGAGCGCTCCTGGCCGGGTCCCCAACTCCCTCGCTCCTCTGTAGGGCGCTAAAACCGGAGTTCTATATACATTGGGGAGTGGGGGTGCAAGCCCCAGTTCTCCCGCCTTGGGCACGTGGAAGAGCCTTAGACCCAATACTTGGCTTTAGCGCAGAGCGAGCTCCAGGGTCATGACAAGTTCGAGGCTGTTAGGCTGCAAGCAGGGTAGCAAAAGCCCAGAAGGCCAAGCTGGGGAGGAGGATGCCAGGCGAGAAGATCAGTTGTCAGTGTTTCTGTGTTCTTTTTAACAACGCGCCTTAGACCTGCAGGGGGAGCTTCCGAGCCCCGGACCCCGCTGGGGATATTACGCAGCCGCTGAACCTTGACGCTGCCAGAGGCGCGTTCCCTACAACCTGTCAATTCTATCCTTGCGGAAAATGGAGTCACTTCACATCTTTTCCGGCCGCCTCCGCCCCAGCTCAGCTGGCCAGATGCCGACTTGACACCCACCTCCCTGGGCCTGGGCTCTCCCGCCTTAGGACATCCACTTTGGGAAACAGTAGGGGACACTGGAAGTCAGCGGGATCCTCCTAACCTTCCTCCTATTCCCAACGCCCTGCCCCATCTCCCCCACTTCCCACTTTCGCTTCAGTGCTTTCCCACTTAGGCCCTCTCCTCAACCTTTAGCATCTGCTACAAGTGGCTGGCCACAGATGAACCCGGGCAGCAGCGCATGGCCGCTAAAGGGACCACAGGGAGCGGAGCAACTACCTGGACCTCAGTGCCCAATGAGAACTTTCTGTGGCATTTTGGAATTCTGCCGAGGTTTACAAAAGGGAGGGGAAAATAAAAAAAGAAGGAAAGAAAGGAAAAGAAAAAGAAAAAAAAAAAGGAGAATAAGGTGAAGTGAAGATTAGGTAGCATGACCTCTATTTGCTTTGAGCAGTAGTTCTGAGGCTGGAGTCCAGTTCCCTGAAGTGGAATTTGAATTTTGACGTAATGTCTAGACTGGCAGATGTAAAACCTGAATGCCAGAGGGGTCATTGACTGAACAAATTAAAAAAAGAACAGTGTGATCATGTGTCACTCTCTGACCTTGATGTTTATTAAGACTTCAGGGTTTGGGGGCCTTATGTGAAAAATGAACATTAATTTTCCTTCAATATCCCTTTCTATTCCCCTCCCCAAGACAGATTAATATAGTTTAAGGTGTCAGTTACAAGAAAGACAGTAAAGGGCTAAGATTTCCAGCTGTTTGAAATGGCCGATTTTATTTTAAGACTTTCCCGCCAAAAATTTTTTTTTGACCTGGGAAATGATTTAATGATGTAAAATATCAACTGAAACCAAAGGGCTACTGACCTTATTTTAGTTGGTTGAATTTTTTTATTAACGGCTGGGTAGGAAGCAGGACCAATACCGGCCCTATAATGAATCTTTATTGTATGTGAAGTGCCTTTGGACATGATTTTGACTGCACGTGTGTAAATATAAAGCAAATATAATGAGATTCACTTCGTTCCATAAGTGAAGATCATAAGCAAAATTTTAGTTTAAAGTTTTTAAATTATTTTTTATTTTTCAATTACAGTTGACATACAGCGTTACATTAGTTTCAGATGTACAACCTAGTGATTAGACATTATATAACTTACTAAGTGATCATCCCTGTAAGTCGCGTACCCATCCGACACCATACAAAGTTATTAGAATATTACTTACTATATTCCTTATGCTGTACTACTCACTTTACATCCCCATGACTATTCTGCAACAGCCAATTTGTACTGTTCAATCCCATCACCCCCCTCACTCATTCCCCCAACTCCCTCCCATCTGGCAACCACCAAAATGCTCTCTGTATCCACGAGTCTGTCTCTGTTCTGCTTGTTTATTTTGTTTTTTTTAGATTCAATTTTTGAGAGATATCTATTTATTGTCATTTTATTGTTCATATTTTTAATATTTGTTCTTTTATTGTGACAGAGACAGAGAGAGGGATAAATAGGGACAGACAGACAGAAAGGTAGAGAGATGAGGAACATCAACTCTCCGTTGTGGCACCTTAGTTGTTCATTGATTGCTTTCTCATATGTGCCTTGGGCTACAGCAGAGCAAGTGACCCCTTGCTCAAGGCAGCAACCTTGGGCTTAAGCTGGTGAGCCCAGATGAGCCCGCACTCAAGCTGGCGACCTCGAGGTTTCGAACCTGGGTCCTCTGCTTCCCAGTCCGAAGCTCTATCCACTGCGCCACCGCTTGGTCAGGCTAATCTTTGTTCTTCTTAAAGAAGGCCCTTTAACATTTCATGTCATACTGGTTTGGGGGTGATGAACTCCTTCAGCTTTTTTCTTGTCTGGGAAGCTCTTTATCTGTCTTTCCATTCTAAATGATAGCTTTGTTGAGTAGAGGAATTTTGGTTGTTGGTCCTTGTTTTTGATGACTTTGAATATTTCTTGCCACTCCTTTCTGGCCAGAAAAGTTCCTGTTGAGAAATCAGCTGACAGTCTTATGGGAGCTCTCTTGTAGGTAACTAAGCTTTTCTCTTGCTGCATTTAAAATTCTCTTGTTGTCTTTAATCTTTTGCATCTTAATTATAATGTGTCTTGGTGTGGGCCTTTTTGAATTCATCTCATTTGGGACTCTGTGCTTTCTGGACTTGTATGTCTATTTTCTTCTTCAGGCAAGGATGTTTTCTGTCATTGTGTTTTCAAATAGATTTTCTATTTCTTCCTTTCTCTCTTCTCCTTCTGGCATCCCCGTGATGTTAATGTTGGTATGCTTGAAGTTGTCTGAGAGACTCCTTACACTCTATTTTATTCTTTTGGATTTTTAACAATTATTTATTTATTTATTTATTCATTTGAAAAGGAGAGAGAGAAAGAGAAGGGGGTCAATTCCCATATATGCCTTGACCAGGCAAGCCCAAGGTTTCAAACCGGTGACTTCAGCATTCCAGGTTGATGCTTTATCCACTGTGCTACCACAGGTCAGGCAGATTTTTTTTTCCTTTTTGCTGTTCTGATTGGGTGTTTTTTGCTTCCTTATATTCCAAAATGCTTATTTGATTCTCAGCTTTGTCTACTCTACTGTTGATTCTCTGTAAATTATTTATTTCAGTTAGTGTATACTTCATTTCTGACTGGTTCTTTTTTACGGTTTCTACCTCCTCACAAAGTTCTCTGAGTACCCTTATAACCATTGTTTTGAACTATATATCTGATAGTTCGCTTGTCTCCATTTTGGTTTAGTTCTTTTTTCTGGAGATTTCTCCTGTTCTTTCACTTGGGACATGTTTCTTTTTCTCCACATTTTAGCTGCTTTCCTATATTTTGTTCTACATATTAGGTAGACCTTCTGCATCTCCCAGACTTGGTTGAGTCACCTTTATAGTAGATGTTCTGTGTAGCCCAGTGGCACAGGCTTCCCAGTCACCCAAGCTGGCTGCTCCAGGTGCGCCCCTGTGTGAGCTGGGTGCACGGTCCTGTTGTAGTTGAGCCTTGATTGCTGTTGGCATCACTGGCAAGTATTGACCCTTAAGCTGATTGGTTGCGAGGATTGGCTGCAACTACAACCGAGGAGCTGCTGTGTAGGAGACTACCCTATGGAGCAGGACTTGCTTCAGTGGGACTTTGGTGCTTACTGAGGCTGCCCATTGAGTGTGTCAGTTGTGGAGTTGGTAGGGTTGTAATCTGGTGTGGTCTGAAGCTGTCGACCGAGTGCACTGCCTTTGGGGCCTCTCGGGAGTTGCAAGGTCAGCCACTGCCTGTGCAGTGCCAGAGTCACATGGCATGATTGTAAACCAAGGCTGGCTGCTGTTAGTGCCAGGCTTAGGGCCCTTAGCAAGAGGAACAGGGTATGAAAGGCCAGATGTTTTTTCTTTTTTTTTTTTTTTAAATTTAATTAATTGTGTTTACATAGATCCTAGTGTTGCTCCGAATGCATCCCCCCTCCCCCGTATTCCCCTCAACATCTCCCTTGTCCCCCTCCCTACAGTGCTCTCCCCCCTTACCTTCAGGTTTATGCCATCCTATCATCCCCTTTCCCTCTGTCCTCTTTTCCTCTGGCCCCTTTCATCTCTCCTCTGTCTCAATTCCATTCCTCAGTTCTCATTGTTCCTTGGATTCCTCAAATGAGTGAGGTCAGATGCTGCTTTTTAAAGAGGTTTTTTTACACCTGACCTGTGGTGCCGCAGTGGATGAAGCATCAACCTGGAACACTGAGGTCGCCAGTTCGAAACCCTGCATTTGTCTGGTCAAGGCACATAAGGGAGTTGAAATTGATGCTTCCTGCTCCTCCCCCCTTTCTCTCTCTCACTCTCACTTTCTCTCTCTCTCTCTCTCTTCTAAAATTAATAAATAAATAAGTAAATTTTAAAAGCGAGATTTTTAGGAGATTTTAAGAAATTCTGAAGCATGAAGCAGGAAAGGCCATTTGTATGAAAAAAACCACTGGGAACAGCTTGGGTGGGCTTGCAAGTTGGGTGTGGCAGGATCTCAAGGAATCACCAGAGCAAGAAGAACAGTGTGAGTCAGGTTGATGGAGGCTCAGATCTGACCAGGCGGTGGCGCAGTGGATAGAGCATTGGACTGGGAAGCACAGATGGAGGCTCAGATATGATGCCTGTCTGCCAGCTCTGTGTGTGGAGGGGAGGCGGGGGGCTGGGAGATTCTCAGGAAAGGAGCAATGGCCTCTCTCAGTACTTTTATCTGGCAGAAAGATTTCCCCCACCTCTTTCCCTGATGCCAGACAATCCAGTTCCTCCCAATATCTCCCCGGTGCCTTTCCAGCTGCTGCCCCAGTGCTGAAGCTTAGAGGGTCCGTGCACGGGCCCTTTAAGAGAAGCTGCGTGGGACTCCTGCAGCTCTTTGTCTCCCTCAGTCACAATCCTGATTGGTTTTTACAGCCAGAAGTTATGGGCGGTTCTCTTGCTGGCTCCAGAACTCTGGGCTTGGGGGGCTTGGTGTGGGGTTGGGACCCCTCACTCCTAGCGGGAGCTGAGCTATTTCTCCCAGTTTTTTTTTTTTATATAAATTTATTTATTTATTTATTCATTTTTTTAGAGAGGAGAGGGAGAGACAGAGAGAGAGAAGGGGGGGAGGAGCTGGAAGCATCAACTCCCATATGTGCCTTGACCAGGCCAGCCCAGGGTTTCGAACCGGCGACCTCAGCATTTCCAGGTCGACGCTTTATCCACTGCACCACCATAGGTCAGGCTATTTCTCCCAGTTTTGAACTGCCCACACATGGGTGTAGGACCAGCTTGTTTTGAGCTCATACTACCAGTCTTCATGTGGCTTTTTTTTTTTTAAGTGAGAAGAAGGGAGATAGTGAGACAGACTCTCACATGCATCCTGATCGGGATCTACCTGGAAACCCCCATTTGGGGCCTAGGGTCAAATCAGCTGAGCTAATTTTAGCACTTGAGGCCTATGCTCAGACCAACTGAGATATCCTTAGTACCCAGGCTGAGGCTTGAACCCAAGGAGCCACTGGCTGCGGGAGAGGAAGACCGAGAGAAGAGGGAGGGAGGGAAGAAGCAGATCATTGCTTCTCTTGAGTCCCCTGAGGGGGAATACAACCTGGGACATCCAAACACTGGGTTGATACTCCATCCACTGAGCCATGGGCCAGGGCCTTGATGTGGCTTCCTTAAATCCCTAGTGGCAGGACTTCCATTCTGCTAGGTTTCAGGTGGTTCTGAATGATGGTTGTTTTGTAGTTTAGTTATAATATTGATGTGGTTATGGGAGGATTTAAGTATTGTGTTTACCTATGTTGCCATCTTGATTGGAATTTTTAAAAATTTACATTTTAAATTAATAATATTAGAATCTCTCATGCAGTGATTTTCCAAAACAGTATCACACAACGATTTCCCTTATATTTGTGCAGTATTATTTAAAATGTTAATGAAATAAATGATACAAATTAATAGAAATTTAAAGTTAAATTAGATTCTTATTCCTAAAGTAGTGCTGTCTTTTAGTTTACTTTCTGTATATTCATGACTAATCTATTCATTATTAAACATTTTTTTCATTTATGTACTTTGTTTTTCTGACTTTTAAAACTAATAATTTTTTCCTTAAAAGTTAAAAATGAAACTGCCTAATGACCCAGTGATTCCATTTTTAGAGATTTATCTGAAGAAGCCCAAAACACTAATTCAAAAGAATACATGTACTTCTATGTTCGTTGCAGTGTTATTTATAATACTCAGTTACGGTAGCAACACAAGTGCCCATCAGTAGACAAGTGGATAAAAAAATAGTGGTACATATATAAAATGGAACATTAGTTGGCTTTAAAAAAGAACGAATTCTTACCATTTGTGACAGTGTGGGTGGATGTAGAGGGCATTATGCTCAGTGAAATAAGGCAGTCAGAGAGAGAAAAATACCATAGGATTTCACTTATATGTGCAATCTAAAGAACAAAATAAATAAAGAAAACAAAAACAGACACAATGAGCAGACTGATGGTTGTCAGAGGGGAGGAAGCTTGGAGGACTGGGAGAAAGAGGTGATAAGATTAAGAAGTGCAGTTTGGTAGTCACAAAATAAATAGTCACAGGGATGTAAAGTACAGCATAGGGAATATTGTCAATAATATTTGTCAATAATATTCTAATAATTATGTATGGTGCCAGTTGGGCACTAGAAATATCTGGGGGAACACTATATAAAGTAAATGATTTTCTAAACCACTATGATGTGTACATCAATACAAAATATACTACTCACAAAAATTAGGGGATATTTCAAAATGAATATGAAGCAATAGAAAAAAGAAGCATTTGATATTTTTTATTAAAGAAGAACATCAGAAAAGCAAACAAGTCAAAGAAAGTTGTTCAATTATGCAAATGAGTTGCAAACTCAATTATCGTGATTGAGTAGCAAGTGACATATTGGTGGGGTGAACAGAAGCATGTCAAACTGGAAGAGAGGGCCACACATTGACTGTTCAGTAAGGTGTATGGTCACCCAAGCCCGCCAAAACACACTGACAGCAATGGGGCAGGACAGGATCAGACTGTCCAGCAGTTTTTGTGGGATCCTCCGCCACTCTTGCTCCAGGGCAACCTTCAGCTCAAGAAGTGTTGTGGGAGACATTGGATGGTTTGCCAGACGTCTTCCCAGTGCATCTCAAGTATGTTCAATGGGATTCAGATCTGGAGAACGTGAAGGCCAGTCCACGCATTCGAATCCTGCCTCCTGAAGCATGTTGTTGACGAGATGCGCACGGTGGGGCCTTGCATTATTGTCCATGAAAAGAAAGTTGTTTCCAACTGCTCCAGCATAAGGTACTATGCAGGACATCATTCCGATATCTGATAGCAGTCAGTGATCCGTTTCTGATGATGTGGAGGTCGGTACGACCACCAAAGCTGATGCCAGTCCATACCATGATTCCACTACCATGAAGGAGTCCCTTTCTCACATAAAATGTGGATTCTCCCGTGTTCCTCATTTATGCCAGATCAGGACACAATGACTGTCAGGCTGCAGACTGAACCGTGACTCATCAGAGGACAGTTGACCACTCATCATGAGTCCAATGACGATGCTCATCAGCCCACCTTCTACAGGTTCTACAGTGTTCAGCAGATAACAGAATATATACCATTGGTCACCGGGCATGCAGTCCAACAAGATGGAGCTGATTTCATATGTCTGGGTGCATATTCGTCATCTAGTGGCAGTAAGAAACTGTTCCCACAGCTCTGTTGCATTGTAGCACCTGTTTCTTATTGCCAATAATGTCAAGTAGCGGTCACCTCTTGCTGTTGAGGATGACTCTGCCCTCATCTTCTTCATACTGTGCTAGTCTCTTGAAAGTGGTTCCACAGTCTGCTAATCACACTTTGGAATGTTCTATTTGCTGTTGCCACTGTCTGTGTTTGACCAGCTTCAAAATGTCCTATGGCCTGACCAGGTGGTGGCACAGCAAATAGAGTGTTGGACTGGGATGCAGATGACCCAGGTTTGAAACCTCGAGGTCGCCAGCTTGAGCGCAGACTCATCTGGTTTGAGCAAGGCTCACCAGCTTGAATCCAAGGTTGCTGGCTTGAGCAAGGGGTCACTAGGTCCGCTGTAGCCCCCCAATCAAGGCACATATGAGAAAGCAATCAATGAACTAAGGTGCCACAACGAAGAATTGATGCTTCTCATCTCTCTCCCTTCCTGTTTGTCTGTCCCTCTCTCTATCTCTCTCTGTCTCTGTCACAAAAAAAAGATGTCCTATGGCTCTCCAGGATTCATATTCAGGCAAATTGTGTTGCAGGGACATTGCAAGGGCTGGGAAATTGCAGGGTATGCACTTTCAAGATCAGGTAACATACAGATTCTCCAGCCTTTTGTATAGTGCATTTTCACCAATGAAATAAAAGTTGGTTTTGCATCTCATTTGCATAATTAAGCAACTTTCTTTGACTTGTTTCCTGATGTTCTTGTTTAATAAAAAAAAATCAAATGTTCCTTTTTTTATTGCTTCATATTCATTTTGAAATATCCCCTAATTTTGTAAGCAGTGTAATATTAAAGTAAAAAACGTAGGCCTTGGATGGTTGGCTCAGTGGTAGAGCATTGGCCACATGTGTGGATGTCCCAGGTGTGATTCCTAGCTAGAGCACACAGGAGAAACAACCATCTGCTTCTCCACCTCTTTCCCTCCCCCCCCCTCTCTTTCTCTCCTTCCATAGCCATGGCTGAATTGGTTTGAGTGTATTGACCCCAGATGCTGAGTATTGCTCCTTGGAGCCTCCATCTCAGGTACTAAAAATAGCTCGGTTGTGAGCATGGCCCCAGATGAGCAGAGCATTGGCCTCAGATGGGAGTTGCTGGGTGGGTCCCGGTCAGGGTGCATGCAGGAGTCTGTCTCTCTATCTTCCTTCCTCTCATTTGGAAAAGAAGAAAATCAAATTAAAACAAAACAAGACAAAATAACAACAACAACAACAACAAATATATATATATATATATATATATATATATATATATATATATATATATATATATATATAACAAGTAGCATAGATCTGGTTTGGCAAGGATATGGTAATGTAAATATGTTGATCTCATACACTAGGAAGCTAAGAGTTTTGACTTCTAAATGAACTAAAATTCTAACAAGTAAAAAAAATCCTCATAAATTTTTATAAACATTCCAGAAGCAAGGCCCATTTTATCACATAAGAAGGGTGTAAGAATTATGTAAAGAAAGCTTTATGAGCCTGACCGGGTGGTGGTGCAGTGGATAGAGCGTCGGACTGGGATGAGGAAGACCCAGGTTTGAGACCCCGAGGTCGCCAGCTTGAGTGAGGGCTCATCTGGTTTGAGCAAAAGCTCACCAGCTTGAGCCCAAGGTTGCTGGTTCCAGCAAGGGGTTACTCAGTCTGCTGAAGGCCCGCGGTCAAAGCACATATGAGAAGGCAATCAATGAACAATTAAGGTGTTGCAATGCGCAACGAAAAACTAATGATTGATGCTTCTCATCTCTCTCCATTCCTGTCTGTCTGTCCCTGTCTATCCCTCTCTCTCTGACTCTCTTTCTGTCTCTGAAAAAAAAAAGAAAGCTTTATGAGAAGCAATCAATAAAAACTTAAGTGAAGTATATATGAATTGATGCTTTTCATCTCTTTCCTCCACCCCATTCCTTCCTGCCTTTCTCTCTGAAAAAAAGTTTTATAAAATGTTTAGTTTGCCCTGGCCGGTTGGCTCAGCGGTAGAGCGTTGGCCTGGTGTGCTGGGGACCCAGGTTCGATTCCCGGCCAGGGCACATAGGAGAAGTGCCCATTTGCTTCTCCACCCCCCCTTCCTCTCTGTCTCTCTCTTCCCCTCCCGCAGCTGAGGCTCCGTTGGAGCAGGAATGGCCCGGGCGCTGGGGATGGCTCCTTGGCCTCTGCCCCAGGCACTAGAGTGGCTCTGGTCGCGGCAGAGCGACGCCCCGGAGGGGCAGAGCATCGTCCCCTGGTGGGCAGAGCGTCGCCCCTGGTGGGTGTGCCGGGTGGATCCTGGTTGGGCGCATGTGGGAGTCTGTCTGACTGTCTCTCCCCGTTTCCAGCTTCAGAAAAATACAAAAAAAATTAATTAAAATGTTTAGTTCAATATCTGGAATTTATTAAGCATTTCATAAGCATTCATTTATCTTTTTACTTCTGTTCCCATGAAGTTAATTACAAATTTATTTTGATATAAAACCATTCTAAAAAGTCTTGCAAGGCTTGGGTGTTCCTTAGAGAGGCAGCTGTTTTGAATTCCTAGAGTTTGTCTCGAAGAAGATGATAAACCTGTTATTTAAATTTTTTATTTTATTCATTTTACAGAGGAGAGAGAGAGAGACAGAGAGAGAGACAGGGGGGAGGAGCTGGAAGCATCAACTCCCATATGTGCCTTGACCAGGCAAGCCCAGGGCTTCGAACCAGTGACCTCAGCATTTCCAGGTCGATGCTCCATCCACTGCGCCACCACAGGTCAGGCTAAACCTGTTATTTTAATTGTGCAACAGGATGTTCTGTGAATCAGAAAAATTAAAGTCAGGTTATAAATTTGGGGTCATTGGAGAAGATCACTATTTGAAAAAAAAAACTTTGGTTTTGGAAATTATTGGAAAAAACTGGGGTAACTAACCCAGATTCTTAGAAGAGAGGATGCTTCAGCTCCTCAAATCTTTTAAAAGGAATGGGGAGATACTTATTACATAGGTTAGTTATGAGACCTAAGTGAACGTATGTACGTTAAGAGCTTGTCATGATTGTGAGGTTGGTGGGCAATGGGGGAAGGTCACATGAGGAACCAGACCCGGGAACTTTGGCTAGAACTGCCCACACCCATGTGTGCCAAAAGAAACTTCCCGGGAGTCCTTTGGAAAAGAGCGACTGTCTGCCTTGCCAATGAAATTTCGTCAGGTCATATTAACTCAACCATCCTAAACGACCCTTTAAATTTCCCCCTCGAGGATTCCCCCATGCGCCTTCTCTGGCCCCTGTCCCCCGGACCAGAGAACATCGTCCAAGTGATACATATTTATGATATATATCCAGCGCTGTCCAATAAAATAATTCTTTTAATGTGCCTATTATGTTATGATGTGCTATTTTTTTTTTTTCAGAAAGAAGAATATTTTCTTGGCTAGCTAATTATTTAGAGATTATGCACTAACATACCAGTTGTCTTGAACAAAATATCTTCTCTGTATTAGTGATCCCACTATATCTCATTGGGTCTACTTTCCTGATTCCTTGCTGTGTGAATACTGTTCTTAATTTCCCACTGTCCTGTCTCTCTCCCTTAGATTACTTTTCCTCAGAATCATTCTTTCCAACTTGGAGTTTTGTACTCTTCTCTTGGATGCCTGTACTCTTGTTCTTGGGCTGTTCACATAGAAATCCTCCTCACCTACTGCCAACTTCTTCATTTATGAAACATTTATTGAGATTCCAGTATATTCTAGTCACTGGAACACACTCGGTGAAACAAAAATGATAATCTTACAGCAGAAAGCGCTGGGTCTTATGGGGAAGACATTATTGTACTATCCAATGATAAGTGCTATAATGCGGCAGCCCTTGGAACAATGGAAGCACAGAAATAGAAGCAACACTGCTTATGAAACCTTCAAGGCAGATCCTATACCAAATGCAATGATAATCGGTTGTGTAATATAAGAAGCAGAGGATTTATGCCTGGAGACATCTCCCATTAGGCAAGTGATCTTAGTTAAGTGAGTTACTCCCTCTGAGTGTCAGATTTCTCCCATGTAAAGCAAAAGTTTTGTACACATTATGGTTTCCAAAATGTGTTGCATAGAATATTACTAATGTGTAAATAAAGAACTGCATGGTCAAAGTCAAATGCATTGGTATATTATTGTGTGAAACAAAATTAAACAGGCTTGTTTATTGTTGGATTTCTGAGTTTTAATTGGTTATTGTACATTTTAAAAGCTTAAGAAAGGAATATAATACAGTAATCCTTAACATTTTTTACAACACAGAATCCCTCTGTATCAGTTAGGAATTGAATTTAACTGTTACATGACAATTTTAAGTAATATTTTAACATTTACCTTAAGGCTTGTGATTAATTGTAGGTTTATTTTTATGTAAGATGAAATAAGAGCCAAACTTGATTTTTTTTGAATAAGTTTATACAATTTTAGCAGCATAATTTGTTGAAAATATATATTATCCTTGTTACCTCTGTCAAAAATCAGTGGACCATGTATATATATATGAGTCAACTTCTGGGCCTTCAGGTCTATTCCATTGCTCTGTGTGTTTGTCCTTCTGGTGATACTGCCTTGATTACTATGTTTATCTTTACAATAAATCCTCAAATCAGGTTGTATAAGTCCTTTAGTTTTGTCATACTTTTTCAAAAATATTTTTGTGTATTCTAGGTTCTATGAATATCAGCTATGAATTTTAAAATCAGCATGTCAATTTTTACAAGAAAGCCTCCTAGAATTTTGGTTGGTGTCGTGTTGAATCTGTTCATCAATTTGAAGAGAATTGACATCGTATTGACATTGAGTTTTCCAATTTAATATATCTTTCTAAGTCTTCTTTAGTTTTTCTTAGCAATCTTTTGTAGTTTTCAATGTACAGGTCTTGAACTTTTTTCATCCAATTTATATCTAAGCATTTTATACTTCTGATACTATTTTAAATGTTTTAAAATTTTTCATGTCCAGTTATTTACTGCTAACATATAACAATACAATTGATTCTTATATGTTAACATTATATCCTGAAATCTTGCTAAACTCATTTATCAGTTGTTATAAATCTTTTGTATGTTCTGGAAGATATTTTTGTTTGGACAACTTATCATCTATGCATAATGAGAATTTAATGCTTTCCTTTCCAGTTTAGAAGCATTTTTTCTTCCTTTATTGCATTGACTCTATTTTCAGTATAATATTGAATAGAACTTGTGAAGTGGATAGCTTTGCCTTGCTCCTGATGTTAGGGGGAAAGCACTTAGTCTCTCATTATCAAATGTGATGTGGGCTGGAGGTCTTTCATAATTACCATTTTCCAGATTGAGGAAGATTTCTTCTATTCTTGGTTTGCTGAGAGATTTTTATCTGACATTTTATGCTAAGATGTTGCATTTTCTCAAATGTTTCTCTGTGTCTAAAGAGATGATTACTTTTTTCTTTATTCTTTTGCTAATGTGAATTACAGTGATTGATTTTTTTATTGTTAAACTTACTTTGTATTCCTAGAATACATATTGTTAGACTTGATTTGCTAAGAAATTTGCATCTAAGTTTTTGAGGTATATTGTTCTTTGTTTTCTTTCTTATGTTGTCTTTGATTTTGGTATCAGAGTAATGCTGGTCTCATAGATTGAGTTGCGACATCTTTTATTGTCATCTGTTTTTCTGGAAGAGTTATATAGAACTGTAATTATTTCTCACATAAATGCTAGGGAGAATCCTCTGGTGAAGCCATCTTGGCCCAAAATTTACTTTGTGTGAAAGACTTTAAACTAAAAAAATAATTTTTGTAACAACTATTGTACTATTCAGATTATTGTTTTTAATTCTTTTTTATTGAATTTATTGGAGTGACATTGGTTAATAAAATTATATAAGGTTCAGATGTACAATTCTATAATAATACATCGTCTGTATATTGCATTGTGTGCTTACCACTCCAAGTCAAGACTCATTCCATTACCATTTATCCCCCCATACCCTCTTCTTCATTCTCCACCCCCTTTCCCTCTGGTAATCTCCATACTGTTGCCGGTGTCTATGAGTTTTTTTTCTTAACCCTTTTTTCCTTTTCACCCAGCCTTATAACACCCCTCTCATTTGACAGCTGTAATTTTCTTCTCTAACTATGAGTCTGTTTCAATCTTGTTTGTTAGTTTATTTTGTTCATTAGATTCCACATATTACTGCAATCATGTAGTACTTGTCATTCTCTGAGTGGCTTATTTTGCTCAGCATAATGCTTTCCAGGTCCATCATTGCTGTCGCAAACTGTAAAATTTCTTTTTTTGTGTGTGTATGGCTGAGTAGTATTCAATTCTGTAAATGTACCACTGCCTTTTTATCCACTCATCTACTAATGGATGCCTGGGCTGTTTCCAAATCTTGGCTTTTGTAAATAACGCTGCAATAAACATAGGGGTGCATATATTCTTTCCAATTAGTGTTACAGGCTCTTTCAGATACACTCATTGTGGCTTTAATGTGCATTTCTATGATGATTAGTGACATTGAGCATTTTTAAAAATGTCTATTGAGGCCCTGGGCGGTTGACTCAGTGGTAGAATGTCGGCCCGGTGTGTGGATGTCCCGGGTTCTATTCCTGACCAGGGCACGTAAGAGAGGCACCCATTTGCTTCTCCATCCTTCTCCCTCTCCTTTCTTTCTATCTCGATCTTCCCCTCCCACAGCCAAGGCTCCATTGGAGCAAAGTTGGGCGGGCGCTGAGGATAGCTCCATGACCTCTGCCTCAGGCACTAGAATGTCTCCAGTTGCCCCAGATGGGCAGAGCATCACCCTCTAGTGGGCTTGCCGGGTGGATCCCTGTTGGGCGTATGAGGTGGTCTGTCTCTCTGCCTCCCCACTTCTCACTTCAGAAAATTAAATTAAATTAAATTAAAGGTCTATTGGCCACATGCATGACCTCTTTGGAGAACGGTGTGTTCAGGTCTTTTGCTCGTTTTTTTAACTGAAGTGCTTATTTCCCTTTCTCCTCCTTCTTCTCCTCCTCCTCCTCCTCCTCCTCCTCCTCCTCCTCCTCCTCCTCTTTCTTCTTCTTATTTTGGCATTGAGTTTTATAAGTTCTTTATAAATTTTGGCTATTAATCCTTTATCAGATGTATTATTGACAAATATGTTCTCCCATTCAGTGGTTTTTGTTTTTTTTTTTCATTTTGTTGATGGTTTCCTTTGCTGTGCAAAGAATTTTAGCTTGATGTAGTCACATTAGTTTATTTTTTCTTTTGTTTCTCTTGCTCAAGGAGATATAACAAAGAAAATGTTACTGTGAGAAATTTCTGACATTTTACTGCCTATGTCTTCTTGTAGGATTGTTCTGGTTTCTAGTCTAACATTTAAGTCTTATAGTCATTTTGGATTAATTCTGTGTATGGTGTATGAAGGTAGTCTAGTTTCATTTTTGTATGTATCTGTTCAATTTTCCCAAAAGCATTTATTGAAAAGACTGTCTTTACACTATTGAATGTTTTTGTCTTCTTTGTCAAATATTAGTAGGATATAAAGGTATGGGTATATTTCTGGGTTCTGTATTCTGTTCCATTGAACAATACCTCTGTTGTAATGCCAGTACCATGTTGTTTTGATTACTATGGCCTTGTAGTATATTTTGATATCAAGTATCATGATTCATCCAAATTTATTCTTCTTTCTTAAGATCACTGTTGATTTTCAGGGTCTTTTGTGGTTCCATATAAATTTTTGAAATATTTGCTCTAGTTCTGTGTAATACACTATAAAAATCTTGATATGAATTGTTTTAAATCTATAGATTGCTTTGGGTAGCATGGATATATATATATATATATAGTATTTTTTTCTAAAGTTGGAAATGGGGAGGCAGTCAGACAGATTCCCGCATGCGCCCAACCGGGATCCACCTGGCATGCCCACCAGGGGGTGATGCTCTGCCCATCTGGGGCGTTGTTCTGTTGCAACCAGAGCCATTCTAGCGCCTGAGGCAGAGGCCACAGAGCCATCCTCAGCGCCCGGGTGAACTTTGCTCCAATGGAGCCTTGGCTTTGGGAGGGGAAGAGAGAGACAGAGAGGAAAGAGAGGGTGAGGAGTGGAGAAGCAGATGGGCGCCTCTCCTGTGTGCCTTGGCTGGGAATCAAACCCGGGACTCCTGCACGCCAGGCCAACGCTCTACCACTGAGCCAACTGGCCAGGGCTAGCATGGATATTTTAATGATATTAATTGCTCCTATCCCTGAACATGGGATATGCTTCCACTTTTTTGTATCTTCTTCATTTTCTTTCTTCAGTCTATAACATCCTTGCTTACATTTATTTTTAGTTTTTCTTTTTCTTTTGGAAGCAGTTGTAAATAGGATAGCTTTCTTAGTTTCCCTAACAGTTGATTATTGCTGTATTGATTTCTGAATATTTAGTATCCTGGCAATTTACTGAATTCATTTCTCAGGTCTAGTAGCTTTTTGGTAGAATCTTTTGGGTACTGTACATACTATATCATGTCATCTGCAATTAATTACAGCTTTACTTCTTTCTTTTCAATTTGGATGCCTTTATATTTTTTCTTGTCTGATTACTGTGGCTAGGATTTCCAGTACTATATCGAACAAGAGTGGTGAAAGTAGATATCTCTGCCTTATTCCCAATCTTATGAGAAATGCTTGTAGTTTTTTTGCCATTGAGTATAATATTGGCTGTGGATTTCTCATATGTGGCCCTTATTAGGTCGACATATGTTCCTTCTATTCCTACTTTGCTGAGAATTTTTAACATAAGTGGGTGCTGCATTTTCTGCATTTATTGATATGATCATGTAGCTTTTCTTCTTCTTCTTCTTCTTCTTTTTTTTTTTTTTTTTGATGTGGTATACCACATTTACTGTTTTGGAGATATTTAAGTTTTATAGTCATTTTGAATTAACCAACCTTGCATTCCTGGAATAAATCCAACTTTATCATGATGTATTATCTTGTTAATGTATTGCTGGATCCAGGTTGCTAAATTTTTGTTGAGGACTTTAGCTTTGATGCTTATCAAGGATATTGACCTATAATTTTCTTTGTAGTGTCTTGATCTGGTTTTGGAATTAAGATAATATTGGTCTCATAAAATAAGCTTGGGAGTTTTCCTTCATCTTGAATTTTTAGGAACAGTTTGAGAAGGATAGGAGTTAGTTTTTGCCTGAAAAACTTTCTCTTTAAATTCTAAATGATAGTCTTTCTGGGTAATGTAGTCTTGGTTGAAGGTTCTTGGTTTTTATCACTTTGAAATTTTCATGCCAATCCCTTCTGGCCCGAAATGTTTTTGTTGAGATATTAGCTGACAGTCTTATGGGAACTTCCTTGTAGGTACTGTCTTTCTCTTGCACTTTTAAGATTCCCTTTTTCTTTAATCTTTGCCATTTTAATTATGATGTGTCTTGGTGTGGGCCTCTTTGGGTCCATTGTGTTTGGGTTTGGGACTCTGTGTGCTTCTTGGACTTGTGTGTCTTCTTTTTTCACCAAGTTACAAAACTTTTTGGTCATTATTTCTTCAAATAGTTTCTCAATCCCTTGTACTCTATCTCCTTCTGATATCACTATGATGAATATGTTGTTACACTTCCTGTTGTCATAAAGATCCCTTAAACTACTTTCATTTCTTTAAATTCTTTTTTCTTTTTTTATACCTTGTCTTTAAATCATTGATTTTATCCTCTGTTTCAACCAATCTACTGTTTATTCTTTCCAGTGTATTCTTCATTTCAGATAGTGTATTTTTTATTTCAAATTGATAAATTTTTAAATTTTTATGGTTTCTATGTCCTTTTTCATGCTGTTGAGCATCCTTATAACCATTACTTTGAACTTTATATGTGGTAAATTGCTTACTTCCATTTTCTTTTAACTCTTTTTCTGGTTATTTCTCCTGTTATTTCATTGGGGCCTGTTTCTTTGTCTCCCCATTTTGTCTGCCTCTCTGTGTTTGTTTCTATGGATTAGATTTATCTGCTATAATTTCTAGTTTCATGGGGTGGCTTTATGTAGTAGGTGTCCTGTGGGGTCCAGTGGTGCAGTATCCTTGATCAGCTCAGCTGTGTGCTCCAGAACTGTCGCTTGTGTGGGTTATTTTGGTTGTCCTGTTGTGACTGAGACTTGATTGCTACTGATATGTTCATACATGGGATTAATCTTCAGGCTGACTGACAGTGAGGCTCAACCCTGACTGTAACATGTGAAGAATTTACCTCAGTGGGGTTTGGTGCCTGCTGAGATCTTCTTTTGGCTATGCCACTTGTGAAGCTCATGAGATCCTGCTCTGATGTTGTTTGAAGCTGGCCACTGGGTGTTTTGGTTCTGGGTTTTTTGGGAGGGTCTCTGGTGCAGGCCAATTTCGGATTGTATCTGTCACTGGCCCTGGACAACCTGTTTGGAACTACAAGTAACCCACAATTTGTGGTTGCCTCTGATGGGCCTGGGTGCATATACGAAAGACCAAACTGCACATCAAGGCTGGCTTTTACCAGCTCTGGGCCCAGGGGTTGCTCAGGAAAAGTCCTGAGATACTCCAAAATCCACTTCTGCCTGCCTCTGCCTACCGGCTAGCTGTTAACCTCCGTCACTGAAACAGCCTCTGTCAGTATTATAGTTGCATGAGGTAGGTTCACAGTGAGTCACCAGGTAGGGGCAAGTGGTGTTAACCAGACTGATACAAGTTGAAACTTTGGATGGTGGGTCTTCTGGAAGCTTGGTGGGTGGTTCTAGTGTACCTCCTGTGAGGGGAAAGCACCAGTGAGTTTCATGAAAAAGTAGGGGAACACCTTCAGCCCAAAACCACACAAGTTAATCACTGACACACACTGAATCTGCCTAAACCTCTACACATTGGCTAAGACAACTGACTTCTCATCAAGGTATTAGCTTTGCACTGTAGGGTGAGAGGTATTTCAGAGGCTGGGGTTATTGCTTTCCCCCAAGCTAATACCACATGAAAAGTAGTGCTCTATCAAATAAAGATGGTATCTTCAGCCTGACCAGGTGGTGCCAAAGTGGATAGAGCATCGGTCTGGGATGCTGAGGACCCAGGTTTGAAACACTGAGGTCACTGGCTTGAGTGTGGGCTCATCCAGACTGAAGGCAGACTCACCAGCTTAAGCATGGGGTTGGCAACTTGAGCGCGGATCATAGACATGGCCTATGGTTGCTGGCTTGAGCCCAAAGGTTGCTGGATTGAGCAAGGGGTCATTGGCTTGGCTGGAGCCCCTTGGTCAAGGCACATATGAGAAAACAATCAGTGAACAACTAAGGTGCCACAACTATGAGTTGATGCTTCTGATCTCTCTCCCTTCCTCTCTGTCTTTCCCTGTCTGTCTGTCTCTCTCTTTCACTAAGAAAAAAAAAAAGATGGCATCTGCAGTATGGGAGCATGACTCAGCAAAGGGATCCTGGTTGCTCTTCCTTCAATTCTCTCCCCAGAGTCACAGATCTGAGACTTTCATCACACAACTCTAGTCAGCTCTGTTTTCCTTCTGCCAGTGCCCAGGATGAGTGGCTGTGACAAAATTTTGTGCATTGGTCCTTTAAGAAGGTACCTATATTTTAATATATCTATTTGTTGTTTGTGTTTCTTCATGAGAGAAATGTCTGTTCAGGTCCTCTCCCCATTTTTTAATTGTATTGTTTGCTTATTTGTTGTTGAGCTTTGTGAGTTCTTTATATATTTTATACATTAACCCCTTGTCAGAGCTTTTGTTTGTGAATGTCAACTCCCATTTGGTTGGCTATCTTTTCATTGTTGTTGGTTGTCATTTCTTTTGCTATGCAGAAGCTTTTTAATTTAATATAGTTTCACTCATTTATTTTTACTTTTACTTCTCTTGCTTATGGTGTCAAATTCATAAAATGTTCTTTACAGCTAAGGTCCATAAGTTTAGTACCTGTACTTTCTTCTATGTAATTTATTGTTTCAGCTGTTATATTGATGTCTTTGATCCATTTTGAATTAATTTTTGTGCATGAGGACAAACTGTAGTAAATAATCATTTTTTTTGCAATCCATGATGGCATTATAGTAGGTAGGTGGACATTCCATTTGCCTACTCCAGGACCAAACTGCAGTTCTAACTAAATTTAAGAACAATCATCCTGAAAAGCCAAATCAGGACTAAATAAAGAGGACTCTATAACCAAGGATTCACAGAAAAAAGCCACATCGAGATTGGTAGGAGGGGTAGAGATGCAAAAAGGGCTGGCCCCATTCCAGGGAGTGAGCGGCAGCTAAGGGTCCCAAAAGAAGTCTCAACTGTGGGGGAAATTGGTGCTAAGAGTGTGGGTCTTAAGTCCCAGGCTGAGTGCCCCACCCTAGAGCACCAGAGCCTAGAAGAGTTGCCCACATCACATCATCTGGGGATGAAAAAATGTGGGGTTTCTGTCTGTGAGAGAGGGATGGGAGCTCTCAGAGATGCAGGCACCCTTTTAAAGGGCCAATGCAAAAATTCTCATTCAGAGCCACTTAAGCTGCACTCCAGCAGAGGGAAAGCTGAGAGCATTAGTGTCACATGAGGAGAGTATAAAATTGGCAGCACTGTGAGACATGGTAGGGGACAACCTCTGGAACCCCTGTGCTGAAACATTCTCCAATACCACAGTCTCCATTTCTCTTGTGTTGAGCAATCGCCTCTGGGTAGTATCAGCCTGGGGGAAAGAAACTTCCCCATTCTTGGGAATCTCTGTTGTCATACTCTATGGACATTTGGCCCTGCTGACAAGTAAGCAGCCTTGGCCAGGAAGCAGGGGGTATGAGAGTGACTCAATTGTCTGGTGTTGAGGTCGGAGCATTTCCCCACACTCTCCCAAGAATATGACTGGTGCTTCCAACACATGGGAGATTCAGTAGAAACTGTCTGGACTGTAGGCAGACCAAATCTCTAGATTTCAGAGGCCATATCCATGAGACTTCTAGTAACCACTCTTTACTGAGGTCTGTGAAAAATTTCAGGGCAGACTGACACCTGGGGTCATGGGGTGGGAGCTACCCTCACCATCTTTCTTAATCCCTAAATGTCCCCAGGCTCTAGACTCTACCAGAGGTTTTTTCAGGGGCCAAGTCTAACAGCCAGCAGACAGGCAGCCAGAGGCAGCTCTGAAGGAATTTTGGTCCTTCTGTTAATCTGCCCCCAGGCCTGAGGCTGGAAAAAGTGAGCCTAGGTGTGCATCTTGGTCCTTCCATGTGCATCTAAGCCCAGCAAAGGCAGCCATAAAAATCTCGTTTGTTGCTCTAGTCAAATGGCTCAGTGGATAGAGCTTTGGCCCAGCGTATGGGCATTCTGGATTCGATTCCTGGTCAGAGTACACAAGAAAAGCAACCATCTGTTTCTCTCCCTTTTCCACTCCCCCTTCTCTCCCTCTTTGCTTTTGCAGCCAGTGACTTGAGTTTGAGTATTGGTCCCAGGCACTGAGAATAGCTTGGTTGGTCCAAGCATGAGCCTCAAGTACTAAAAAGAGCTTGATGGATTTGAGCACCGGCCCCAGACAGGTGGGTGCTAGGAGGATCGCTATAGGGGCATATGCAGAAAAGTCTGTCTCACTATCTCCCCTCCTCTCACTTAAAAAGAAAATCTTATTTGTCTATAGCTTCAAAAAGGTTGCTGAGAGCAGTCACGGGCAGTATCTTACACTGATCAGCACCAGGTTCCCTCCTAAGAGGCCCAGAACCAACACATCCAATGGCCAGCTACAGACTACACGGCAGGATCAACAGGCCTTTCTAGTAGCATATCCAAGGGGAGAGCATGTCAGGCACCAAACCCAGCTGAGGCAAATGCCGCTTTCTCTGGTCAGCACCTGCACAGCAGCTTGCATGCATTGGAGGAGGTAGAGCTTCACAGTCATCTGGCCCAAGTCTCAGATATCCTGCCACACTGGGCTAAGTTCCACAGGGGGAACAGAGAGAGGCTTCAAGCACAGACATTCCAAGTGTGAGTTCCTTGGGGCCTATTGTTGGGGACCAGCTGAGGGGCTTAGCCACATTCTGTGGGGGCAAAATCAGCCCCAGTGGAAGACTCTTTCAATCTTCCTCTCTGACCAGGGGTTCCCTACCTGAAAGAACTGCTGCAGAGGAGATTGTTGGCCCCACCCAATCTGACCCTGCTGCTCACCTTGCTGGGGAGAAATAGAATTGGAATATCCCGCAGTGGCTGAGGGATTAGGCTCCGGAGTAGGGGCCACTTTCCCCGTACTGAGCTCCTGACCAAGAGGCCCCTGAGGAAGGAGGTCCTACTAACATTATCCTCCCAACTTCAGCTGCTCTAACCCACTAAGCTTGCAACCTGTGGGACGGGTTGGTGGACTGAGGCCAGTCTGCACCCACCCTACAGTCTTTCTACAGGAGACTCTGTGGGAAGACCAGGCAGCTGGAAGAGGAGGTGGAGCAGCGGAAAAGTGGAGGCAAATATTAAGGAACTTGGTAACTTTTACAGAGCTGCTGTCAGCTTTGAGCAGGAAGAAGCTGATCCTTACACACAATAAACTGAGGAACAAAATAGAAACAGAGGCAGGGTTAAGGGAACAGATAGACAAGTGTCAGAGGGAAGTGGAAAGAAAGGAACAGGTACAAAGAAAGTGAAGTGATTAGCCAAACCATGTATACATAACACAGATACAGACAACAGGGCAGCAGTAGCCAGAGGGAAAGGGAGAATGGGGGTAGGGGGCGGGGGGGGGGAGCAAAGGAGAAGAAATCAGTGTGGAAGGTGACTCTGCATGGGGTCTGAGGGGACATGATGCGGTGTGTAAATGATGTTATATATTGAGTGTGACACTTGAAACCATGTCAACACAATGAATTAAAAATAAAAATTAAAAAATAGAAAAATATTCTGATCAGAAAAATAGCTACAATAACTGATATGTTTTTTAAAGGCTATGATAAAATGGTGCAGCTGTTGTGGAAAACACTTTGATATTTCCTTAAAAAGTTACGTATGGAATTGCCATAAGATATAGCAATTCCACTCCTAGGTGTATACCGAAAGAATTAAAAGCAAAGACTCAGATAGGTTCTCGTACACAATTGTTCATAGTAGCATTATTCACAATAGCAAAAAGGTGGAAAAAACGCAAATGTCTATCACCACCTGAATGGATAAACAAAAATAGTATAGACACACAATGGAATAATTATTATAAAAAGGAAGGAAATTCTGATCCAAGGTACAACATGGATGAATGTTGAAAAAAATATGTTAAATGAAATAAACCAGACACAAAAAGACAAATATTGTATGATTTAACTTATATGAGGTATCTGCACTAGTCAAATTTATTGAGACAGAAAGAATAGTGGTTATCAGGGGATGGAGGGAGATGAAGGGTGAGTGATTGTTTAATGAGTTTCAGTTTGGGATGGTGAAAAGTTCTGGATATAGACGTGACCTTTTTCCCTCTTGTTTTTAATGTTTTCCTCTCTGGTTCCTCGGTTTTCTTTTCCAACATAGATGACTTTATTTAATTTAAGTGAACTTTATTTATTTTTTATTTTTATTTTTTTTTTTTTTTTTTTTTTCTGAAGCTAGAAACAGGGAGAGACAGTCAGACAGACTCCCGCATGCGCCCGACCGGGATCCACCCGGCACGCCCACCATGGGGCGACGCTCTGCCCACCAGGGGGCGATGCTCTGCCCATCCTGGGCATCGCCATGTTGCGACCAGAGCCACTCTAGCGCCTGAGGCAGAGGCCACAGAGCCATCCCCAGCGCCCGGGCCATCTTTGCTCCAATGGAGCCTCGGCTGCGGGAGGGGAATAGAGAGACAGAGAGGAAAGCACGGCGGAGGGGTGGAGAAGCAAATGGGCGCTTCTCCTGTGTGCCCTGGCCGGGAATCGAACCCGGGTCCTCCGCACGCTAGGCCGACGCTCTACCGCTGAGCCAACCGGCCAGGGCCTATTTTTTATTTTTTAAAATTTATTCATTTTAGAGAGGAGAGAGAGAGAGAGAGAGAGAGAGAGAGAGAGAGAGAAAGAGAGGAGGAGCAGGGAGCATCAACTCCCTTATGTGCCTTGACCAGACAAGTGCAAGGTTTTGAACCGGTGACCTCAGTGTTCCCAGGTTAATGCTTTATCCACTGTGCCACCACAGGTCAGGCTAGTTTTGGATATAGATAGTGGTGATTGTTGTACAACACTGTGAATGTACTTGAATTGTACACTTGTAAATTTTTTATGTTATGCATATTTTATCACAATAAACAATAACAGCAACAAAAGGAGTAAAATTAGCACTTATCTTATAGACTGCTGGGTCTAAATGAGATAATTCATGTGAAGTGCTGAGCAGGATATTATAGGGAATTATAGAGAATCCTCAATAAAGGAAGGACAAATGCTTTTTCTTATAATTATAACCATTTAAAGATGGAATGGCCTGGCCTGATCTGTGGTGGTACAGTAGATAAAGCGTCGACCTGGAAATGCTGAGGTCGCCGGTTCGAAACCCTGGGCTTGCCTGGTCAAGGCACATATGGGAGTTGATGCTTCCAGCTCCTCCCACCTTCTCTCTCTCTGTCTCTCTCTCCTCTCTCTCCTTCTCTGTCTCTCTCTCTCCCCTCTCTAAAAATGAATAAATAAAATAAAAATAAAGATGGAATGGCCTTACCAGGCAATGGTGCAGTGAACAGAGTGTCGGACTGGGATGCAGAGGACCCAGGTTTGAAACACCGAGGTTGCTGGCTTGAGCACGGGCTCATCTGGTTTTAGCAAGGCTCACCAGCTTGATTCCAAGGTCACTGGCTTGAACAAGGTGTCACTTGGTCTGCTGTAGCCCCACGGTCAAGGCACATATGAGAAAGCAGTCAATGAACATCTAAGGTGCCACAACAAAGAATTGATGCTTGTCATGTCTCTTCCTTCCTGTCTGTCTATCCCTAATTGTTCCTCTCTCTGTCTCTATCACACACACACACACACACACACACACACACACACACACACACACACACAAAGATGGAATAGGCTTCCTTGGGGATAAGATAGTGAGTTTCCTGTTACTGGAAGTGTTTAATAGGAGGCAAATCAGACTTCTTAAGTTACAAGTTACATATGCAAATTTATCACCTAGGGATAGTGTTAAAAATGCAGATTTCAATTTAAATAGGTCTTGTGTGAAGCCTGAGTCTACATTTCAAACAAGCCCTATGATGCTGATGCTGCCAATTGACCACATTTGGTTAAGAGGGGGCTAGATGATTCTTGGGGAGGAGAGGTAAGGCATTGGAAGGTGTGTGATAAGCCATAAGGTGGTGCCATGAGTTAGATCTCTGCTGTCCAGTACAGCAGCCAACGTGCTACATGTGGCTGTTGAGCACCTGAAATGTGGCCCGTATGAATTAAGGTGGGCTGTGAGTGTAATATACACAAAAAGTTAGGATAAAAATACAATGCAAACATGTCTATTGGGAAAACAGCTGTGTTAGGCTTGCTAGCTTGCACTTTGTATGATTAGTGCGTGAGCACGTGGCAGAGCCACGTGTGTATGGTCTATATAAGGCTATGGGGCTTGTCCTCAGGGCAGATTTCAGATTGCCTGCCTGTCTGTCACTGTGAGGGGCCGTTTTGCTGTTCATTTGCCTGCTGCAGTGAGAAGTTTTTCCCTGCCTGTTTGCTTGTCTGCCATTGTGAGACTTCATTAATCTGGAATGGCCCAATGCTTCCCAGCTCCACAGTTCCTCTACCGTCTGCCTGAATCCAGTGTGGACCTGCCTGGCCTCGGCCACCGGCATTACAATGTCATAAAAAAATTTTATATTGATTACATTTTGAAATGATATTATTTTGGGTCTATTGGGTTAACTAAAATACCGGTAAACTTTTTCAAATGGCTATGAATAGAAGGTAATCAGGTACTATCTAGAGAGTGACAGAGGGTTAGAAGAGGATCTTCTTGTTTTGGTAAACTGGAAAGAACATGAAGCTAATAGGAAAGATAAATTGAGAGAGGGTCACTCTCCAGGATCATCCAGGGGAAGTGAGTGAGGGAGAGTGGTTTGCAAGGAGGCAGGAGATAGGCAAGGGTTAGTCAGCATTTAGTTCTATAAAACCATAGATACTGGAAGGACACACATAGAAATATTAACAGTAGTACTGGCTAATGAGAATGATGTTTACATTTTTTACTTCTTTTGTATTTGTATCTTCTTGTGTCAGTTTTTTATTTCTGTTTTTCATTCATAAGGATACATAACTTTTAAAATTGGGGAAATTTAGGAGGCCTGTAAGTTAGAGGTACTGAGGACACTGACTTCAGCACTCAAGGCCACCCTGTAGGAACATATGACTGGAACACAGCACATCACAACAATGATAGTGTAAGTATGTGTGTATGCATCAAAGAGGACTAGAAGGAGGCCCTCAACACTGTGAAGAGTAGTACTCCTTAAATGTTTGGATTTGAGGTAATTTTTACTTCTTTCCACTTTTGTGTATAGTAGTTCAAATGTTATAATGACTGTTTATTTTTATAATTAGAAAAAAGCTATTTGTAATTTTGAAAAATAGATATAGTCTTAGCACAGAAAATAGTAGTCCCACATATTCTGCTGCTAGCCTGGAAGAAAGAAGTGGCTATATTGTGAACTGCTTATGGAGAAGGCCATATCGAAGGACATTGGGGACAGCCTCTGGCTAACAGCTAGCAGGAATCTGAAGGCTACAGCTGCAAGGAAGTGAATTCTGCAACAACCTCAGTGAGCTTGGAAGTGAATTCTTCCCTATTCAAGCTTCAAGATAAAGACACAGTCTGGCTGACACCTTGATGGTAGCCTTCTGAGACCCAGAGCCCAGGACCTATTAAGTCATGCCTGGACTCCTGAACTGCAGAAACTGGAAGGCAGTAAATGCAGGGTGTTCTGAGCTGCTAAATTAGTGGCAATGTTTTTTACATAGTAATAGAAAACAAACATGGCCTCCTACTAGCTGTGTATGAGAATTTGAGATGATTTCTACCAAACGCCTTGTACTGTCAATCCTTTTAACTTTGGCCATGCTGGAGGGTGTGTATTGTGGTTTTAAGTTGAATTTTCTAAATGATTAATACTGTGCACTTTTTCATATGCTTATCCATCATTTAGATAAACTCTTTTATGCAGCACCTTTCAACTATTTTTCCCATTTAAAAAATGGAGTTGCCTGTATTTTTCTTTCTTTTTAAAAAAATTGCTTTTAAAGGAGTGACATCAATAAATCAGGGTACATATGTTCAGAGAAAACATCTCTAGGTTATTTTGACATTTGATTATGCTGCATTCCCATCACCCAAAGGCCAATTGTCTTCCATCACCTTCTAACTGGTTTTCTTTGTACCCTTCCCCTTCCTCAACCCCCTCCCTCTCCTCCCCACACCCCATAACCCCCACACTCTTGTCCATGTCTCTGAGTCTCATTTTTATGTCCCACCTATGTATAGAATCATATAGTTCTTAGTTTTTTCTGATTTACTTATTTCGCTCAGTATAATGTTATCAAGGTCCATCCATGTTGTTGTAAAGGATCCGATGTCATCATTTCTTATTGCTGAGTAGTATTCCATAGTATATATGTACCGAAGCTTTTTAATCCACTCGTCCACTGATGGACACTTGGGTTGTTTCCAGATCTTTGCTATTGTGAACAATGCTGCCATAAACATGGGGGTGCATTTCTTCTTTTCAAACAGTGCTGTGGTGTTCTTGGGGTATATTCCTAAAAGTGGGATAGCTGGGTCAAAAGGCAGTCCGATTTTTAATTTCTTGAGGAATCTCCATACTGTTTTCCACAGTGGCTGCACCAGTCTGCATTCCCACCAGCAGTGCAGGAGGGTTCTCTTTTCACCACATCCTCGCCAGCATTTATTCTGTGTTGTTTTGTTGATGAGCGCCATTCTGACTGGTGTGAAGTGATATCTCATTGTGGTTTTAATTTGCATTTCTCTAATGATTAGTGATGTTGAGCATTTTCTCATATGCCTATTGGCCATCTGTCTGTCCTCTTTGGAGAAGTGTCTATTCATTTCTTTTTCCCATTTTTTGATTGGATTGTTTGTCTTCCTGGAATTGAATTTTACAAGTTCTTTATAAATTTTGCTTATTAACCCCTTATCAGACGTATTGTCAAATATATTCTCCCATTGTGTAGTTTGTCTTTTTATTTTGTTCTTATTGTCTTTAGCTGTGCAGAAGCTTTTTAGTTTGATATAGTCCCATTTGTTTATCCTGTCTTTTATTTCACTTGCCTGTGGAGATAAATCAGCAAATATATCGCTGTGAGAGATGTCAAAGAGCTTACTTCCTATGTTTTCTTCTAAGATGCTTATGGTTTCACGACTTACATTTAAGTCTTTTATCCATTTTGAGTTTATTTTTGTGAATGGTGTAAGTTGGTGGTCTAGTTTCATTTTTTTTGCAGATAGCTGTCCAATTTTCCCAACACCATTTGTTGAAGAGGCTATCTTTACTCCAATGTATGCTCTTACCTCCTTTGTCAAATATCAGTTGTCCATAAAAGTGTGGGTTTATTTCTGGGTTCTCAGTTCTGTTCCATTGATCTATATGCCTGTTCTTATGCCAGTACCAGACTGTTTTGAGTACAGTGGAGTTGCCTGTATTTTTATTGCTGAATTTAGGAGTTATTTATTTATACTGGATATCTGATTTTATAGTATATATACATGGATTAAAAATCTCTTCTCTCTTTATGGATGTTGCCTTTTTATTTATTTATTTTTATTCCCTTAATAGTGTCTTTTATTTATTATTTAGTTTTAAAAAGATTTTATTTATTCATTTTAGAGAGGAGAGAGAGAAAGAGAGGAGGGGGAGGAGCAGGAAGCATCAACTCCCATATGTGCCTTGACCAGGCAAGACCAAGGCTTCGAACTGGCAACTTCAGCGTTTCAGGTCGATGCCACTTTTTTTTTTTTTTTTTTTTTTTTTTTTTTTTGGTGACAGAGACAGAGAAGGACAGATAGGCACAGAAAGACAGGAAGAGAGAGAGATGAGAAGCATCAATTCTTCATTGCAGCACCTTAGTTGTTCATTGATTGCTTTTTCATATGTGCTTTGACCGGGGGCCTACAGCAGAGTGAGTAACCCCTTGCTCAAACCAGCAACCTTGGACTCAAGCTGGTGAGCCTAGCTCAAACCAGATGAGCTCCTGCTCAAGCTGGCGACCTCAGGGTTTTGAACCTGGATCTTCTGCGTCCCAGTTCGATGCTCTATGCACTGCTCCACCACCTGATCAGACTCCAGGTCAAAGCTTTATCTACTTTGCCACCACAGGTCAGGCCTTAAGAGTGTCTTTTAAGGAAAATTAAAATGGCTCTGGCCGGTTGGCTCAGCTGAGCATCAGCCCAGTGTGTGGAAGTCCTGGGTTCAATTCCCAGTCAGCAACCACCTGCTTCTCCACTCCTCCCCCTCCCCTTTCACTTTCTTTCTCTTCTCCCCTCCTGAAGCCATGGCTCAAATGGTTCCAGAAATTTGGCCCCGAGTGCTGAAGATGGCTCTATGGCCTCACCTCAGGTGCTGAAATAGCTCAGTTGCCAAGCAATGGAGCAGCAGCCTCAGATGGGCAGAACATCCTCCTGTAGGGGGCTTGTCAGGTGGATCTTGGTTGGGGTGCATATGGGAGTTTATCTCTCTGCCTCCCAGCCTCCCGGCCTCTCATTTAATAATAATAATAATAATAATAATACAAAAATGTTCTCAATTTTATATTCTTTTTTGTTTGTCGCCCCCCCCAGGTTTATTGAGATATAATTGACATGTGATAATGTGTTAATGGTGTGAACTTCACTTCAGATCTTCTGGCTCAAAATACAATACTCCTTTCATATTTTAATTCCAGGTGTTTCTCTAGGGAGAGTAGAAAGAGGAAAGCACATTTTGACATAACATAACTGAGGACTTTCCAAGAGAGTTATCTGTAAGTGAAATGAGCTGACTTGTGATACATACTTACACTGGAAGAATTCTAGCAAAAACTATACAACTGTTTATAATAAATATTATATGGCCTTGGCCGGTTGGCTCAGTGGTAGAGCATCAGCCTGGCATGTGGAAGACCTGGGTTCAATTCCCAGCCAGGGCACACAGGATAAACACCCATCTACTTCTCCACCCTTCCCCTCTCCTTTCTCTCTTTCTCTCTCTTCCCCTCCTCCAGCCAAGGCTTCATTAAAGCAAAGTTGGACTGGGTGCTGAGGAAGGCTCCATGGCCTCCACCTCAGGTGCTAGAATGGCTCTGGTCACAACAAAGCAATGGCCCAGATGGGAAAAGCATCACCCCCTAGTGGGCATGCTGGGTGGATCCCTGGTGGGCATGAGGGACTCTATTCCCCACTTCTCACTTCTGAAAAATAAAAAAAATAGAAAAGCAAAGCAAATGACAAGTCAAAGAAGGTTGTTTAATTATGCAAATGAGATTCAAAAGCAACTTTAATTTCATAAGTGAAAATGCACTATACAAAAGACTGAATGTACTATAGTATCTGCATGTTCCCTGATTCTTTAATTTTTATGAGCAGTGTATCTTTCCAACTTGAAGATTCCAGGATTCTATCCTCTTGAATAGCTTATCTCTTGGAAAGATTAAAGTTCAAGTATAAAATGACAAAGTATAATCAAATACTGATCTATGCAGTAAAGACTACAATTGAAGATGATTAAAAAATGAACGGCTGAGTGACATCAGAGAAATGGCGCCGTGAGGAGCGCAACCAACAAATCTCCCCAAATATTCAACAAGTTCATCAACCAGAGACAGAAAAATCTATCCTTGGAGCATCCGGGAGTTCCACACACTGAAGGTGAAGGTAGGATCAAGGGAAAAATTGACTAAATATATAATAAACCCTGAAGGAAATAAGTCAGACAAAGGTACACTCTGCCTTCCTCACTAACCTGAGCAAAGGCTGCTTTCACTTGTAACTGAGAGTCAGGGGGGATAAGGGTGTGGAGGAAGCTAGGCTGCAGCACGGAGCCGAGGAGAGTGTGCCTGTGGTGAATCAGCTCACGCGAGCGAATGCCTGTGTGCTGCGAGCAAACGCCCATGCGTGCCTCGAGCAACAGCTGCCAGTGGCGCGCGGGAAGTGCGCCAAAGTGAACTTCCATACGCAGGAGCTTCTGTAGGTGGGCGGGGTGCCTCACCCAGCCATTCACGCTAACAATCAAGAATCGGGGGAGGGTTGCGCGGGCAGCTTATACTCCTTTCTGGAGCAGATCGGAGGATCCAATCGCTGAAATTAGCTTAACCCACAGTCAGCTCACCTCCCAACTGACCTACGCGGCTCTAATTGACAAGATCTCTCTCAGTTCAGCGATCTAAGACAAGAGGCGTGATGTATTTTAGTGCCTCTTGGTAAAGGGGTGGGGGCAACTTCTGATTGGCAGGGCTTTCATACTCAGGGACATATGCTAAAAAGAGGACTTGGCAGATGTTAAGACCTCCTGTACTGCAGGCAGTGACTAGGGCATCTTCTTCCCAGCCAAAACAGGCTACAAAGTGCAGAAAGCCTGGGGAGAGTGGTCCCACAGAGGGCTAGGCTGCTGAACAGGCCTAGAGGCTCATAGAAAGTCACCTTGAGAGCAATTGGCTCCCAGCCCCGCCTGACTACGCAGGTGGCTCTGATTGCCAGAGCCTTACCCAGAGCCCTGCATTGAGTGGGGATAGAGTGGGGATTTGCCAGCTCTTTGAGCCTCTTACTCCCCAGGCAGAGGCAGTGACAGCCTCATAGCTGGATCATCAGGCTGCTAATTCAGGAAGGAGAGACTAGGAGAGAGGCTCTGGGAAAATGGACTCTCTCATTGTTGGAGCCTGCAAACGCTAACAAGCCTTGACTACCAATGAGACTAAAGCCTAATATATGACATTGCCGTAGAGTCTCATCAACTGCAAATCCCTACCTAAGCATGCCACAGGGGCAGAGCCTGGGGTACAGAGTCACCGACCAGGAAGAGGGAGAGGAAAGAAAAAGGAAGAAGAAGTTAACCTCTCAAAATCAAGAAAAATTCACAGACTTTATAACTTGTTCCACTATTTTTTTTTTCTTTCATCTTCTTGCCTTTATTATTATTATTTCTATTTCCTCCACCTTGGTCCTTTTATTCTCTGCCCATCTTATGCTTCCCTTTTCTTGAACTACACTACCCATAAGTGTTACATTTTATTTCTTTTCTTCTTCCTTACTCTCCATGAGGGTTACACTCCAAAATCCTTAACTCTCTCTCTCTCCCTCTTTTTTGTTTTTCTTTCTTCTTTTCCTTTTCTTTTTTTTCTTATTTCTCCCTCTCTATTAGTTTCTTCTTTACTCCTTTTACTTTTCCTCTCATTCAATCCTCAATCACAAACAAATTATTTAATTTGGGACTCAAGTTTTTTTGTTTTTTTTGTGGCATTTTGGGTGCCTTTTACTTTCTTTTTAACTCATTAGCATTCAGCACAACCCAGGATCTCCATTCTATTTAGTTTTTGCTCCACTTAATACAATAGGTTTTTTTCCTTTTTCCTGTTTCCCTCTTATCCCTCTCATTATATCTCTTAGTCAACCATCACTTACAAGCAAATCATTTTATACTTGACCCAAATTTTTTCCTTTTTTGCATTTTGTGGGTCCCAACTTCCTTTTTTGCCCCTTGAACATTTTCCCCCAACTCTGGCCCTCCATTACAGCCAGTTTTTGTTCCATTTAGCATACTATAATTCACAGTTCATCACAATATTTTCCTAAGGAGGAGGGGAGAGGAGGGGAAGAGAAGAAAGAAAAGAGGGGGAATAATATATTATTATTGTTTTTTTCCAAAAATTTTTTCCATTTTTTTTATTTTTTATTCTTTATTAATTCTCATTACTGCTATCAACAAGACCACCCTCAGATGCCATTAAGAAAAAGAAAATCGAATATCATGGATACAAAAGATAGAGAAGTAGCACAGATAGATGGAGAAAAATCTATGGAGAAAAAATTTAATATATTGGAAACCTTGGAGCTAAATGACAGAGAATTTAAAATAGAAATCCTAAAAATACTCAGAGATATACAAGAAAACACAGAAAGGCAATTTAGGGAGCTCAGAAAACAACTCAACGAACACAAAGATTATATTACCAAGGAAATTGAAACTGTAAAAACAAATCAAAGAGATGAAAAACTCAAATCATGAACTGAAAAACGAGGTAAAAAGCTTAGCTAATAGAACAGGCCAGATAGAAGGTAGGATTAGTGACATAGAAGACAAGCAAATTAAGGCACAACAGAGAGAAAGAGACTCAAAAATTTAAAAAAATGAGAAAACCCTACAGGAATTGTCTGACTCCATCAAAAAGAATAATGTAAGAATAATAGGTATACCAGAGGGAGAAGAGAGAGAAAATGAAATGGAGAATGTATTCAAGCAAATAATAGATGAGAACTTCCCAAGCCTGTCAAAGAACTAAAGCCTCAAATTCAAGAAGCAAACAGAACACCAAGTTTTCTTAACCACAACAAACCTACTCCAAGGCATATCACAACAAACCAAGGACAAAGAAAAAATTCTCAAGGAAGCCAGGGAAAAGAAGAATACAACATATAAAGGAAGGCCTATTAGATTATCATTAGATATCTCAGCAGAAACTCTACAAGCCAGAAGAGAGTGGACCCCAATATTTAAAGCCCTGAAAGAGAAGAACTTTCAGCCAAGAATACTATACCCATCAAAGCTATCCTTCAAATACAAAGGAGAAATAAAAACGTTCCCAAATACAGAAAAGATGAGGGAATTTATCATCAGAAAACCCCCACTCCAGGAAATACTAAAGGGGGTTTTCCAACCAGATTCAAAGAACAAAACAAAACAAAACCACAAATAAAAGCTCCACCAAGAACACAATAAAACCAAATTTAAACTGTGACAACAAAAGCAAAAAAAAAGGGGAGAGGATGGAGATTAACGGTAGCAAAGTATGATGAAGTGCAAAAACACTCATAAGATAGGGTACTACAATAAATATGGTAGGTTCCCTTTTCATTACTTAATGGTAACCACCCTTGAAAAAAACCACCACAGAAGCACATGATTTAAAAAAGGTAGCAACAGAGGAAAAAAGTATGAATACAAAGAAACAAAAACAAATGATAGAAAAACAAAAGAGAAGAATCAAACAAGATACAAAACTAACAGAAAGCAATTTATAAAATGGCAATAGGGAACCCACAAGTGTCAATAATTACACTTAATGTAAATGGATTAAACTCACCAATAAAAAGACACAGAGTAGCAGAATGGATTAAAAAAGAAAATCCAACTGTATGCTGCCTACAAGAAACACATCTAAGCAACAAGGATAAAAACAAATTCAAAGTGAAAGGCTGGAAAACAATACTCCAAGCAAATAATATCCAAAAAAAGCAGGTGTAGCAATAATCATATCTAATAATACTGACTACAAGACAGAAAAAGTACTCAGAGACAAAAATGGTCATTTCATCATGATTAAGGGGACACTGAATCAAGAAGACATAACAATCCTTAATATATATGCACCAAACCAAGGAGCACCAAAATATATAAGACAGCTACTTATTGACCTAAAAACAAAAACTGACAAAAATACAATCATACTTGGAGACCTCAATACACTGCTGATGGCTCTAGATCCATCATCCAAATAGAGAATCAATAAAGATACATTGGCCTTAAACAAAACACTAGAGCACCTGGATATGATAGACATCTACAGGACACTTCATCCCAAAGCGACAGAGTATACATTTTTCTCTAGTGTACATGGAACATTCTCAAGAATTGAACATATGTTGGGCCACAAAAATAACATCAGCAAATTCAGAAAAATTGAAATTGTACCAAGCATATTTTCTGATCATAAAGCCTTGAAACTAGAATTTATATGCAAAAAAGAGGGAAAAACCCCACAAAAATGTGGAAACTAAACAATATACTTTTAAAAAATGAATGGGTCAAAGAAGAAATAAACGCAGAGATCAAAAGATATATACAGACAAATGAAAATGACAATACAACATATCAGAATCTCTGGGATGCAGCAAAAGCAGTAATATGAGGGAAATTCGTATCATTTCAGGCCTATATGAACAAACAAGAGCCCAAGTGAACCACTTAACTTCACACCTTAAGGAACTAGAAAAAGAAGAAAAAAGACAACCCAAAACCAGCCAAAGAAAGGAAATAATAAACATCAGAGCAGAAATAAATAAAATAGGAACAGAAAAACTATAGAAAAAATTAATAAAACAAGGAGCTGATTCTTTGAAAAGATCAACAAAATTGACAAACCCTTGGCAAGACTCACCAAGGAGAAAAGAGAAAGGACTCATATAGACAAATCCAAAATGAAAGAGGAGAAATCACCACAGACATCATAGATATACAAAGAATTATTGTAGAATACTATGAAAAACTATATGCCACCAAATTCAACAATCTAGAAGAAATGGATAAATTCCTAGAACAATACAACCTTCCTAGACTGAGTCATGAAGAAGCAGAAAGCCTATACAGACCAATTAGCAGGGAGGAAATAGAAAAAACTATTAAAAACCTCCCCAAAAATAAAAGTCCAGGCCCAGACGGTTATACTAGTGAATTCTATCAAACATTCAAAGAAGACTTGGTTCCTATTCTACTCAAAGTCTTCCAAAAAATTGAAGAAGAAGCAATACTTCCAAACACATTTTAGGAGGCCAACATAATCCTCATACTGAAATCTGGCAAGGATGGCACAAAAAAAGAAAACTACAGACCAATATCTCTAATGAATACAGATGCTAAAATACTAAACAAAATACTGGCAAATCGAATACAAGAACATATTTAAAAAATAATACATCATGATCAAGTGGGATTCATCCCAGAATCTCAAGGATAGTTCAACATACGTAAAATGGTTAACGTAATACACCATATCAACAAAACAAAGCACAAAAACCACATGATTTTATCAATAGATGCAAAAAAGGCATTCAATAAAATACAACACATCTTTATGTTTAAAACACTCAACAAAATGGGTATAGAAGGAAAATATCTCAACATGATAAAGGCCATATATAATAAACCATCAGCCAGCATCATATTAAATGGCATAAACTGAGGACAGATCTACCTTAAATCAGGAACAAGACAGGGTTGTCCACTCTCTCCACTCTTATTTAACGTGGTGCTAGAAGTTCTTGCCAGAGCAATCAGACAAGACAAAGAAATAAAACGCATCCATATCAGAAAAGAAGAATTAAAGGTATCACTTTTTGCAGATGATATGATCCTATACATCGAAAACCCCATAGACTCCACAAAAAGATTCCTAGAAACAATAAACCAATACAGTAAGGTCGCAGGATACAAAATTAACATACAGAAGTCCATAGCCTTTCTATATGCTAACAATGAAATATTAGAAAATGAACTCAAAAAAAATAATCTCCTTCACGATTGCAACAACAAAAAAAAATAAAATACCTAGGAATAAACATAACAAAGAATGTAAAGGACCTATATAACGAAAACTACAAAGCATTGTTAAAGGAAATGGAAAAAGATACAATGAGATGGAAAAATATTCTTTGTTCGTGGATAGGAAGAGTAAATATAATTCAATCAAAATGGCCATATTACCCAAAGCAATTTATAAATTTAATGCAATTCCCATCAAAATTCCTATGACATATTTTAAAGAAATGGAACAAAAAAAATCATCAGATTTATATGAAACTATAAAATACCCCGAATTGTCAAAGCAATCCTAAGGAAAAAGAATGAAACTGGGGGCATTGCAATATCTGACTTCAAACTCTATTATAGGGCCACGACAATCAAAACAGCATGGTATTGGCAGAAAAATAGACACTCAGACCAATGGAACAGAATAGAAAATCCAGAAATAAAACCACATATATATAGTCAAATAATTTTCGATACAGGGGCCAAAAACACACAGTGGAGAAAAAAAAGCCTCTTCAACAAATGGTGCTGGGAAAACTGGAAAGCCACATGAAAAAGAATGAATATGGACTACAGTTTGTCCCCTTGTACTAAAATTAATTCAAAATGGATCAAATACCTAAATATAAGACCTGAAACAATAAAGTACATAGAAGGAGACATAGGTACTAATCTCATAGACCTGGGTTTTAAAAAGCATTTTATGAATTTAACTCCAAAGGCAAGAGAAGTGAAGGCACAGATAAATGAATGGGACTACATCAGACTAAAAAGTGTTTGCTCAGCAAGAGAAACTGATAACAAAATAAACAGACAGCCGACTAAATGGGAAATGATATTTTCAAACAACAGCTCAGATAAGGGCCTAATATCCAAAATATACAAAGAACTCATAAAACTCAACAACAAACAAACAAACAATCCAATAAAACAATGGAAAGGGGACATGAACAGACACTTCTCCCAGAAAGAAATACAAGTGGCCAACAGATATATGAAAAGATGCTCATCTTCATTACTTATTAGAGAAATGCAAATCAAAACTACAATGAGATACCACCTCACACCTGTTAGATTAGCTATTATCAACAAGACAGGTAATAGCAAATGCTGGAGAGGCTGTGGAGAAAAAGGAACCCTCATTCATTGTTGGTGGGAATGTAAAGTAGTACAAACATTATGGAAGAAAGTATGGTGGTTCCTCAAAAAACTGAAAATAGAACTACCTTATGACCCAGCATTCCCTCTACTGGGTATACAGCCCCAAAACTCAGAAACATTGATACGTAAAGACACATGCAGCCCCATGTTCATTGCAGCACTGTTCACAGTGGCCAAGACATGGAAACAACCAAAATGCCCTTCAATAGAAGACTGGATAAAGAAGATGTGGCACATATACACTATGGAATACTACTCAGCCATAAGAAATGATGACATCGGATCATTTACAACAAAACGGTGGGATCTTGATAACATTATACGAAGTGAAATAAGTAAATCAGAAAAAACCAAGAACTGCATTATTCCATATGTAGGTGGGACATAAAAACGAGACTAAGAGACATTGATAAGAGTGTGGTGGTTATGGGGGGGGGAGGGAGAGGAAAAGGGGAAGGGGCACGAAGAAAACTAGATAGAAGGTGACGGAGGACAATCTGACTTTGGGTGATGGGTATGCAACATAATTGAATGACAAGATAACCTGGACATGTTTTCTTTGAATATATGTACCCTGATTTATTGATGCCACCCCATTAACATTAATAAAAATTTATTTATATTAAAAAAGAGTGAGTCTTAGACGGATGTAACAGAGGGAATCTGGTCATTATTTAAAAATAAAACATTGTTCAGACTTAAATATTAAAAAAATGAATGGCCAACTGTGATAATGAGGACTAGAGGTTTTTTTTGTTGTTTTTTTTTTGTTTTGTTTTTTTGTTTTGTTTTTTGTATTTTTCTGAAGCTGGAAACGGGGAGAGACAGTCAGACAGACTCCCGCATGCACCCGACCGGGATCCACCTGGCACGCCCACCAGGGGGCGACGCTCTGCCCAGCAGGGGGTGATGCTCTGCCCCTCCGGGGCGTCACCCTGCCGCGACCAGAGCCACTCCAGCGCCCGGGGCAGAGGCCAAGGAGCCATCCCCAGCGCTGGGGCCATCCTCGCTCCAATGGAGCCTCGGCTGCAGGAGAGGAAGAGAGAGACAGAAAGGAAGGAGGGGGGGGGGTGTTGAGAAGCAAAGGGGCGCTTCTGCTATGTGCCCTGGCCGGGAATCGAACCCGGGTCCCCTGCATGCCAGGCCGACGCTCTACCACTAAGCCAACCAGCCAGGGCCGAGGACTAGAGTTTTTAATGTTGTAGTTATAGGAAAATGTTGAGACAAAAGGTAAGCAATCTGCAAATGTGTTAATTAAAAGTATGTATGTGTTTATAATGCCTCTACAAATACTGTTTTAAAATTCATCTATTCTAGATCTTTAAAATAAGTAATTTGAAAACAAAGTTTCTTTTAAAAAATTTATTTCGGTGATCAGTGGGATTAGTTTGTGGTGGCAGTGGCTGAAGAGGCAAAAGTACAATTTTGTAGAAAAGTTGGTACTGATTTGCTCACAGAGAGGGCTATAATTCTAAAGAGTTCAGAGACCTGTATGTGATGGACAGCTCAAGCCACATACGGACATATAATTCGTGTGACTGGAAAGAGTATAGTCCTTCTAAATAAAGACTCTAGCTACAAGCTTCTTTGGCCGTTGGGAGTGCTTTGCTGAGATGTAAATAGGAGGGAATTCATATTTTAGAATACATGCACATGTTTCTTATATTTTCTCTTTTTAAAATTTATTTATTGATTTTAGAGAGAGAGGAAGAGAAAGAGATTGAGAGAGAGAGAGAGAGAAACATCAATCTTTTTCTGTACATTCTCTAACCAGGAACAGACTCTGTAACCTTGGTGTATGAGGATGATGCTCTACCCCTGGTTGGCAAACTGCAGCTCGCGAGCCACCTGCGGCTCTTTGGCCCTTTGAATGTGTCTCTTCCACAAAATACCACACGCGGGCGCTACCTCTATAAAGAATGCACCTACCTATATAGTTTAAGTTTAAAATTTTGGCTCCCAAAGGAAATTTCAATTGTTGTACTGGTGATATTTGGCTCTGTTGGCTAAGGAGTTTGCCGATCACTGCCAAACGAGCAATCCAGCCAGGGCTATTATCTCTTTTTAATAAGTAAGTTTCTGACGGTAACAAAGGAATAAAAACTTAAAGCAGTATAGCATAGTGGTTAAGACCTTAGGCTCTGAATTAGGATTGGAATTTGAATCCCACCTCTGCCATTTACCAAAGTTAGTTTCTTAATTTCTTAAAAACATCAGTTTTCTTATCTTTCAAAAAAGGAAAATAATAGTGTCCCAGTAGAGCCCAAGCTCCATGTAGATCAGGTGTCCCTGATTCAACTTCCCCGTGCAGTGGGACACTTCTGCTTATCAGCAGGCCTGGCAGCCTCTTCGAGACTACTCTTTTTTTTTTTTTCTTTTTTTTTTTTTCTGAAGCTGGAAACAGGGAGAGACAGTCAGACAGACTCCCGCATGCGCCCGACCGGGATCCACCCGGCACGCCCACCAGGGGCGATGCTCTGCCCATCCTGGGCGTCACCATGTTGCGACCAGAGCCACTCTAGCGCCTGAGGCAGAGGCCACAGAGCCATGCCCAGCGCCCGGGCCATCTTTGCTCCAATGGAGCCTTGGCTGCGAGAGGGGAAGAGAGAAACAGAGAGGAAAGCGCGGCGGAGGGGTGGAGAAGCAAATGGGCGCTTCTCCTGTGTGCCCTGGCCGGGAATCGAACCCGGGTCCTCCGCACGCTAGGCCGACGCTCTACCGCTGAGCCAACCGGCCAGGGCGAGACTACTCTTGAGGTGGATAAGAGGATGCTACTGATAAGTGCCAACACTAAATGCCACCGGAGGAAAGACACGACCGACACACAAATTAGTTGCAAGAATCACACAGGCAGTTTATTACTCACAAATTCTTTTGGTGTGCCTGGGTACAGCTTAAGGGGGCCCCGTCGTTGTGCTCCTCTCCGCTGTCTTTAGTCAGAGCTCAGAGCCGCATGGAGACAGTCCACATCAAAAAAGTCTGGGCGACTACTGCAGCAGGGGGCCCCTCAGCTTTAGTACCTTTTCTGGCCAACGCCTTCTAACAGGTGTCAAGCTACAGGATTATCACCTCAAACCACCTTTTTGGGAGTGCCTCACATGGAATCCCCTCTATGTCAACCTACTGAAATGTTTACATCAAACCACTTTTTAAGATGTTCTCATTTACATTAACTTACAAAGTTAATGTAAATAATACCAAGCCACTTCTTATCTAGGTATAACTTCACACACAGACACTAACTGGGCCCTGCTCGAAAGTCAGAGTCTATATCACATTTACACTCACTATATTAATTGCTATCCAAATGGCATAACTTTATTTAATTTTAATAATTATTTTAATTACTTTTATATATCTTCCATATTTTTGTTTTCTACATTTCTATATATTTAATTACTATAACATTATATTACTACAAAAAATAGTTCCTGTCTCATAGTGTAGCAGTCCCCACATGAATCTCTTGGTATCATCCTCAGCAAGTGTTCCCTAATGTCAACTACCATGTGTGTTAAGAAAAAATTTAATGGGGGAACAAAGGTATTCTGAACACGTATTCATTCAACAAATAACCATTGAGGGCCAGGTGCCTTGCTCTGACTAAACCGCTGTACTGAACACATAAACCCTATTATTGCATAATCCCACGTGATTACAGAATCTTTGTGAGATAGGTTTAACATTCAGTTAAGCCTATGGGGTAAACCGAATCATTATCATTCAGGGTGCTTTTCTTCTGCTCCACCCCATAGGGGCTGGCGCCAGAAGCCTGTCACCAGGCTCTCTCATCGTTTTCTGGCTGATTGTGAGTTGTGAATTCACACTCCCCCATTTGTATTTCTACTGTTTAGATTTTTAAACTTTTTTTGGTCCCCTCTTCTGTTTCCAACTTGCTCTCTCTCAACCGCGTGCTTTTAGTACAAGGCCTGAGTCAAATTCTTAGGTCCCTAACGCCTGGGCCGTACTGAGGTTTGTTTCCTTGACAGAGGCGGATCTAACGGCGGGCCACCAGGCGCGCCCTTGCCTGGGACTTCTGAAGGGCCCCGCAAAACCCCAACTTTACACTTTTTTTCTAATAACACCAAGTTTGGCTTCATATGTGCAATTTTAACCTGAATAGTACATGATATTTTTTATTTATTTAAAAATATGGTTAACATGTATTTTTATTTTCCCTCTCTTTTTTATGAGGAGCCCAAGATTTTCTTCTGCGCCGGGGCTTCAATCAACCTTAATCCGCCTCTGTTCCTTGATCTTTGTTTCTGAGCTACGAAACACCGCTCATCCCTTTTCTCTGCTTTCGCCACTTTTGTTTTAAGCCCTCTGCCCCGCCCCCTCACGTTCCCTCCTATTTCTTTTTCTGCGCAGGCGCCCCGTCCTTTCACATCTCTTCCCCGCCCTCCCCTGCCAGGGCCTAGTTGGCGCGAGGTGGGCGCGGCTGTGGCTCTGAACGAGAGTTCTGCTCTCACTCAGAGCCGTGTTAACTGCGGAAGCTGCCGAATTTTCCTGCCCTGGCTTCCTCTCCGGGGACACCGCCCGAAAGTCAGGTTGCCCCATGGAGCTTTTAGGCCTGCATCCTGCCCCCCTACCCCGTTAGGACTCCTGTTTCGCGTCTTATTTCGCGCCTTCTTAAGGTTTGTAGGAGGGGCAGTTGGAATGCCTGAGCCACGGTTGCCAGGGCGACAGCTTGGTTACTTCCGTTGGTTCCAGTGCTTCCGGGTTGGCGTTGCGGTGGCGTTTCCGACTGTGGGAGCCCCAGCTTCCCAGTCTTCTGATGAGCCCGAGCAGGTGAGGGGGAGCTCCTGGATTTCCAGGCTGGGGAGCGGGGCTGGGCCGCGCCAGGCCGCGCGGGACCGGGCTGGCCTGGTTCCCGGACTGGGAGGGGCTTAACGGTCCTTTGGTCTCTCTCTCCCCTCAGCCGAGTCCTTTCCTTCTATTTCACTCTTCTGGCATCGTTGGTTTTACTTCTTCGATTGAACCCTGCTTCCTCGACCCCCCTGGGAGGCCGCCTCCTTCAGGCGCCTCCCTTCTCTCCAAGAACTCGCTCTGACAGCTGAGGAACTGGCAAGATCCTGCTACCCAGAGGGTGAATGGGTATCTTTCCCGGAATAATCCTAATTTTTCTAAGGGTGAAGTTTGCAACGGCGGCCGTGATTGTAAGCGGAGTAAGCAAACACCTCCATTGTGTTAGTGTGAGAGGTGCTGTTGAAATACGCTCCCTTCAGTTTCTACCCCCTCCCCTCCTTGAGGTCAAGGCATTGAAGGCATCTATTAAAATGCAGTTCAGATAACTAATTGTGATGACAGCCTTTATCAACACGAATTCGTTTCTCAGGCAGGTAACAGCAGGGACGTGTGTAGTTCTCCGTCAGCGTCTCCTTGTTGTTTTTCAGGCTAGGGATGCTTCGAGTCACCATAAACTCCTCCCTCTCCTTCGTTCCCTACATCATCAAGTTCCTTTGTGTCTCCATTTTAGGTGTTTGCCTCAAACCTCACTGCTAACAAACAGCTTGTCTGCTTTACTGTACACCATCTTAAGCTAGTTTTCCTGCCTCCCGTTTGTAATCACTGCTTCCTGCAGCTCTGGTAGCCTAAATAAAATGTGGATTTCCTCAAATCACTTCCCGGCTCAAAATCTTACAGTATCCCTTACACCCCAACCCACCCCACCACACCCCACACACCACACACACACACACACACACACACACACACACACACACACACATACACACATGATATGTTCCTTATACTATATTGCACACACACACACACACACACACACACGATATGTTCCTTATACTATATTGCTTCAATGAGATAAGGGAATTTTTAGTCCCGTACTGACGCCTGCCTCCAGATGCTCTGCTTTTCCCCACATTTGGGCCACTGTTCACCCTGCCCCCCCCCCCCCCGCCTGCCCCCTTACCCACACATATCCAGATTTGTACCGGCCTTGTGTCGAGGCCCGTTTTAGATTCTCACATCCATAAGCCTTGCCTTTCCAATCATTCAGACCCTTGCTGATTGTCTCCTTTGTCACACTTATCTTTCTCTTATTGTTTGTATTATATAGTTTAGCACTTATGGTATTTTTTCTTTAATGAACTACTCTGATTTCTATCGGATTATTAGTTCTTGAAAGGCAGGCCCCGTATTTTATAGAACTTTTATCCCCACCTCAGTGTCCTTGATTACAGAAAATATAGGTTGAATGTGAAATATTGTCATGCTGTTAGAACATTTATTCAGTTTTTATTTGATTTTCTTTTATTTTAACATGACATTTAGATCATAGCACATTGCAAGTTTGGGCATTTAATATCCTCTCAATAAAGATTTGCTTGGCTCTCCATTATTACTTCCCGAATCTGAAAATCTCTAGTGCCTACTCTTTTTTATTTTTATTTTTATTTATTGTGTTTACATAGATCCAAGTGTCCCACCGAATACTAGTGCCTACTCTTTCTTAAAGGAGAAAGCAAGAAAGGCACCCAGATTTTTTCTGATCAGATCTTTGGAGTATTGCAGGGTTATGTAACTTGCACTTTAGGATATTTCTCTCACTCCTTAGGCTATCAAAATTTTCTCAGTCAGACTTCAGAATGCATGCCTGCATTTTGAAGACATTTTTCATTGGTTTCTTTATATAATAAAAATATTTAAGGTATTTTATTTCTGTTTTAACTAAGATATGACTTCTCTCCTTTTATGCATATCTGGGGATAGCCACCACAATCAAAGTCATTGTTAGGTGCTTGGAGTATTTTACACAAGTAATTGTCTGCAACAAAAGCAAGAGAAGAGAATTAATAGGCAAAGAATCTCTGGGAATGAGCAAAGTGTAATGTACTGAGTGTGTAGTATTGGTTAGGTCCATCAACTTTCATGATTTCTCCTATAATCTTATACATATAGGCTGCATACACAGACAAAGGCCATCACTAGAACCAACCATGTCCTTAATGGACATGTACCTAACCCTGTGCAAGCTATTGTAGGAGTTATACAAAAGTGCTGTGAGACATGGTTTCAGCCTTTAGGGATCGTAACTAGTTAAGAGAGAGAATAACATAGGCAACGAGAAGATAAACCTCACCCTAATCCAGGGGTCTCCAAACTTTTTACACAGGGGGCCAGTTCACTGTCCCTCAGACCATTGGAGGGTTGCCAAATACAGTGGTCCTCTCACTGACCACCAATGGAAGAGGTGCCCCTTCCAGAAGTGCAGTGGGGGCTGGATAAATGGCCTCAGGGGGCCGCATTGCGGCCCGTGGGCCGTAGTTTGGGACGCCTGCGGATTTGTCTGCCTGAGGTTAAAATATAGAAGAGATAAGTGAAGTTTCAGAAAATATTACAGAACTGCAGAATAGGTGTAACATAGCATGCATGCTTGTGAATAGCTTTAAGTAAAAGATTTGGAGGTTTTAGCTGGCATTTTAATGATTCAGTAGTGTGATGTGGCCCCCATAAAAGTGAGTGCAATTTTCAGCTGTAATAGTTGAAGTATAATACTGATGAAAATTTGTGTAGTTATGTAGCTTGAGAGAGATAAGGTGTAGGAGAACATGATATCTATCTTTAAATATTCAAAGAAATTTCCCAGGGAAAAAGTAAATTTGTTCAATATTACCTCTAAAAAACGGGTGAAAACTATAGGAAGGCAGACTTTTGGCTCAGGAGGAGGAAGGAATGTTTAAAATAAGACCTAATTAAAGATAATACAGGACTATTCATAGTGAGATACTTTTCTAACCTTGGAGGGAAAAGGATTTTACTATCAAATGGGAATGGGAAGGTAGCAGTGGTAGCAATGTTAACCTAGCCAGTGGTTCCCAGACTTTTGGATTTCATGGACCAATAAATAAATAAATAAAAATGTATGAGGGGAGGCACCAATTAGGGTTGCCAGTCTTACTTTCTTAAGACACTAAGCAAAATCAACTACCAACTGTTATCATTTCATACAAGAAAGGTGGTTTTAAAGAATGTTCCAGTGGTTGGAAGACTATGATTTTCTAATAATCCTTTGAATTAAATATATTTGGCTGAAAAAAAGGCATTAGATATTCTTATTTTGTTCATTTCACCTCAGAATTGTAAAAGCTTCGTTAAGGCACCCCTGGACAACTGACCTAGGATTCAGTGACTGGTCTTTCTTTTCCCTGCTATGGCTCTGCCCCTGCCTCTAACTGATTCCTTATTGTTCCCTGAACCCTAATCTTACCTTCCTTATTAAAAGGCTGGATAGAAGGTAGTCAAATGCTGATAGAGGCTTTCTCTTGTAATGAAAAGATTTAAAGAGGTAAAGAGAAAGCTTTGGGGAGAACCGTAGCAGTCATTTGAAATCTCTGACTGTTTTAGGGTATCTATAAATTGGTCAATGGAGAGGGCATTCCGCCTCCAATCTCAGAGAGGGTATCTGTCATGGCCCTTGCTCTTCTGTGCCTGCCCTCTCACTGTGTCACGTTTTGCTATCAGTTGTACTATTAAAGTGTGAGTATAGCTGAAAATGTTGATAAGATAACGTTTAGTACTCAAGACTCATTTTAAGCCGCAGCTGTGTGCAGTACCTAATTCCTACTTTGCTTTTTAGAATTCTTTTCAACAACTTTCCTCCCAAAGAGTTATCTACTTGAGACTGTATTTCAGATAAACTGGCTGATCATACTGTTTTGAAAGGAAATTTCCATAATTATTTTTGTGACCTCTGACTACAGTCTACAGTTTACTATCCTTTATGGAAAACTGTTCTTCTCTGCTTAGTTACAGAGAATTCCTTATCTTGTAACAAAACAAAACCTTGGCTCCCCTAAAAAGAGACTGTGACTCAGTGGTGCTAACCCCAAATTGAGCAGTGGCGGAAGTGGACGGCAAGTAATATCTGTGAAAATATATATTGGAGTATTTAACTCTTCAAAGCGTAATAATGATAATAGCTACTAGTTGTTGAACTAGCTGCCAAGTACTTTTCTAGGTGTTTTACATTTTATTTAATTTTCACAATAATCCTATAATTTAGTATTTATTATTATGCCCGTTTTATAATCCAGAAAATCCAGGCATAGAGCAGTTAAGTAATTTGCCCAAGATCACAGAACTATTAAGTGATAGTGCCAAGTTCCAAACCTAGGAAGTCTGACTTCAGAGTGTTCATTCCTCACCACAGAGTCCTGGATGTTGCTTTTGAAATTTAATAATATACATTCTGTGAAGCTCTGAAAAAAAGGAATATTTAAAAGGTATCTGAGATTCCATCTGCATTATTTAGAAACTTGTAAATTCTCAGCCCAGACTCAGACCACCAATCAGAAACCCTGGGAGAAAAGGCCCAACAATTTGTCTTTTAATCCATTTTTAGATGATTCAGGTGTACATTAACATTTCAAAACCACTGATCTAGACGGCAGAAATATGGGGGGGGGAATCAAGAGAGAGAGCTGAGAGTGGCAGGGATAAAAGATGAAAATATTGAAGATGTCAGCTCTGTTGGGGGCGAGATGAGAAAGGAGAAAATGGAGATGAAGAGTAGAATGCATTGTTAAAGAACCTTAACTTCAGCCTGACCAGGCAGTGGCGCAGTGGATAGAGCATTGGACTGGGACGCACAGGACCCATTTTGAAACCCTGAGGTTGCTGGCTTGAGCATGGGCTCATCTGGTTTGAGCAAGGCTCACCAGTTTGAGTCCAAGGTCGCTGGCTTGAGCAAGGGGTCTCTTGGTCTGCTGGAGCCCCTGGTCAAAGCAATCAATGAACAACTAAGGTGCTGCAACAGAGAATTGATGCTTCTCATCTGTCTCCCTTCCTGTCTGTCGGTCCCTCTCTCTGTCGCTCTTTGTCATAAAAAAAACATCAAAAAACAAAACAAAAACCCTGAACTTCAAAGAAAGACGATATTTGTATACATGTGCTTTAAAAGGCCAGGGAAAAGGAGATTCTCTGGATGTGTGGATGTTAAATGGCACAAGAAGAGGGATAGCATGTTGATGTCACTCCCTTGGGAACAAGGAAGGTGAAAAGGTGCTTAACTCTGGCCTAGTGGGGGGAAGTTGTGGATTGCTAGAACTATCTAGATGAACTGAAACCCTGAAGTTTAGTGTCAAAATGAGAGGGCAGTGGTATCAGCCTGTGTTCTGCACCTGAGTCAGTGTGACTGAGTACCTTGAACTGCTTTTAGGAGATGCCTCAGCCTGTTATTTGAGCTCCAGGTTCCTTCACCACTCATTGTCTAGTTGATGTCCAACTTGGGTGTGTTGGATGGCCTGAAATGTCTTTGTTGGGTGGGGATGGGGCTAACAAAGAACTAAAGTGATTGATACTTGAGTGAGTTGCACACCTGCCCCTACAGCATGGCATTAAAGAACCCATTCATGATCATCTATAGCATAAAGCAGGATCCCCCATTTTCTGTCATTCCACTTGGTAGGGTTTTTCTTCTATGTGTGTTTTATTTGCCAATTTTATTGATTCAAGTTATGTGACCAGACACTAACAAATGCTTCTCACTCTTGTGCCTTGTTCTGCTTTGTGTTTATTTTTAGCACCAGAAAAGTGCCACTGTAAGCCATGAGATGTCTGGTCTGAATTGGAAACCCTTTGTATATGGCGGCCTCGCCTCTATTGTTGCTGAGTTTGGTAAGAATGGGAACACTGCCAAATCCGCTTCGTATGGTACAGATGGCAGCTTGTGATGGATGCTAGAGAAAAAGTAAAAAGAAAGGCCCTATTTGTTTTAAAAACTATTCTCTCAAAGCTATCAAGTAACCTTTTCTGAGAAAGTACTACTAATGGTATAGAAGAAGTTAAGAAAAGTCAAACTTAGGAAACTTTTTTAGTAATTTAATGATTTGTTAATTTGCTAGGTTTAAATAATATGCGTAAAAATACAGAGGTAGTTAGATAGGATGGGGTTTTCCGCTTTTTCCTGTACTAATGGTCTTTCCTTTATGATAAGTTGTTTTGTAACTTTCTTAGTATAAGTATCCAAAATTGTTTTCAAACCTCTATCCCATTTTAGAAGAAAATTAATTAATAAGATCAAAACAGAGTCTTCTCTATTTGATTTTAATTGTAACAATTTTAAGATTGTGTTTTTTCATCTTCCAAAGTTCTCTTCCTAACTAAGTAGGTCACTCCAATCCAGTAATTGTTGTTGACTTTCTTGGCATATGCTCTGGTGTTATGATATGAAAGTCATCGGTGACCAGAGATATATAACCACCTTGTTAGTTTCAGATCTGGAAATATTCCTTGAAACATATTTTGTTAATGTAGTGACCACTTCTGTGTGTTAATAAGAGAAAGAAATTTTGTTGAAGAAAAATTCCCCCCAAACACTGTGCTGGTATTAGTCCTGAATTAACCTAAGGAACTAGGATGAGTAGACTAAATAAGACTGCCATTACCATTCATAATACTAGGAAACTGTCCATTTCTTGTAAACAGATAAAGGAAGAAAATGCACAGCCTTGTCATAGTATATGAGAGTGTCTGGATCAGCAATCTCATGTTTTCCTTTCTTCTTTGTGAAAATCCAGGGAGATTTTAAGAGAGAGAAGTGGGGAGACTTGAGCTGGGCAGAAAGAAGAGACTGAGATAAATGCCGGGTGTATGTTACAGATGAAATTAAAACAACATTTAAGGCCTGGGCCAGTTGCTCAGTGGATAGAACATCAGCCCAGTGTATGGACTTCCCAGGTTCTATTCCCGGTCAGGACACACAGGAGAAGCAACCATCTGCTTCTCTCCCCCTTCTTTCCCTATTCTCCTCCTGCAGCCAGTGGCTTGATTGGTTTGAGTGTGGCCCTGGGTGCTGAGGATAGGTAGGTTGTTTTGAGTGCATCAACCTCAGGCACTAAAAATAGCTTAGTAATGGAGCATCGGCCCTAAATGGGGTTGTTGGGTGGCTCCCAGTTAGGGTGTGTGTGGGATTCTGCCTCACTATCACCTCTCCTCTCACCTAAAAAAAACATTTACAGTATATAAAGACCATCTTAAAGTACTTTATGATATCACAGTTTCAATAATACTGTGGGTCCAATCCTGCTGTCCAGCTAGGATACAGCAATTTGGCTTTAACACATAAAATCTTGTCTTCTGACTGGTATTCTAGTGTTCTTCCATATGTTATAAAAAGGACGTTGTTTAATGTTTTAAAAATTGTCATTGGCATACTTCAGTCAACATTTAACTGGGACTCATTGAAAAAACTTATAAATGAGTGTGTTCCTTCATAGGAACTTTTCCTGTGGATCTAACCAAAACACGACTGCAAGTGCAAGGCCAGAGCATTGATGCCCGCTTCAAAGAGATAAAATACCGAGGGATGTTCCATGCTCTGTTCCGAATCTATAGAGAAGAAGGTGTACTGGCTCTGTATTCAGGGTAATACTTCATTCTTTCTTCATATCGTGAGTAGAAATCCTTTTTAAGGAAACCACTCCTGTGTTTCAGCTGTCTCATAGTTTATGCCATTCATATTTACTGTTTCAACTTGTAATTGAATATTGATGTGCCAGTTTATACAGGCGCTCCCTGGGTTAGGAATGAGAGAGGTTCTGTAGGTTTGTTTTTCAGTTGAATTTATATGTACGTTGGGACAGGTCCATTTACCTATTAAATGCAACTTAGATGTTTTTCTTAACGTACTATTTATTTTTACCTTTCTGTGCATATAAATGCTTAAACATTTTCAAACCTACAGAACCTATCTTGTTCATAACCTGGGGACTGCCGGTATTTCACTTGCTTAAAGCCTTGAGTTTTGGGTTTGTGGGCAGGTGTTAGTGACGGTAAAATAGATGTTCCATTGCGGCACTGGCTTTTTCCTGTTTTTACAAGAATCATGGATAGACACTGTGAGCAGCAGCACCAGTTAACTGTATATTGATTTTTCTGTGATATTCTTCCTGAGTTGCCAAATGCTGACTTCTTTTAACATTTTTCCTCCTTAAACACTATTCTTGCAGTTTAACCAGAAAATGCAGCATGGAAGAAGGATGGAGACACATCTTTTTGGTCCTCTTCTGTTTAGCCATAAATTTGTGGTTTATTGGCTATTTTGTTATATATTTGTTAGTTTCCTAGGCCACTCCTGCTTCTAGGATACCAGTTTATAGCTCAGACAATGGACACCAATTTTATTATTAATCTATGTTAGGCTGAATTTCAAAGACAATTTTCTTGGGGAAAAATCAAGTAATACATCTGTGTTCTTTCATCATCATGGCTAATCACAGGATTATTTTTCTCTGGTAGCAAGCAATAAAGTCAGAAATATGCATAGTCATCATTCTTTTATCCTAACTGGCTGAGCTTCTGCTGTCTTTCTCTTTATAACTATTAAACTATAGTTCTGGAATTTGGAAGAATCCCAAAGGATGTTTGAGTGAGAATGTCTACAGTTTATAAGCAAAACTTAAATAGAATGAAATTTTGGCTGTGATACCTTGTTTTAAAAGGATAGAAGATGTATCTGCAACTGCTAGGAAGTAAGGTTGATTTTTACAAAATAAATCTGTGAGGTGGGTCATTAATGGGTGTGTACTTTTTCTACATTGCTGGATTCAATTTCCTAATATTTTGTTAAGGATTTTTCCAGGTAAGTTCATGAGAGAGATTGGCCTCTACTTTTTTTTTCTTGTACTGTTTTGATCTGGTTTTGGGATCAGGGTCATACTAACCTCATAAAATGAGTTGGGAAGCATTTCCTCTTCTATTTTCTGGAAGCGATTGTGTGAGGTTGGTGGTAGTTCTTTCTTTACAAATTTTGTAGAATTCCCCAGTGAAATTATTTGGATCTGAAGATTTTCTTTTTGGAAACTTTTAAATTATGAATTAAAATGTTTAATGGTTATGAGACTATTCATATTTTCTATTTCTTCTCAATTGAGTTTTGGTAGTTTGTGTGTTTTAAGGAAGCAGTTCGTTTCTTCTAAGTTGTTGAATTTAAGAGCATTAAGTACTTGCAGTGTTTTTCAACCATCAGTCTGTAGACCAGTCCACCAGAAATTTCTGCCGGTCTGTGAAAGAGTCAACCACTCTGGTGTATGAAGATTATAGACTCAGTGAACTTAGTTGAATTCTCTTATGCTCAGGGTCATTTCTGCCTTAGTGGTCCCCAAAATAATTCTACTATTTTCACTGGTCCCACGTGTAAAAAGGTTGAAAACCCATAATATTTTTCTGTTATCCTTCTAATGGCTGCAGAATTTGTAGTGATATATTCCCTTTCTCATTCCTGATAGTGGTGACTTACATTTTCTCTTTTGCTAGAGGTTAATCAAGTTCAGTGATTTCCAAAATGAGCTGACTTTCTGTTTCATTGATTTTTTTCTCTATTTTCCTGTTTCAATTTTATTAATTTGAGCTCTTTATTTTTTTTCTTCCTTCTTTTTGCTTGGGTATATTTTTCTATTTTTCTGGTTTCTTTAGGTAGGAACCAGACACTCCCTCTTTTCGAAGCATTTTGTCTTTTAAATTTCTCTCTTGGCACTGCACTCCACACATTTTAATAGGTTAAATTTTTCATTTCCATTCAGTTCTATGTATTTTAAAATTTTCCTTTGGGATTTCTATGATACATGGATTTTTAAAAGTGTGTTAATTTCTATATGTTTAAGGATTTTCCTTCTTGATTTCTAGTTTAATTTCATTATGGTCAGAGAACATACTCTATATGATTTCAATTGTGAAAAATTTGCTGAGGTTTATTTTATGACCCAAATATGCTCTCTTGGTGAATGTTCCCTGGGACTTGAAAAAAAATGTGTATTTTGCTGTTGTTGGTTGGATTGAGTTAGGTAATGGAAATGAGTAGGCTATCTAGATATATATAATGTGCAAGAGCACATATGTATAATTGACTTTATTCTTTTTTTTTTTTTTTTTTTTTTTTTTGGCAGAATTGCTCCTGCTTTACTAAGACAGGCATCATATGGCACCATTAAAATCGGTATTTACCAAAGCCTGAAGAGATTATTTGTAGAACGTTTAGAAGGTCAGTATAGACTCCTCATTCTCTTTTGGGGTAATACTCAGAGGGATTTTTGAGAGCGTGCTTAGTGAGAAGTGTTCTCTATGGCATGTGTGAGAATGGGTGACAGTCATTGCACGGACAAAGTGAGCTTGTACTGACTGGGGATTAATTCTTGCAGAGGTGATAATGTGTTAGGGGGATCTACTCTTCAACTTTGTCCCTTTCCTATCCAAAAAAAAAGGGGGGGGGCTTCTGGTCATCACAGAGGGAACATAAAATAAGCTTGTCCAGAAAGAGCATTGTCCTCATCAACAAGACGACTTAACAACAAGGACTTCTCTAGCTGCAGATGTTGACAAGCTTTTGTTAGGTGGACTAATTTTAGGCTATTATATTCTAGATTCTGATGTACCTAGGGCCCCTTTAGTACTGTCATGTCTTTTATTTGCTGCTGCAACATTGCAGGCTGATGCTGTGCGGAAGGGTAGTTTTATCACAGACCTGGGGCTGGTGCATGCTTGGGGATAGCTGGAGAACTTTCTGGTTAACAGTGTCTTTTGAATCATTTTACTACATCAACTATTTCTGGAGCTTCTTTGAAGGGTTCTCTTCCTAAAGTAATTTCCTTACACTGATTCTTCACTACGGTTCACCTAGTTTCTCTTTGTGGGCTTCTCGTTGTGAAGAGGCATGGTGAAGACTGAATTTTAACTTTTGAACAGTATGCTCTGGGGGTTGGTTGTTTTGGTTCGTTTTCAGTAGCTGAAGGATTTAGTTGCAAATGATTAGTTTTTCACATTTGACTACAGAGACCTTCTGTAAATAGAGGCTAGTAGATATTAAGGACAGTCAAAATTAATATTCAGATAATTTTTTTCTATTAGACAAAGATTTTATCTTTTAACATTCACTCCTGAGCCTTTAAGAGTTGATGATTCTCCAGAAAAAGTCTTAAAAAATAATTCTCTTTAGATGTATAAAATGATTGATGGGTAAAATAACCACATTTGAATTTGTGTATGGTACTATCACTTACATGTAAGAATGGGAGATATTCCAGTGTCATTTAGAAATAGTTTTTTTAAAATAATGTTTTATGTATTATAATTTTTATATGTTTCAGTACTGATTTGGGATCTAGAAGTATTTATTTTCATAAGTTTTGTGGTTTACTTTTACAGTCAGTTCTCTGACTAGCCTTCCCTTCCTCTGATGGCTCAGTACGCTGTTCTCAGACACTGGTACCTAATACAAGCAGACTCTTTCTTCCTCCCTCCCTCCCTTCGTTTCTTCCTTTCTTTTTGTTTTTTTCTTCTTTTTACAGATGAAACTCTTCTGATTAACATGATCTGTGGGGTAGTGTCAGGAGTGATATCTTCCACTATAGCCAACCCCACCGATGTGCTGAAGGTAAGAGGTCTGGTGGCACTGGGTGTGTGCAGTGTGATGTGAAAAGAGCGTGAGTTGTGAGTCAGATTTGGGTTTCGATTTCTCACTCTGTCACTTGACAGGTGTAAAATTTTGGGCAGATCACTTAATTGCTTTGAATATCAGTTTCCTCATTTGTAAAATGAAGATAATTCAGTACTTAATCACAATAGGTTGTTAAGGATTATAGATAATATATGTAAATTACCAATCATGGTACTTGGTAGGTAGCAGATACTCAATAAGTAGTAGTCAGTTGATAAGATATGCATTATACTATTAGTCTTCAACTCGAATATGCAAATCTCTTTTTAAGGAAATCAATTTTAAGATCTCCTACTTTCATTTGTACTCTTATCCAAAAGTGATCCGAGAGTGAACTTTTATATTTCATAGTTTTTTCCCCACTTTACGAAAGAAAGCCCCCCCCCCCAGAGCTCAGCATGGTGCAGTGACCTGTGATGTAGCTGGGATGCCAAATAGGGGGGAGACCGAAGTGCAGAGTTTTCAGAGGCTCTTGTAATAGTAATTAATCAAGGTACCTTAAGTTTATAATGTTCTGTCTTGTACTGTCATGCCCATATTTCTAATAAGAATGAGATTTGGCTTTAAAATAGCATGTATATTTTACCTTGCGTTGGGATCTTCTGAGTTCAGAACCAGGCCTGACCAGGTGGTGGTGCAGTGGATAGAGCATCAGAATGGGATGCTGAGGACCCAGGTTCAAAGCCCAGAGGTCACTGGCTTGAGGGCAGGCTCATCTGGTTTGAGCATGGGCTCACCAGCTTGAGCACAGGGTTGCCGGCTTGAGCAAGGTGTCACTTACTCTTTGGGAGCCCCTGGTCAAGACACATATGAGAAAGGAATCAATGAACAACTAAGATTCCACAATGAAGAATTGATGTTTCTCATCTCTCTCCCTTTCACCTGTCTGTCCCTATCTATCCTCTCTATCTCTCACTAAAAAAAAAAACAAAAACAAAAACAGAATATAGGTTAGTGGTGCTGAGTTTTTAAAATATAATTGGATTTCTTTCAGATTTTATCAAAACACAGAATGAAACATTTATTTTAATATCAATCTTCATCGTCTTTTACCTCATTAAATGGCAAATGTTTCCTATGAACTTATTTAAACATGATTAATTATATTATGATTAATTAAAAGCACTAAATATATGATAAAATGTGTGAGAGGATCCCAAACCACAATCTTGGACTGTGACAATACCAATATATGATTTATAATCACAGTTGGGCTGTTCCATCCTTTTACTTACCCTTGGACGACTCTTTTTCTGATTTACTATATATATATTGCTTCCTCACTTTTGTACCTGTATTTCTCTTTCTGTCCCAATGCCTTTCCTTTCTTCCCTTTCCATAAATTTATCCTTCAAAACTGCTCAGGAACAGGGTCAGGACTAGGATGAGGGAAGTGAGGTATTGGGCTTTGGTGCAAAATGTGAGGAAGTATCAAAAAGTCGGTAAAACGCCTGACCTTCTGGCAGCACAGTGGATAGAATGTTGCCCTAGGATGCTGAGGTTGCTGGTTTGAAACCCTGAGCTTGCCTGGTCAGGGCGCGGCAAGCAACACATGAGTGATGAGCAACTTAAAACAACTAGGAGCTCTCCCCCTGTATACTTTTTGCTCTCCCCCTGTATAAAATCAACAAATAAAATCTTTTTAAAAACCCAGTAATTAAGAGAAATAAAATTTCTATGCAAGATTTGAAAAAAAATAAGATGAATGCCAAAAATTAATGATGAACAAAAAGTATCAGTATTTTGTATAATTCAGCTTACTTGCCTCATTCTAATCTACTGTGCTAAATCCTGTCTTCAGTTACAGTTTTGATATTTGGTTATTTGGTTCATCTCGTATTTTTATGCATTAATTTTGATTTTTAGAACTATTTCATTAAGATATCTATTTGGATCACTGAGGTGTGTGTGTGTGTGTGTGTGTGTGTGTGTGTGTGTGTGTTGCTCTCCTCCTTTTTGTGTCTGAGAGAAGTGTCACACTTGCTGCTCAGTGACACTTAGTACTGGCTGTGCTCAGGAACCACCTTAAAGTTTGTCTTTGTGATAATAATTTCTATTATTTAATTTGGCTTAGGCTTTTATTTCAACTCTTAGTAGTAGCAGTTGGCTTTCTGTGTAAAAGCATGTTGCTATTATGTGACGTTTATTACAGTCTAGAATTTTGCTTCATGAAAATCAGGGCTATACTTGGGCCACCAGCGTTTAGTGATTGACTGCTTGCTGTGATTCTGTATGTCGGTGGGAGGTTGTACCAAATTTTTCACATTCTTCAATATCAAATATTATTCTACAAACGAAATTTTATGGTTGCTTAGTATTCCATTACAAGGATGCATCATAAATTTATGCAGCCAATCCTTTGTGGTTTTTGGACAGGTAGGCTGTTTTAATTTTTCACTAAACTAATCATGTTTTGGATGAATTGTTTTCTACCTCCACTGAGTACTTGTTCTTTCTTTGCCCAAGTTTTTTTCAACTCCCGAAATGATGGGCTTAGGTAAGAAGAATGTGAGGCTGATAAAAAACATCTTTATAAGACATACTTTGGCACAAATGATATTCTACTATATATAGTTTGTCATTAACTTCATAATAATGCCAGGCTGGTTTTTCTTTAATTTCCAAATGTTGTCTTCTTAATTTTAAATAAGTGAAACAACTGATTTTGGTTCTCTCTGTCAGAACAAAATGTTCACCTCATCTTATTTTAGATTCGAATGCAGGCTCAGGGAAGCTTGTTCCAGGGCAGCATGATTGGCAGCTTCATCGACATATACCAACAAGAAGGTACCAAAGGTCTGTGGAGGGTGAGTACTCTTCCTAATACTGTGCTATGCTCAATCCCTAGAATTTGCAAAGAATGTTTTCTCTATCAAGTCATAAAATTGTGAGTTGTCATCTTATACTGTGTAAGATTCTTAGTAACCCCCAAAAGTAAGGTAAGAAGGTCCTCATCACCTCTAAAATGACCAGAACCTATTAGTCATCTTTATTTCTGCTTAAAGTTTGGGGGGTGTCGATGTTACATTATTTGAGATAGCCATTTTAGTGTGTTTAAATTTTCAGTGAATTTAGTTCTTCAGTATACATTTTTGCCAATTTTGTATATACACAGCAATATCTGTTTATGGTAGTCTCTGTAGTGCATAAAGTTGTTGCCTAAAATAAGTTTTTAAAACCTTTTTAAAGATTAAAGATGCATTATAAAATACTGAGAAATATGTACATGAGAAAAAATTCATTAAGTCCCTCTAGCTAGAGATAATCACTGTTAACATTTTATAATATTATCTTTCAGTTTTCAAGCTACACTTTGTTGTTGTTCCTATAATGCTTTATTCAATTTTAATAACTTAAAATTATAATGTTAGTTAAGACCAGTAATAGAATATGCAGAGAGAGTACAATGGGAAATCTATTAATGGACTCTAAAAAAAGAGAGCTTTGCTTTTTTCTTCCTTTATAATTTTCACTATTTTTTTTGAGACAGAGAGAGAGATGAGAAGCATCAACTCATAGTTGTAGCACTTTAGTTGTTCATTGATTGCTTCTCATATGTGCCTTGACCAGGAGCTTTCAGCTGAACCAGTGACTCCTTGCTCAAGCCAGTGACCTTGGGCTTCAAGCCAGTGACCATGGGATCATGTCTATGATTCCATGCTCAAGCTGAAAACCCTGCACTCAAGCTGATGACCCCACACTCAAGTTGGTGAGACTCTGCTCAAGCCAGATGAGCCCAAGCTCAAGCCAGCAACCTCGGGGTTTCGAACCTGGGACCTTAGTGTCCCAGGTCGATGCTCTATCCACTGCACCACCACTGGTCAGGCTCACCAATATTCTTATAAAAATATAAAATATATATAAAAGTTGAAAGAATAGAATAATGGACACCTACATACCTGAATTAAATGACTATTAAAGTTTGGCCATATTTGCTTTATTTATGTGTGAATACACACACACATTCTTTGTTTGTTTTTGCTAAACTATTTGAAAGGAGCCTGACCTGTGGTGATGCAGTGGATCAAGTCTAGACCTGGAATGGCTGAGGTCGCCGGTTCGAAACCGCAGGCTTGCCCAGTCAAGGCACATATGAGAAGCAACTACTACGAGTTGATGCTTCCCACTCCTCTGTGCCACCTCCTTTCTCTAAAATCAGTAAATAAAATCTTTTATAAAAATCTTAAAAAAAAACTATTTGAAAGGAAGTAGGAGACATCATGGTATTCCTAGAAATGCCTCCTTATGTACCTCCTGAGAATAAGGACATTCTCCTACATAACTCCGGTACCCTTTCTCACACCTACGGAAATTCACAGGAGGTCCCCAACACCTCACATCGAGCTTACTTCAAATTTCCTTTATTGCTGAGACCAGACCAGCTTTCTTCTAGAATGTGTCCTTATATTTGCCTTGTATTTTCCTGTAAACGGGAAATTAGGCCCATTGGATTGATTAGATTCATATTAAACGCTTTTGGTAAGAGCATTTCATAGATTACACTGTGTATTTCATATTGCATCACACCAACAGGCAGCTAATTATTAGGTTATCCCACAGTTAGTGATGCCGAGTGTGATTAGTTGGTTAGATGATGTTTACTAGATATCACCATCATAAAAGATAAGTTGTTTCCCCCTTTGCAATTAGCAGGTCATCTGTAGGGGTATATTTTATTCATTCATTCATTTATTTATTTATTTATTTATTTATTTTTATTGATTTTAATTGTGTTTACATAGAGTCTTGTGTTGCCCTGAATGCATCCCCCCTCCCCCGTATTCCCCTCAACATCCCCCTTACCCCCCTTCCAATAGCACCCTCCCCCCTTCCCTTCAGGTTTATTTCATCCTATCATCCCCTTTCTCTCTGTCCCTTTGATCTCTCCTCTGTCTCAATTCCATTCCTCAGTTCACATTGTTCATTGCATTCCTCAAATGAGTGAGGTCATATGATATTTTTTCTTGCTCTGCCTGGCTTATTTCACTTAACATAATAGTCTCCAGGTCCATCCATGTTGTTGCAAAAGGTAAGATTTCCTTCTTTTTCATGGCCCCATAGTATTTCATTGTAGGGTTATATTTTAGCATCATACATGTATTGTGTTATCAGTAACTTTTCATCTAATGATCTTGGCATCCATTAATCATCCTTAAGTTTTTTTTTAATAAATAATAGCAGGGTGCAGTTTCTTGATTAGTTTACTCTAAGGCCAGAAAATGGCGCTAGATTTTTTTCACAAGCTAAGGCTAAAGGAAAGACAGCAATAAATAGAATTGGAGATTTTGTCAGGGAACCACGGCGACTTTATTTTTAGTTAAAAATTTTAGTTGTGGTAAAATACACGTGACATAAAATTTAACATCTTAACCATTTCAAGTTCAGTTGTGTTAAGCACATTTACAATGTTGTATAACCAGCCTCCAGAATTCTTTTCATCTACAAAACTGGCACTCTGTGCCTATTCAGCAACTCCCCATTCCCCCCGGCCTTATACTTTCTGTCTATGAATTTGACTGTACTGGGTGTCTCATATGAGTGGAATCATACTTTTGTCATTTTGTGACTGGATTATTTTACTTAGCATGATTCCCTTCAGGTTCATTCATGTTGTCACATATATCAGAATTTCTTTACTTTTTAAGGTTGAATAATATTCTGTTGTATGTATATACCACATTTTATTTATCGGTTCATCTGTTAACAGACATTTAAGTTGTTTCTATATCTTGGCTCTTGTGACTAATGCTCCTATGAACATGGGTGTGTGAAAACTCTGATTTCAATTATTATTTTTTTTGGCAGAGACAGAGAGAGAGACAGAGAGAGGGACAGATAGGGACAGACAGACAGAAAGGGAGAGAGATGAGAAGCATCAATTTTTTGTTGCAGTACCTTAGTTGTTCATTGATTGCTTTCTCATATGTGCCATGACCGTGGGGCTACAGCAGACTGAGTGACCCCTTGCTCAAGCCAGCAACTTTGTGCTCAAGCTGGTGAGCCTTGCTCAAACCAGATGAGCCCGTGCTCAAGCTGGCGACCTCGGGGTTTCGAACCTGGGTCCTCTGCATCCCAGTCCTATGCATTATCCACTGCTCCACCACCTGGTCAGGCCAGTTCTTTTATGTATATACCCAAAAGTGGGATTGCTGGATTGTATAGTAATTCCATGTTTAATTTTTTGAGAAACTGAACATAGCTACTTTTATGATCTACGCTACTTACATCATCCAGGCATGTAAGGTAAAAAAGTGAAGTATATTGTGTTATGTATTCTTTTGACACAGAAGTGTTATTTGTATATTAAAATACAGAATTATTTTTTCATTTCAACAAGGAAGTATGTTTGAATTTTTCTTCAAACATATAGTCCTCTTTGTTTATGTTTTATTTTTCTGCTTTGATTGTTAAATGGGAATTGGAAATATTTTGCTTTCTTTCTAACTCCATTGGGAGAAATAACAGCATGAGAACAATGATGAAGTGTAATTGGCACTAAGGTCAGACTTGGAGAGATAAGAGAGTGGTGGGGACTTTGGCAACTGGAGAGCACCTGTCCTGCTCATTGTTGCCATGTGTGATACAAGTTCAGTATGGCCAAATATTCTGGGCTGTCAAGAGAACCTGGAATCTGCATTTCTATGTGAAGTGTTCTGGTTTTTTATATGTTGACAGCTTATTCAGCCTTCTGGAATCACTGTTTGGTCAAACAAAATATGTCTGCAATCTGAATTCAGCCTGTGGGATCCAGTTTGGGCCGTTCTGTTCACCAAAGTAGTCTTCTGTAAAGGTCATCGTCTAAGAGTTGAACAGATGGAAGGGTCAGAGAGGAAGGCACTATTGGGCCAGCCAGCCTGATCAGCAGAATAAAACATCTGGTGACAGCACAGCTGCACTGCCTCTACTGTATATTTGAGTTCGAGATTTTAGATAGATTGAATACTTTAATATAACAGGTCTCACAGAAAGCAGTTGTCTCTACAGCATGTTATGATTTTAAACAACATTTAAACACAATTTATTTGTAAAACTAAAACATTTATTGTGATTTTAAAAAAAATATTAAATGACATACAGATAAAAATTAACTGGTCTGTTATCCTAATCCCAGATGAAGAAAAATATTCTGGTGTATCTCCCTCTAATCCTTGACGAAAATTTTGCATATGTATGTACCTTTTCCCTAAGTTAGAATAATAATATGTAATTTTTTGTCTTGCCTTCTTTTTTATTGTGTGCGTATGACAGAGAGAGGGACAGATAGGGACAGATAACTAGGAAGGGAGAGAGATGAGAAGCATCAGTTCTTCGTTGCAGCACCTTAGTTGTTCATTGATTGCTTTCTCATATGAGCCTTGACTGGGGGCTACAGCAGAGTGAGTGACCCCTTGCTCAAACCAGCAACCTTGGGCTTCAGGCCAGCGACCTTTGGGCTCAAGCCAGCGACCATGGGGTCATGTCTGTGATATCACGTTCAAGCCAACGACCCCACAGTCAAGCTGGGGAGCCCATGCTCAAGCTGGTGACCTCAGTGTTTGAAACCTGGGTTGTGAGTGTCCCAGTCTGATGCACTAGCCACCGTACCACGTGGTCAGGCTGTCTTGCCTTCTTTAAGGCTATATCATAGGTGTCTTCTTTTATCAATATTCTTTAAGAAATGACTTTTTAATGCTCTAGCAATCCTGCATTAAAATGTGAGCTGTGATAGGAGTATTATGCTAGTGAGTAAAATGCTGGTAGAGTTACCCCAGGAAGACTTGTAAGAAAGTACCCCTTTTGCCTGAGCCTTCTCCCTAGCAGCATCATAGCTGTTGCCCTAGTATATTCTCTCTGAGTACCCTAAAATTCTTTGAAATAAACTTTGAAGCCCTTCTCTCCCCACTGACTCTTGTGTCATAGTTTATTTTTTTATAACATCTTTGAGACCATACACATACTATTAAATTCACCATTTTAAAGTGTACAGTATAATGGATTTTAGTAATTCACAGAGTTGTTCCAGTATTAGGCAGTGATTTGACAGAGTGACCTTTGGACTTCAGACTTGGAATTTTCTGTCACTTTTTAACTTACAACTGATTTTGTTCACTTTTAGATATATGTCACACTCCCTGTATATTTTCTTGATTTCTAACATCACTTATGTTTTGTAGGGTGTTGTTCCAACTGCTCAGAGAGCTGCTATTGTTGTGGGAGTAGAGCTACCTGTCTATGATATTACGAAGAAACACTTAATATTGTCAGGGGTGATGGGAGACACAATTTTAACTCACTTTGTGTAAGTATGATAGATTGTGTTCGTGCCGTATTTCCAGTATTTTGAACATGCAAAAGCATCTTTCATTGAAATCCTCATGTAGAATTGATAGTTTTATTCTACATCCCTGATGTGGTGAGCCCTTTGGTACTTGGGGGAAGTATCTGATATAGCAGCCTCTCAGATATCTTTAGGGCTTGCATTTGTTCGTACACAGCCTCGATATCTAATAAGCTCATCTGTTATTTACTTTAGTTTATTTTGGATCAGAAAGCAAACTTTTCTCAATGAGAATCATAAAACAGTAAAATTTTATAGGGCCTATCAACTGAAGCCATAGTTTTAGGCTGAAAACTGTGACTAGTCTCATCCAACATTTTCTTCATCTTGAAACTTTCATATTTTACTACTCCAATGCATTTGGCATATGATCCTGTGTTTCAAAAATTTTACATAATAATACATGATGTGTGACAATTTCTGCTTAGGGATCTTGCTAGACTTATAAATCGTTCCCCTTTAAGAATAAAAAAGTTGTCTAAGTTTCACATTGAAAAGTGAAGGGGACTTTTAAATGATGTCTCTTTAGAAAATATTTTCTTTCTCTTTGAATAATGAAAGGGCAAATGCCAGTTTTTATCTGATGAGTCTGACTCATTGTATATTTATTTAAGTTTGGCCTAAGTTCTGTTTGGTGGGCGGAGACGGAAGTGGGGCAGTCTATCTTCTTTCATTTTTAGTTCTAGCTTTACGTGTGGCTTGGCTGGGGCTCTGGCTTCTAATCCAGTTGATGTGGTTCGAACTCGCATGATGAACCAGAGGGCAATCGTGGGCCACGTGGACCTCTACAAGGGTACTTTGGATGGCATCTTAAAGGTACGCACACTGTGGGCTTGGATTCCATTTGTAATTGTTTTTGATATCTCAGACCTTCTTTCAAGACTTATTCTTAGTTGTTACATATAATTATGAAGATGGAAGAATCATTATGTATATTTTTATAGCTCCCAGAGTAATTTCCACGTAGAACAGCCGTGTCCTTGGCAATCTGCTAACGTACAGTGGGCCTTAATATTATTATTCTGATTTAAATGCTGTGACCGCAGGAGATTTTTATCAGTGGCACCGTATAGAATTGAGATAAAGAACTTTCATATCCCTCATTTGTCTACTTTGAACAAGACAGTGACCATGTGATAGAAAATGTGGGATACTCTTTAATTCAGCATTGTGCTGTTGCTGACACTTTTGCTTTGAAAGTTTTTGCTTTTTTATGCTTGTAGAAAAGCCAAGTATCATAAATGAATTAAATATTACATAATTACTGGTGATAGTGCTTCTACAAAAAACAGGTTTGAGGTTAAAATACGGTATTGCCATATGGTTTCTCTGTACATCAGTTTAGTTGAACAACTATTAATATATCAGGCACATTTTAGTAGGCACAGAGAAATTATAGCGTACTGCAGGTATACAAACAGATAATCAACACAGCTTGGTAAATGATACACTCAGGAATCTATGGGAGGAAATTTCAGTCCATTTGGAAGTTTGGGAAAGGCTCCCTATAGATGGTGGCATCGTGAATAATAACTCATATATGTTGAGTGCTTTACTATGTATCAGGAACTAGCATAATGAGATCTTACATATTATTTTAGAGGTGACCATGTGGTGACATTCAGTGACAGAGGCATCATGGGAATAGGAACAGATTTTGTGAGAGACATTACAATTTTGGACACTCAGTTTGAGTGTCCAAAATCTATACCTCCTTTGCCCCCCTGCCCTCTGGGACCTGCTGTCCTGCTATCTGTATCTCTGTGTTATGTTATAATTTCACTAATTCCTTCACCTTCTCTGATCCCATCCCCTCATCCCCTTTCCCTCTGACTGCTGTCCCTCTGCTCCCTGTGACTCTGCCTCTCCCTCTATTCTGTTTCTCAGTTCACTGTGTTCATTAGATTCCACATATAAGTGAGGTCATATGATATTTGTCTTTATTTGCTTGGCTTATTTCACTTAGCATAATAGTCTCCAGGTCCATCGATGGCCATCACAAAAGGTAAGATTTCCATTTTTTCACAGCTGCGTAGTATTCCATTGTGTATATGTACCACAGCTTTTTAATCCACTCATTAACTGACGGACACTTGGGCCATTTCCAGGTCTTGGCTATTGTAAACAATGCTGCAATAAACATGAGGGTGCATTTCTTCTTTTGAATCAGTGATTTGGTATTCTTAGGATATATTCCTAAAAGTGGGATAGCTGGGGAAAAGGCAGTTCCATTTTTAATTTTTTGAGGAATCTCCATACAGTTCTCCACAGTGGCTGCACCAGTCTGCATTCCCACTAGCAGTGCAGTAGGGTTCCCTTTTCTCCACATCCTCTCACACTGATTTGTTAATGAGCACCATTCTGACAGGTGTGAGGTGGTATCTCATTGTGGTTTTAATTTGCATTTCTCTAATGATTAGTGATGTTGAACATTTTCTCATATGCCTCTTGGCCATCTGTATGTCCTCTTTGGAGAAGTGTCTGTTCAGTTCTTTTGCCCATTTTTTAATTGGATTGTTTACCTTTCTGCTGTTGAGTCTTAAAAGTTCTTTATAAATTTTGGTTATTAACGCCTTAACAGACGTATTGGCAAATATATTCTTCCATTGTGTGGGTTGTCTTTTTGTTTTGTTAATGGTGTCTTTTGCTGTGCAAAAGCTTTTTAGTTTGATGTAGTCCCATTTGTTCATCCTGTCCTTTATTTCACTTGCCCATGGAGATAAATCAGCAAAAATATTGCTACGAGAGATGTCAGAGAGTTTACTGCCTATGTTTTCTTCCAAGATGTTTATAGTTTTTTGACTTACATTTAAATCTTTTATCCATTTTGAGTTTATCTTTGTGAATGGTGTAAGTTGGTGGTCTAGTTTCATCTTTTTGCATGTACTTGTCCAATTTTCCCAACACCATTTGTTTTTGTTGTTCTTTTTTTTTCTTTTTTTACAGAGACAGAGAGAGAGTCAGAGAAACTCTCTGACAGACAGGAACAGAGAGAGATGAGAAGCATCAATCATTAGTTTTTTTTCATTGCGACACCTTAGTTGTTCATTGATTGCTTTCTCATATGTGCCTTGACCGGAGTGGGGGTGGGGGGCTACAGCTGACTGAGTGACCTCTTGCTCGAGCTAGCGACCTTGGATGCAAGCTGATGAGCTTTGCTTAAACCAGATGAGCCTGCACTCAAGCTGGTGACCTTGGGGTCTTGAACCTGGGTCCTCCACATCCCAATCTGACAATCTGTCCACTGTGCCACTGCCTGGTCAGGCCCAACACCATTTGTTAAAGAGACCGTCTTTACTCCACTGTATGCTCTCTCCTCCTTTGTCAAATACCAGTTGATCACGAAGGCATGGATTTATTTCTGGGGTCTTTGTTCTGTTCCATTGATCTGCATGCCTGTTCTTAAGCCAGTACCAAGCTGTTTTGAGTACAGTGACCTTGTAGTATAACTTGATATCAGGAAGTGTGATACCTCCCACTTTATTCTTCTTTTTCAAGATTACTGAAGTTATTTGTGTTCTTTTTTGGTTCCATATAAATTTTTGGAATATTTGTTCTATATGTTTGAAGTATGTCATTGGTATTTTAATAGGAATTGCATTGAATTTATAGATTGCTTTGGGTAATATAGACATTTTAATGATGTTTATTCTTTCTATCCATGAATATGGTATATGCTTCCACTTGTTTGTATCCTCCTTGATTTCTTTTATCAATGTTTTATAATTCTCGAAGTAAAGGTTTTTTTTACCTCTTTGGTTAAATTTACTCCTAGGTACTTTATTTTTTTTGTTGCAGTAGTGAAGGGGATTGTTTCCTTAATTTCTTTTTCAGACAGTTTATTGTCAGTGTATAAAAATACCACTGATTTCTGAATATTAATTTTACATCCTGCCACCTTGCCAAATTCATTTATCAGGTCTAATAGTTTCTTGACTAAGACTTTAGGGTTTTCTATGTACAGTATCATGTCATCAGCAAATAATGATAGTTTTACTTCTTCTTTTCCAATTTGGATGCCTTTTATTTCTTCTTGTCTGATTGCTATGGTTAGGACTTCCAGAACTATATTGAATAAGAGTGGTGAAAGGGGGCACCCCTGCCTTGTTCCTGATCTTAAGGGGATTGCTTTTAATTTTTGCCCATTGAGTATGATGTTGGACATGGGTTTATCATAGACAGCCTTTATCATGTTGAGGTATGTTCCATGTATCCCTACTTTGCTGAGAGTTTTGATCATAAATGGATGCTGAATTTTATCAAATGCTTTTTCTGCATCTATTGATATTATCATGTGATTTTTATTTTTTCTTTTGTTTATATGATGCATCACATTGATCGATTTGCAAATATTATGCCAGCTTGGCATCCCCTGAATAAATCCCACTTGATCCTGATGTATAAATTTTTTCATGTCTTGCTTGATCCAGTTTTCTAATATTTGTTGAGAATTTTAGCATCTAAGTTCATCAGGGATATTGGCCTATAGTTTTCTATCTTTGTAGTGTCTTTATCTGGTTTTGGAATCAGTATTATGCTTGCCTCATAAAAGGAGCTTTTAAGTCTTCTCTCTTGAATTTTTTAAAATAGCTTGAGAAGGTAGGTGTTAGTTCTTCTTTGAATATTTGGTATAATTTGTATAATTTGCTATGAAGCCATCTGGTTCAGGACTTTTTTTTGTTGGGAGTTTTGAATAACTCTTTCTGTTTCATTTGTTGTAATTGGTCTGTTTAAGTTTTCTGATTCTTCCAGATTAAGTCTTGGAACATTGTTATGTTTCTAGGAATTTATCCATTTCTTCTAGGTTCAATTTTTTGGCATATAGATCTTCATAGTATTTAATTACCGTCCTTTGTATTTCTGTGGTGTTGGTTGTTTCTTCTCTTTTTTTATTTCAAATTTTATTTATTTGTGTCCTCTCTTTTTTTTTCTTGATCAGTCTGGTTAAAGATTTGTCAGTCTTGTTTACTTTTTTAGTGAAGCAGCTCTTGGTTTCATTGATCATTTGTATTTTTTTTAGCCTCTATGTCATTGATTTTCACTCTGATCATTATTATTTCTTCCCCTCTACTTCCTCTAGCCTGTACTTGTTCGTTTTCTATTTCTTTTAGATGCAGGGTTAAGTTGTTTATTTGAGCTTTTTATTGCTTCATAAGGTATGCCTGTAATGCTATAAACTTCCCTCTCTGGACTGTGTTTGCTGTGTTCCATAGATTTTGAGTTGTTGTATGTTTATTTACATTTGGTTCAAGGAAATTTTTAGTTTCTTCATTGGTTTCGTTGTTAACCCATTCGTTATTGAACAACATGCTATTTAGCCTCCAAGTGTTTGAATGTTTTTCAGTTTTTCTCTTGTAGTTGATGTCTAGTTTCATGCTATTGTGATCAGAGAAGATGCTTGATATGATTTCAATCCTCTTAAATTTATTGAAACTTGTTTTGTGTCGTAACATGTGATTTATCCTAGAAAATGGACCATGAGCACTTGAAAAAAATCTGTATTCTGCTACTTTGTTGTGAAAGATTCTGAAGATATCAGTGAAATCTAATGTGTCATTAAAGGCCGCTGTTTCTTTGTTAATTTTCTCTCTGGAGGATCTATCCATTGATGTTAGTGTGGTATTAAAATCCCCTACTATTATAGTATTTTTGTCGATCTTGCTGTTTTATGTGCATCAAAATCTACTTTATATATTTAGGTGCTCCAATATTAGGTGCATAAATATTTACAGTGGTTATATCCTCCTGTTGTATTGTTCCCTTTATCATTATGTAGTGAACTTCTTTACACTTACTGTATGTAGCCTTTGGTATAGAGTCTGTTTTGTCAGAAATAAATATTGCTAGCCCAGCTTCTTTTTCATTTCTATTAGTGTGAAATACTTTTTTGTATCCCTTCACTGTCAGTCTGTGTGTATCTTTTGTTCTGAGGTGAGTCTCTTGTAAACAGTGTATGTATAGGTCCTATTTTCTTATCCATGCATCTAGTCTATGTCTTTTGATTTGAGCATTTAATCCATTTACATTTAAGGTTATTGAAATGTACTTATTTATTGCCATTTTTTTTTCTTTAAATCTATAATTCTCTTTTTTTAGATTTTAGTTGCCTTTGCTCTTTTTACAACAGGCCCCTTAACATTTCTCATATTAATAGTACTGGTTTGGTTGAAATGAAATCCTTGAGTTACTTGGGTTTTTTTTTGTTTTTGTTTTTGTCTAGGAAGCTTTTTATTTCTTCTTCATTTTAATTGTTAACCTTGCTGGATAAAGAAGTCTTGGTTGTAGGTTCTTGTTTTACATCACTTTGAATATTTCTTGCCAGTCCCTTCAGGCCTCAAGTGTTTCTGTTGAGAAGTGGGATGTCATTTTTATGAGGGCTCTTCTGTAGGTTATTAACTGCTTTTCTCTTGCAACTTTTAGTATTCTTTCTTTGTCTCTTAACTTTGGCATTTTAATTATAATGTGTCTTGGTTTATGCCTCCTTGGGTTCCTCTTTAATGAGACTCTCTGTGCTTCTTGAGCTTGTGTGACTTTTTCCTTTATCAATTTAGGGAAGTTCTCAGCTATGAGTTTTTTCAAACAGGTTCTCTATCTCTTGTTCATTCTCTTCTCCTTCAGGAACCCCTATGATGCTGATGTTGTTTCTCTTCATGTTGTCACAGAGCTGTCTTAGAATTTCCTCCATCTTTTTGCACCTTGTTTTGCTGTTTTCCTTCCGTACTTTTGTCTATCTTGTCCTCTAAATTTCTTATTCATTTCTGCTTCATCCAGCCTGCTATTGATTTTTTCTAGTGCACTCTTCATTTCTGATATTGTATTTGTCATTTCTGATTGGTTCTTTTTTATGATTTCAATGTCCTTTTTGATTTTTGCTATCTCTATATTTAGGTGTTCATTATGTTGATGCATTGTTGCTCTAAGATCCTTGAGCATGCTAAAAACCATTAATTTCAGTTTTGCATCTGGTAGTTTGATTACTTCCATCTCATTCAGTTCTTTTTCTGAGGATTTCTCTTGTTGATTCATCTGGGTCACATTTCTCTGTCTGCCCACTTTGTGAATTAAGTAGTGCTGTCTAACTGAAATTTTTGTGCTGTCTTTTTGAAGAAGATGGTCTCGGTGTAACTGACCTCCAGGCGACCTGTTTTCCTTGTTCTAGGAGTGCTTCTTGAATGTACTGTTTTCTCTCTTGTATGTGAGTATTAAATGCAGTTTGTCTTTTAATGGGTACAGTTTTTCCTTCAGGCTGGCTGGGTCTACGGGTCAACCTCGATCATGTGTAATACACACTGTGTAATGTGTGTCCTGTTGGGCATATTTATTCTCCACAGTGTCTGATGTCTGCTTGACTCCACCTTTAGGTGTGCTGCCTGTGTAGGTAGCTGCATCTAAGGTTGATGCTGTCTGCCACCCACTACCAGTTGTGTTGGCTCTAGATCTTCTTGGGTTGGCATCACCTGTTGTGTGTAGCCTACTGTTGGCTATCAGTCTGCAGCTACTGCAATTTTTGCTGTTTTTGTTTGTATTTCCTGTGCCTGGATAGTGTGGGAGGGGCCAAGCTGTGTATAAGGATTTCCTTCCTCCTGCTTAGAGATGACAGCAACTCCGTAAATGCCCCGAACTCTATATGATTTGTCTCCACTTTTCAACTGGTCCTCCTCCTCTTGCGGCTACCTGGTCTTCCCACAGTTTTCTGTAGTAAGACTGTAGTGTGGGTTCAGATTAGCCTCACCCAACCAATCCCTCGACAGGTTGCATGCTTGGTGGTTTCGGGCAGCTGAGGTTGTGAATAAAACGTTAGTGAAATGTTTTATTCACCTAAGTCAGGGTTCTCTTGGTCAGGAGCTTAGTACGGGGAATATGTGGCCCCTACTCCAGACCTTAATCTCTCAGCCACTGCTAGATACTCAAATTTTATTTCTCCCCAACCAGGCGGGCAACAGATTCAAACTGAGTGAGGCCAACAGTCCCCTCTGCAGAAGTTCTTTCAGCTGGTGAGATGGTGGTCTCAGGGAGGAAGACTGAGAGAGTCCCTGGGGCTGACTGTGCCCTTCCCAAAGGTGGCTAAGTCCTTTGACCAGATGCATCAATAGACTCACAGGAAACCACATGTTAAATGTCCATGCTTCAAAGCTTTCTCCCTTCCCCCTGTGGAATCTAGCCCCACAGGGCAGGATATCCAGCACGCAGGCCAGCTGACTTTGAAACTCCACCCTATCCAATGCACATGAGCCTTTGTGCTGGTTCTGATCACAGAGAATGGAACTCGCCTCTCTGGGCCAGGTGTGAGGAGCTGTTCCTTAGGATACCACACTAGCAAGGGTTGTTAGGTCCTGAACCAATGCTTTCCGCAGCTGGCCCCTGGATGTGCCAGCCCTGGGCCTCCCTGGCAGGAACCCGGTGCAGATTAGTGGGAAACACTGTCTGTGACTGGCCCTCAGCAACCTTTTTGGAGCTACAAGCAATCCAGAGTTTCTACCTGCCTCTGTTTGGCTCAGGTGTGCATTTAAATACCAAGCTTGGGGGAAGATCTGCTTGAATAGGCTAAGTTTCCTTGAGTCCTACCTCCTGCAGCCTCTGTCTGCTGGCTGCTTTTTGGACTCAGCTGCTGAAAAAACCTCTGTTAGAGTCTAGAACCTGCAGCAATTCAGGGATTAGGAAGGGTGGTGGGTGTGGCTCTGCCCGTTGGCCTCTGGTGTCAGTGCAAAGCTTTTTCATAGACCTCAGTAGGGCATGGCCCCAGAAGCCTGGTGGGTGTGGCCTCTGAGACCCAGAGATGTGATCTGTCCGCTCTCTGGACAGTTTCTACTGAGTCTCCCGTGAGGTGGAAGCACCAGTCTTCTAGTCGGTAGTTGTGGGGGAACGCTCTGGTCTCAACACCAGAAAACTGAGTCACTAACATGCCCCCTGCTTTCTGGCCTCTCAGAATGACCCATTGCCATGACTGGGGTAGGAGAGACTCCCGAGTGCAGAGCCTTTGCTTTTTCCCAGGCTGATGCCACACAAAGAGGATGCTGTGCCCAAGATAGATGGCTACTGCTGTATTGGAAAATGACTCAGCACAGGGTTTCTGGTGGCTGTCCGCCTCAGTGTCTTTCCCTAGGCCTCTAAATTTACACTTTCCTCACACAACTTCAGTCCTATCAGCTGTCCCTCCACCAGAGCCCTGGGTAAGTGACTGTGAACGAGAATTTTTGCATGGACACTTTTAAGACACGGTCTGCCTCTCTGAAAGCTCAGTCTCTTTTTCGAGACAGAAATCCTGCTGTTTCTACCACCAAATGCTGTCTGGATGCCTCTTCTAGGCTTTGGGGCTCTAGTCTGGGACTCTGGGCCTGGGACTGAGCATCCACACCTGTCAGCATGACCTTCCCCACAGTGAGAGTCACTTCAGACCCTCACTTGCCCCTCACTCCTAGGAGTGGGGCAGCCCTTTCCACATCTCCACCCTTCCTACCAGTCTTGGTGTGGCTTCTTCTGTGATCCTTGGTTATAGACTTCTCTTCCTTTAGTCCAAAGTTTCTTTTTAAAGATGATTGTTCTTAAGTTGTAATCCAATCTGGTCCTGGGAGGTGGCAGTTGGAACGACCGCCTACTCAGTCGCCAACTTGGAATCTCATGAAGATTGTTTTGTTTTGTTTTTGTCATTTTTGACAATTTTATTTTGATGTGCCTTGGAGTAGGTCTCTTTGGGTTGATGTAACTTGGTGTTCTGATTGCTTCTTGGATTTGAGGGTTTCTTTCCATATGCTTGGGAAGTTCTCATCAATTATTTGTTTGAACAGGTTCTCCATTCCCTCTTTCCTCTCTTCTTCTGATATACCCATTTTTCTTATATTGCTCTTTCGATGGAGTAAGACAATTCTTGTAGAGCTCTGTCAGTATTTTTTCATTTATGAGTCTTTATTTGTAGCATTTCTAGTTGCCTGTCTTTGATGTCACTGATTCTTTCCTCTATCTGGCTTGTTCTATTAGTTAAACTTGCTCTTTCAGTTTTCAATTGTGTATTGAATTCTTTATCTTTGTTTTTAAAATTTCAGTCTCCTTGGTGAAGTATTCATTTTAACTCCAGGATTTTCATGTGATAGAGAATTTTTTTTTTGGAAATTTTTCATTTTCTTTCTGACTACATCTCTGTCTTTTATAGCCATGGTATTTGATTTCTTCTTCCTTGGTGGCATATGAGAGTGGTATTGTTAAGAACTCTAACAAAAAATAACTAAGAAAATGAAAAATAAATGTTGAAAAATACAATAAAAATATAAAATTTAAAAAATAATGGCAAGTACAAAAGAAAAACCACAGAAAATAAAGATTGAAAATCCCCAAAAATCAATAACAAAACTCCCACAAAAAAGAATAAAAAATATAAAAATGATAGAAAATGCAGTTCATAAGAGAAAAAGAGAAGAAAAGGAAAAAAAAGAAAAAAGGAAAAATAAATTTCAATTTTCAGCGGTTACTATTTTCTTCCAGTAGGTGTTGCTGTATTACAAGTTTTAGCTCTGTGAAATTCCTGGGCTGTACTCCACTTAGATATTGCTGTGGCAATGATGTAGGAGGGACTACAGTTGTGTTCGTGGGAGGGGCATGATGTGAGGGGTTTACGGCTTTAGCAGTGGTGATCTCAGGCCTCCGTTTGCTCCCCTCCATGTCTTAACAAACCAGGGGGCCAGATGTGGAGCACCTCTGTTCTTCAAAGGAGAGTGTGGCTCTGGAAAGTTAGCTGTGGGGTCTGTCTCTGCCACTCTCCATACCCACGTGGTGAGGGAGATGGGATCTGGGAGGCTGGGGTTCGCCCTTTGGTTTTCTCTATCTTTGCACCTAGTGTGGTGTGCAGGCAGACCACGGGAACACTGGCTGTGAAACCTCATTCTGCCACTGCTTTGGTTTAGTATCTCTCCCTCTGCCCCTTAATTTCTTTGCTCCTCCCTGCAAAAGTAGGCCAAGGCACTCTGGGCTTCCCTCTCTGTATCCCAGCAGACCAAACCCAGATAGCCTGAGCTTCCCTCCTCTCTGCAGCCTACGAGTGCATTGTATCTTCCACCCCCCTTTTCAATCCTCCCCACCTTTAGTCCATTCAGTGTGCAGATCTTTCAGGCATGCCTGTTAGCCCAGTTGGGGTTCCTTCTCTGCGTTATAGGTGTTCAATTTGTTAAAATTTCAAGGGGATATATCAGGAGTAACTCTCATGCTGTCATTACTCTTACATTATTCTCTACTAGTATTGCTGTTATCTCAGCATCAAGAATATTGCCCTGAATGGTTGGCTCAGTGGCTAGAGTGTCAGCTTGGTGTGAAGATGTACTGGCTTTGATTTTTAGTCAGGACACACATGAGAAGTGACCATCTGCTTCTTTTCCCCTCCCTCTCACTTTTTTTCTCTCAGCCATTGGCACAATTGATTTGAGCATCAGCCCTGGGCACTGAGGATAGCTCAGTTGGTCTGAGCCTTGGCCCCAGATAGGGGTTTCTAGGTGGATCCTGGTCGGGGTGCATGCAGGAGTCTGTCTATGTACCCTCAAATAAAAAAAAGAATACCTTGCATATGGTAGGTACTTAGTAAATATTTGTTGAATGAATGAATTTAGACTACATATGAATTCAAATGTATTTCTTTAGGAAAAAAGTTCCATTATGGAGCCATGAGTTATTGAAAAAGGGGTTGGAAAGTGAGTGCTAAAATACAAGTAATTGTCAGTTGTAAAGAGTAAGGGGAATTCACTATATACCATATTTTTTGCTCCATAAAATGTACTTTTCCCCCCAAAAGTGGAGAGGAAAATGCCCATGCATCTTATGTGGTGAAAAATATGGTATTTTATTAAATATTTTAACACACCATTTGGTTCAGATTATTTTTTTTCTTATTTTCCTCCTTAAAATCTTAGGTGTGTCTTATGGTCAGGAGCGTCTTATGGAGCGAAAAATACAGTATATATTTTTATTATCTTTCAGATGTGGAAACATGAGGGCTTTTTTGCACTCTATAAAGGATTTTGGCCCAACTGGCTTCGACTTGGACCCTGGAACATCATTGTATCCTTTTAGAACATGAGAATGCTAATGCTTCAAGTGTGCAGGTAATTCTAGACTATGGGAAGGAAAATTTGATTCTTGAAGCCTTTAGGCAAGTGAGAAACTCAGGCATTCTAATGATGACCATTGAGGATGGAATTAAGAAATAACTTTCAGTTGAAGTCTAATACAAACTGAAAGGACTAGAAAAGAAATTCAAGGTTTCCTTTTAAAAACAAACAAACAAAACACACAACATAAAGCACTAACAATAACAGCCAAATCTGGAAGGGGGTTATGAAGTTTCTGAAAACCCTGCTGGGAGATGCCCACAGAAAAGTCCATGTGGAGTTGGTCTATGTTTCCTGTCACCTAACTGTAGGACCAAAAGAGCAGGGGAAATAATAAGACAGAAAACACTGAAGGCGTGAAGAAATCAAGAGCCAAGTAGGGCTATTTCCTCAGCAGTGAGTTTCCTTCCTTTAGCTGTGTCTGAATGTCTGTTACATGCAGAGCCATGAGTTGGGTACTGTATGGGGGTATGTGTATATAGTGATGAGCCTTGTGGGGTTGAAAAGTAATTTCCTGCTCTTGTGGAATCTATAGGTTGAGGGAGGTAGTATCTTTCTCCCTCTTTGGGATTGCTCTGGTCACCTAATATTTGTAACAATTATTGTAGCACTGAATTATATGTTGTCATTGATGTTCTTGGGTTATATTTGTGTGGGTGTATGTGTATGTGTGTGTGTGTGTGAGACAAGAGAGAGAGAGAGACAGAGAGTTGTTTGCCCCTGAAGTTTGTAAGTATGTTGAGTTTTAATCTGTTTATATTGCTAAATGCCAGTGTTGGTAATGGGCACATGTTGGGCACTCAGTGAAAGCTTGATTTACCAGGCATTGTTTTTAAAAATACTTTTAAGCAAGTGCAACTTAGAATAGCATAAGCTAAGTACCTTAATTTAAGAATGCAGTGCATGATTTTAGAATTTGATGTGGCTTTCATTGTTAACTAAGTGATCTTCCATGACTTACTCTTCAGTTTTTTATCACATACGAGCAGCTTAAGCGGCTTCAGATCTAAGGACTCAACTATATGTGAGCCAAGTCCTGCCAACCTTTCTACTCCTTTCTTCTTTTCCTTGTGTAAATGTACTTTGAAAAACTTGTAAGTGTTTACTGAACCATTGGTCTCCCAAGAGCCTCCTGATGGAAGAACAATAGTATGGTTCAAAATTGTTCATTTATTTGTGTTACTATGTTAACGTCCCTGAGAGGAAGTGTTAACATTGAGATCCTGGCCCCAGATTGGTATCTTCTATGAAGATGGATACTGATGGGTGACATTCAAAATGGCCTTCTTTTCAAATGTGGGTTAAATTTAGTTGGTTTGCCCCAGACTTGGTCTAGAGCAGAAGGCATAGGCCAGGGCAGTTACTGCTATGTATGTTACAGACCTCGGTTCTCATTAAAGTATTTATTGCAAGAGTCACTTTGGCTTTGTGTTCATTTACTGTTTTCTCCTTTGTCAACTCTTTATAAGTTACATTCTCCAGAAAGTGATATAAAGAAGGAGACTATGAAATTGAGTCTGGACTCTTTCAGTACATTTATGGGAACAGATTAGGTGCATTGTGCTTTCCCACTGTCATTCATTGTCATAATGCCACTTACTTGTAAACATCAGACAAGTGGTCCTTTTCGAAGCTTGAAAGAAAAAACAACCAAGAAAAGTAGCTCATTTGGAAATTTCTGCAGCTAACATGCTATGAGGCTAAAGATAGAACCCAGTTGTCTTACACGGAACAAGTTCTGCCCACTTTCTTATACTAGAACAGTGCCTAGCACATTGCAGTCACTCAAATACTTGTGGGAATGAGTACCTTAGTTCTTAACCATTATCTATTCATTATTTGTTCAAAAAAACATTATGTGTCTATTATGTCCTAGATGCTGAGAATATAAAAATAAGTTAAGATGATCTTGTTTATAAGCCCACATTAGAGTAGCAGAAACAATGAAAGCAGGTAATTATACAGTGTGTCCATAAAGTCATGGTGCACTTTTGACCAGTCACAGGAAAGCAACAAAAGAGGATAGAAATGTGAAATCTGCACCAAATAAAAGGAAAACCGTCCCAGTTTCTGTAGGATGATGTGGCAGCATGTGCACATGCACAGATGATGACGTAACACCCTGTATACAGCGGAGCAGCCCACGGCCATGCCAGTTCAGATGTGGACAGTACAGAGGAAAGTTCAGTGTGTTCTGTGGCTTGCTAAATTCAAATCCGTGACCAAAGTACAATGTGACTATCAGCGCGTTTATAACGAAGCGCCACCACATAGGAATAACATTGCTTGGTGGGATAAGCAGTTGAAGGAAACCGGCAGTTTGGTGGAGAAACCCCGTTCTGGTAGGCCATCAGTCAGTGATGAGTCTGTAGAGGCTATACAGGATAGGTATGAAACTGGGAGAGTTTTCCTTTTATTTGCTAAGGACTCTGAGAAAGGTGAGCAAGGTGCCACAGAAACACAGAGGAGGGGACAACCAATTATTTAGGGGATAGCCAAAGACTTCATAGTGAAGTTGACATTTGTGCTAAAAAAGCAGATGCTACCATGTGGATGAGGCAGCAAAGGACATAGCTGACAGGGTAACGGGGAAAATGCAGTGTGGCTGAGATGTAGGGCAGAAGTTTTCAAATACTACATGAAGCAGAGTCACCAGGCGATCTTGTGGAAATGTTTGGTCCTGCATTCCATCATCTGGGAGCCTGCCACTACTGGGGAAAAGTCATTTTGCTTTTGTCACAGTCACTCAATGCAGATGGTCCTTAGATTATACTCTGAGGATCACTTATAAAAAATATGGGCTAGAAAAAAGAAAATAACAGTGTGGCCAAAGGGTCAAATTATGGAGGGTCTCTATATGCCCGAAGAAAGAGTTTGACTTTTGTCCTGGAGTGATGGGGTAGATACAGGAAGTTTTTTTTTGTGTATGTGACAGAGACAGAGAGAAGGACAGATAGGGATAGACAGACAGGAAGGGAGAGAGATGAGAAGCATCAACTCTTTGTTGTAACACCTTAGTTGTTCATTGATTACTTTCTCATATGCGCCTTGACCGGGGCTATAGCAGAGCAAGTGACCCCTTGCTCAAGTCAGCGACCTTGGGCTCAAGCTGGTAAGCTTTGCTCAAACCAGATGAGCCCGCGCTCAAGCCAGTGACCTCGGGGTTTCGAACCTGGGTCCTCCGGGTCTCAGTCCAACACTCTATCCCAGGTGTGGCCAACAGTTTTTGTCCCCGGGCAAGATTAGAAAGAAAAGTATTTTCACAGGCCGGATGAAATATTAAAATTAAAAACTGTTAAATACAAAAATGATTTGTTTTAAGTAAACAAAATTTTATTATGTAATTTGTTTATGAATAAATGTGAGTGAAAAAAAATTAATATACAATATTATTTTAATAAAAATATTTTTAAGAAAAATATAATTACATACCGTATAAATATCCAAACTGTATTGCAATCAATCAAAACAATAATTAATAGAATGAGCTTGAAGAGGTTATATCACAAATAAAAAAATTATTTCATTTTACAAACAGCCTGGACACGTTTTTAATTATCAATTGCAGCTATTGTCTATACTATAGTGCCACTTGATTCAGCAGATTTGACCACAAAAATAACAAATTGTTTGACCTTGGGTCAAACTCCACCTAAAAGAATGTGGGTTTCACATCGCCACTAAACGTCAAAGTCAACCTTTTTATACTTACCGCCCACTTTTGTATCTCTGTCAGTAGTAAAATTTTCTAACCACCCAATGATTCCACAGTAATGGTGATTTATAAAGTAGGGAAGTGACTTTACTTTATAAAATTTATAAAGCAGAGTTACAGCTAGTTAAAGCATATAATAATAATTACTTACCAAGTACTTTATGTTGGCTTTTCGCTAATTTTGACAGAATCAATCTTTATAAAACAACTTACTATAGTTAAATCTCTTTTTATTTATACTTTGGTTGCTCCACTACTGCCCCCCATGAAAGCTGGAACGCCCACTAGCGGGTGGTAGGGACCAGGTTGACTACCACTGTGTCAAACAGTTCATATCGAGTACAGACAAGTACAAAAGTTGTAAATCTTTATAATGGAATTTTTTTTAAAAAATAAAGAAGTATCGCACAAATCCATTCAACCAATTATTGGAAGTTAACCCTACATTAGTCACAGGTGGAATTCTTTTCTGCATATCACTACTTCTTAAATATCTCAATTTCTAATAATCAAAGATGCTTCCGCTTCTGAGTAGCTGAGATTTTAAAGTAGGGGAGAATATTAAAAATTTAATCGCGGGCCACATAAACTCATTACACGGGCTGGATCTGGCCCACGGGCTGTATGTTGGCCATACCTGCTCAGGCGACATAGGATGTTTAAAATAGGGAAATAGTAAGCCCTGACCAGGTAGCTCAGTTGGTTAGAGCATTGTTCTGATATGCAAAGGTTGTGGTACAATCCCTGGTCAGGGCACATACAAGAACAGATCAATGTTTCTGTCTCTATCTCTCTATCATTTTCTCTTTCTCTCAAATCAATTAAAAAATTTAAAAATAGGGAAATAATATAACCAGCCTTTTTTTTAAAGGAAGATAACACTAGTGTGGAGGGTAGCCTGGAGGGGAACAACCCTAAACAGTTTAAGACACATTGAAATCTACTTCCCTTTATGTACAGGTAGACAAAAGAGGGTCCCAATAAACTAAGAAAATGTATCCTAAGTCACATAGCCATGTTGTGGCAAGTGTGAGACCAGCACATAGTTACTGGATTTCTTTCATTCTACCACCCCACAGTGCCTTCAGAACTGTCTAAAGTAGTACCTTTTGAAAATTAATTTTAGTTGACTTTATTTTTTTAGAGATGTTTTAGGTTCACAACAAAATTTTTGGAAGGTAAAGAGATTTCTCATATACTCTCTATGCCCACATGTACACAGCCCCCCGTTCCACACACACACCAGAATTCTTCACCAGAGTGATTAGCTTGTTATAATCAATAAATCTACTGTATTTCCCCATGTATAAAATGCACCCCTTTCTGAAAAATTTGGGGTATAAAAACTGGGTGTGTCTTATACAGCCGTTTCATGTTCTTCACTTGTATTTCCCACTTTTTTAGTGCTTGTTTGTGTGCTCATTGTTGTAGATTTTTTTACTTGCATTTCCTGCTTTTTCACACTTGACTTTGCGCTCATTGTTTTGCACTTGTTACCGGTATATTACAGTAGGTTACCTTTTGCCATGTTCTGCCCAGAAATGGCTCAGAAAAGATTTTTGTACAGTGCTGAATTCAAGTTAAAAGTGATCCAGTTTGCAAAAGTGAATGGAAATCGTGCTCCTGGACATAAGTTTGGTCCTCCTCTAACTGAGAAATCAATTCAAGACTGGTTATGGGAGGAAGAAACCCTAATGAAAACACCACTGCAGAAGAAGGCCATGAGAGACAAGTCAGCAAAACAGCCTGACTTAGAGAGGGAACTAAAGATATGGACTGAAGAGCAAAGGGCAATTGGAATTCCTGTGTCCACAAAGATGGTTCAGCATAGGGCAAGAAGAATTGCTGATGAAAAAGAAGTTACTGATTTCAAAGGAGGACACAATTGGTGCTTCAGGTTCATGAAACAGAATGGATTAAGCATGCATATATGCACCGGACTTTCCCAAAAGATGCCTGAAAGCTATGAGCAGAAGGTCCTTGAATTTCATCGTTCTGTCATTCAATATCGAAAGACACATCAGTTTGAGTTGGAACAGATTACTAGTATGAATGAAGTCCCCCTTCAATTTGGTGTCCCAAGTAACAGAACTGTTGATAAGAAGGGGGTGAAAACTGTAACTGTGAAGACAAGTGGACATGAAAAGAGCCATTATACAGTTGTTCTAGCTTGTTGTGCTGATGAAACCAAGCTGCCTCCTATGCTGATTTTCAAATGTGAAACAATGCCAAAAGAAGACATTTCTTGAGGAGTGATTGTCCACGGTCATGACAAAGGTTAGATGGATTAGGATGAGATGAAGATCTGGTTTGAGAAACTTTGGAGAAAGAGACTACATGGGCCTTTACACAAACCTGCCCTATTGGTGCTTGATCAGTTCAGGGCACACATAACAAAAAACACAAAGAAGATTGCCGCAGAGCAAAAAACAAAAATTTGTTGTCATACCTGGAGACTTGACATCCCAGCTGCAACCACTTGATGTCAGTAGTAACAAACCCTTCAAAGCTGCCATGAGAGACGAATGGTACCAATGGATGAAGTCTTCTGGGGACAGTTTGACACCAGTAGGAAAAGTGAAGAAACTAACTGTAGGAGAACTTTGTACCTGGGTGAAAAGATCCTGGATAATATCAAGATTGAGATTGTTCTCAAGTCATTTAAGAAGTGTGGCATTTCAAATGCCATAGATGGCCTGACCAGGTGGTGGTGCAGTGAATAGAGCATCGGACTAGGAAGCAGAGGACCCAGGTTCAAAACCCCAAGGTCACAAGCTTGATTGCGGGTTCATCTGGTTTGAGCAAAGCTCACCAGCTTGAGCCCAAAGTCATTGGCTTGAGCAAGGGGTAACTTGGTCTGCTGTAGCCCTCCAGTCAAGGCACATATAAGAAAGTAATCAATGAGCAACCAAGTGCCACAATGAAGAATTGATGCTTCTCATCTCTCTCCCTTCCTGTCTGTCTGTCCCTATCTATCCCTCTCTCCCTCTATGTCCAAAAAAAAAAGAAAGAAAGAAAGAAAGAAAGAAAAAAAAAAGCAAATGCCATACATGGAACTGAAAATGAGGCTATATATGAAGACAGTGATTAATTCTCAGACATAGATGAGGACAAACTAATGGATGAGAGTTTTGACAGTGATGAGGAGTTATATAATTTTTTTAAATTTTTTTATTTATTCTGTTTACATGGATTCAAGTGTCCCAGTGAATATAACTTCCTATACCCCAACTCCTGTGTCTCCATTTACACCCCCATTTTCCCCATCCTCTCAACAGCCTTCCCCCATTCTCTCTAGGATTTGTTGTCCTGCTATCTATATCTCTGTGTTATGTATATATAATTTCACAAATCACTTTACCTTCTCTGATCCCATCCCCTCATCCCTTTTCCCTCTGACATCTGTCCCTCTGCTCCCTGTGACCCTGCCTCTGCTTCTATTCCGTTTCTCAGTTCACTTTGTTCATTAGATTCCACATATAAATGAAATCATATGATATTTGTCTTTCTCTGCCTCACTTATTTCACTTAGCATAATAGTCTCCAGGTCCATCCATCCATGCTGTTGCAGAAGGTAAAATTTTCTTCTTTTTCACGGCCACATAGTATTTCATTGTGTATATGTACCACATAATTTTAATCTTCTTATCCACTGATGGACACTTAGGCTATTTGCAGATCTTGGCTATTGTAAACAATGCTGCAATAAACATGGGGATGTGTATCTTCTTTTCAACCAGTGATTTAGGTGTTAATATAAATTTAGGTGTTAAATATTTAGGTGGTGTTAGGATATATTTCTAAAAGTGGAATAGCTGTGTCAAAAGGCAGTTCCATTTTTAATTTTGGGGGGAAACCCCATACACTTCTCTACAGTGGCTGCACCAGACTGCATTCCCACTAGCAGTGCAAGAGGGTTCCCTTTTCTCCACACTTTCGCCAGCACTTATTGTGTGTTGATTTGTTAATGAGCGCCATTCTGACAGGTGCGAGGTGGTATCTCATTGTGGTTTTAATTTGTATTTCTCTAATTAATGATGTTGAACATTTTTTCACATGCCTATTGTCCATCTGTATGCTGCCTCTTTGGAGAAGTGTTTATTTGCATTTTTAAATTGGGTTGTTTACCTTCCTGATGTTGAGTTTCTCAAGTTCTTTATAAATTTTTGTTATTAACCCTTATCAGACCTATTGGCAAATATGTTCTCCCATTGTGTGGGCTGTCTTTTTATTTTGTTCATATTGTCCTTTGCTGTGCAAAAGCTTTTTAGCATGATATAGTCCTATTTGTTCATCCTGTCCTTTATTTCACTTGCCTGTGGAGATAAATCAGCAAAGATATTGCTAGGAGAGAAGTTGGGAAGTTTACTTCATATGTTTCCTTCCAAGGTGTTTATGGTTTCATGACTTATGTTTTCTTTTATCCATTTTGAGTTTATTTTTGTGTACAGTGTAAGTTGGTGGTCTAGTTTTATTTTTTTTGCATGTACTTGTCCAATTTTTCCAACACCATTTGTTAAACAGACTTTACTCCATTGTATGCTCTTACCTCCTTTGTCAAATATCAATAGGCTATAAAGGTGTGGTTTGATTTATGTGTTTTCTGTTCTGTTCCATTGATCTGTATGCCTGTTCTTATGCCAGTACCAAGCTGTTTTGAGTATGGTGGCCTTGTAGTATAACTTGATATACGGAAGTGTGATACCTCCCATTATTCTTCTTTTTCAGGATTGCTGAGGCTATTCATGGTTTTTTGGGGTTTTTTTGGTTCCATATAAAATTTTGGAATATTTGTTCTATATGTTTGAAGTATGTCATTGGTATTTTAATAGGAATTGCATTGAATTTATAGATTGCTTTGGGTAATATAGACATTTTAATGATGTTTATTCTTCCTATCCATGAACACGGTATATGCTTCCACTTGTTTGTATCTTCCTTGATTTCTTTTATCAATGTTTTATAATTATCCGAGTAGAAGTCTTTACCTCCTTGGTTAAATTTGCTCCCAGGTTCTTTATTTTCTTTGTTGCAATTATGAAGTGGATAGTTTCCTTAATTTCTTTTTCAGACAGTTTATTGTCAGTGTATAAAAATGCCACTGATTTTTTTTCCTTTTTTTAAGATTTTATTTATTCAATTTAGAGAGGAAAGAGAGAGAGAGAGAAAGGAGAGAGAAGGGGAAGGAGCAGGAAACATTAACTCCTATATATGCCTTGACCAGGCAAGCCCAGGGTTTCAAACTAGTGACCTCAGTTTTATCCAATTCCATTTTTAATTTTTTGAGGTCACTTCATGCTGCTTTCCACAGTGGCTGTATCAATCTTCATTCCAACCAACAGTGCACAAGGGTTCCCTTTTCTCCCTATTCTTACCAACACTTGTTTGTGAATTCATTGATGATAACTATTCTGATAGATGTGAGGTAATAACTCATTGTGGGATTTATTTACTTATTTATTTTAATTTATTGTGTTTCAATAGATTCTAGTTTCATCCTGAATGCACCCCCCATCCCCTGTATTTCCCTCAACATCTCCCTTGCCCCTTCCCAATTGCACCCTCCCCCCTTCTCTTCAGAATTATCCCATCCTATCATCCCCATTCCTTCTGTCCTCTTTTCCTCTGGTCCCTTTGATACTTCCTGTGTCACAATTCTGTTCCTCAGCTCACATTGTTCATTGGATTTCTCCAATGAGTGAGGTCATATGATATTTTTCTCTCTATGCCTGGCTTATTTCATTTAGCATAATAGTTTCCAGATCCATCCAATGTTGTCGCAAAAGATAATATTTCCTTCCTTTTCATGGCCATGTAGTATTCCATTGTATATATGTACCACACATTTTATTTATTCATTTTAGAGAGGAGAGGGAGAGACAGAGAGAGAGAGACAGAGAGAGAGAGAGAGAGAGAGAGAGAGAGAGAGAGGAGAGACAGAGAGAAGGGGGGAGTGATTTCTTTTATCAATGTTTTATAATTTTCTGAGTACAAGTCTTTAACCTCCTTGGTTATATTTACTGCTAGGTACTTTATTTTGTGCTGTTGTTGCAATAGTAAAGGGGATTGTTTCCTTAATTTCTTTTTCAGACAGTTTACTGTTGGTGTATAAAAATGCCTCTGATTTCTGAGTATTAATTTTATATCCTGCCACCTTGCTGAATTTATTTATCAGGTCCAGTAGTTTTTTGAGACTTTAGGGTTTTCTATGTACAGTATCATATCATCTGCAAATAATGATAGTGTTACTTCTTCTTTTTCAATTTGGATGCTTTTTATTTCTTCTTCTTGTCTGATTGCTGTGGCTAGGACTTCCAGAACTATGTTGAATAAGAGTGGTGAAAAGGGGATCCCCCTGCCTTGTCCCTGATCTTAATGGGATTGCTTTTAATTTTCACTCATTGAGTATGATGTTGGCTGTGGGTCTGTCATGGATGGCCTTTATTATGTTGAGGTATATTCCTTGCATTCCCACTTTGCTGAGAGTTTTGATTATAAATGGGTGCTGGATTTTATCAAATGCTTTTTCTGCATCTATTGGTATTTTTATGTGGTTTTTCTCTTCCTTTTGGTTATGTGATGAGTTACATTGATTGATTTGTGAATATTGTACCAGTCTTGCTTCCCCAGAATAAAGCCCACTTGATTATGATGTATCATTTTTTTCATGTATTGCTCGATCTGTTTTTTTAATATTTTGTTGAGGATTTTAGCATCTAAATTCATCCGGGATATTGGCTTATAGTTTTCTTTCTTTGTAGTGTCTTTACCTGGTTTTGGAATAAGGGTTATGATTGCCTCATTGCCTCCATAAAAGGAGCTTGGAGGTCTTCCCTCTTCTTGAATTTTTTGTAATAGCTTGAGAAATATAGGAGTTAGTTCTTTTAATATTTGATAGAATTCGCCTGTGAAGCCATTTGGCCTAGGGCTTTTGTTTGTTTGGAGTTTTTTTTTTAATTTTTTTAATTTTTATTTATTCATTTTAGAAGAGAGAGAGAGAGAGAGAGAGAGAGAGAGAGAGAGAGAGAAAGGGGGGAGGAGCAGGAAGCATCAACTCCCATATGTGCCTTGACCAGGCAGGCTCAGGGTTTTGAACCAGCGACCTCAGCATTCCAGGTCGACGCTTTATCCATTGTGCCACCACAGGTCAGCCTGTTTGGAGTTTTTTGATAACTGTTTCAATTACATTTGTTATCAGCCTGTTTAAGTTTTCTGATTCTTCCAGATTGATTTTTGAAAGATTATATGTTTCAAGGAATTGATCCATTTCACTTGGTAGGTTGTCCAGTTTTTTGGCATACAGGTCTTCCTAGTATTTTCTTACTATCCTGTGTTTTTATGCTGTGTCAGTTGTTACTTCTCCACTTTTATTTTTAATTATATTTATTTGAGTCCTCTCTCTCTTTTTCTTGGTGCATCTGGTTAAAGGTTCATCAATCTTGTTTACCTATTCAAAGAACCAGCTCTTGGTTTCATTGATCTTCTGTATTGTTTCTTTAGCCTCTATGTCATCTATTTTCCCTCTGATCTTTATTATTTTTTTCCTTCTACTTCCTCTGGGCGTTATTTGTTGTTCTTTTTCTAGTTCATTTAAATGCAGTGTTAAGTTGTTTATTTGAGCTTTTTCTTGCTTTTTGTGGTATGCCTGTAATGCTCTTAATTTCCCTCTCAGAACTGCTTTTGCTGTGTCCCATAAATTTTGAGTTTTATGTTTATTTTTATTTGTTTCAAGAAAATTTTTGATTTCTTCCTTAATCTCATTGTTAACCCATTTGTTATTTAATAACATACCATTTAGTTTCCAAGTTTTTGAATGTTTTTCAGTTTATTGTAGTTGATTTCTAGTTTCATGCCATTGTGATCAGAGAAGATGCTTGATATGACTTCAATCTTCTTAAATTTATTCATACTTATTTTGTGCCCTAACATGTGGTCTATCCTAGAGAAAGTACCATGAGCACTTGCAAAGAATGTATATTCTGCTGCTTTGGGGTGAAATGTTCTTTTTTTTTTTTAGTTTTTATTTTTTTTAAAGATTATTATTTATTTATTTATTTACAGAGACAGAGAGAGTCAGTGAGAGGGATAGACAGGGACAGACAGACAGGAACGGAGAGATGAGAAGCATCAATCATTAGTTTTTTGTTGCGCATTGCGACACTTTAGTTGTTCGTTGAATGCTTTCTCATATGTGCCTTGACCGTGGGGCTACAGCAGACTGAGTAACCCTTGCTCGAGCCAGCGACCTTGGGTCCAAGGTGGTGAGTTTTTGCTCTAACCAGATGAGCCTGCACTCAAGTTGGTAACCTCGGGTCACGAACCCGGGTCCTCCGCATCCCAGTCCGACGCTCTATCCACTGCGCCACTGCCTGGTCAGGCGTGAAATGTTCTTAAGATGTCTATTAAATCCAGTTGATCTAGTCTATTCTTTAAGTCTGCTGTTTCTTTGTTAATTTTCTTTCTTGAGGATCTTTCTAGTGATGTTAGTGGTTATTGAAATCCCCTAATATTATAGTATTGCTGTTGATCTCGCCCTTTATGTCCATCACAATCTACTTTATATATTTAGGTGCTCTTATAATAGTGGATAGATATTTACAATGGTTATATCTTCCTGTTGGATTGCTCCCTTTATCATTATGTAGTGACCTTCTTTATCCCTTACTATTGCCTTTGTTTTAAAATCTATTTTTTCAGATATAAGTATTGCTACCCCGGCTTGTTTTTTCATTTCCATTTGCGTGAAATATTTTTTTCCATCCCTTCACTTTCAGTCTATGTGTATCTTTTGTTTTGAGGTGGGTCTCTCATATACAGCATTTGTACGGGTCTTGTTTTCTTATCCATGCAGCTACCACATGTCTTTTGATTGGAGCATTTAATCCATTTACATTTAAAGTTATTATTGATATGTAGTTGTTTATTGCTATTTTATTCTTTAAATCTATATTACTGTTTTCTAGATTATTATTATTTTTTGCTCTATTTACAACAGGCCCCTTAATATTTCTTGCTGTATTGGTTTGATTGTAATGAATTCCTTGAGTTTTTTGTTTTTGTTTTTGTCTGGGTAGCTTTTTATTTCTCCTTCAATTTTAAACAATAGTCTTGCTGGATAAAGAAGTCTTGGTTGTAGGTTTTTGTTTCGCATTTCTCTGAATATTTCTTGCCAATCTCTTCTGGCCTCAAGTGTTTCTGTTGAGAAGTTGGGTGCCATTCTTATAGGGGCTTCTCTGTAGGTAATTAACTGCTTTTCTCTTGCAGTTTTTAGTATTCTTTCTTTTTATCTTAAGTTTGGTATTTTAAATTTTTTTTCAAATTTTTATTTTATTTATTTATTTATTTATTTTACAGAGACAGAGAGTCAGAGAGAGTCAGTTTTTTGTTGTGACACCTTAGTTGCTCATTGATTGCTTTCTCATATGTGCCCCAACCATGGGCCTTCAGCAGACCGAGTAACCCCCTGCTTGAGCGAGCGACCTTGGGCTCAAGCTGGTGAGCTTTTTGCTCAAGCCAGATGAGCCCGTGCTCAAGCTGGCGACCTCGGGGTCTCGAACCTGGGTCCTCCTCATCCCAGTCTGACGCTGCATCCACTGCGCCACCACCTGGTCAGGCAAGTTTGGTATTTTAATTATGATGTGTCTTTGTGTAGGCCTCTTTGGGTTCCTTTTTAATGGTAGTCTCTGTGCTTCTTGAATTTGTGTGACTTTTTACTTCTTTAGTTTAGGGAAGTTTTCAGCTAGATTTCTTCAAACAGGTTCTCTATCTTTTGTTTTTTTCTTCTCTTTCATGAACCCCTATGATGTGGATGTTGTTTCTCATGTTGTCACAGAGCTCTATTAGAGTTTCCTCACACTTTTTGAGCATCTTTTGTTTTTGCTGCTCTGCTTCTGTGCTTTTGTTTATCTTATCCTCGAAATCACTGATTCTGTCCTCTGCTTAATCCATTCTGCTGTTAATTCCTTCTAGTTCAGTCTTCATTTCTGATACTGTGTTTGTCATTTCTTATTGGTTGTTTTTTTATTTCAATGTTCTTTTTGATGCTTGCTATCTCTTTATTTAGGTCTTCGTTATGTCTATCCCTTGTTGGTTTAAGATCCTTGAGCACCCTAAAAAATCATTGTTTTAAACTCTACATCTGGTAGTTTTTTACTTCCATGTCATTCAGTTCTTTTTCTTGGGATTTCTCTTGTTCATTCATCTTGGTCACATTTTTTGTCTACACATTTTGTCTGTGTATAGACTCTTCCTTTGGGCATTTTGTTTGTGTAGCTAGCTGAGTGTAGGGTTGGTGTTGTCTGCCTCCAGCTTCCACTTGTGTTGTTTCTAGATCTTCTTGGGTTGGCATCAGCTATTGTTTGTAATTCACTGTGGGCTAGTTGTCTGTAGGTACTGTTCTTTTTTTTGTTTGTGTCCATGTCTTCTGTGCCTTAAGTGGGTCAGGTATGTGGAGCCCTTTCTTAAGATACCACTCTAACAAGGGTTGTTAAATACTGAAGTGATGCTCTCCTCATCTAGCCTCTGGATTTCCCAGTCCTGGACCTCCCTGGCAGGAACCTGGTGCAGACCTGTTGGGGTCACTACGTATGACGGGCCCTTAGCAACCTTCTTGGAGCCACAAGTGATCCAGAGTTTGTCGCTTCCACTTCTGGGCCTAGGTGCCATTGTAAATATCAGCTGCACTCCTAGACTGGCTTTTATCTACTATTGGCCCCTGGAAAGTTTGCTTAAAAGTTCTAGTTCCTCTGAGTTTTGCTTTTTGCTGCCTCTTACTGTTAGCTGCTTGTTGGACTCAGCATGGTAATTCAGGGATTAGGAAGGGTAGTGAGTGTGGCTTTCCCCTTAGCCTCAGGTGTCACTTTATAGACAGTTTTTTTTCAGACCTCAGTAGAGTGTAGCCACAAGAGTCCAGTGGGTGTGGCTTCTGAGATCCAGAGGGGTCATCTGCCTGCCTACTGCCTACTGCCGCTGGGCATGCCACCACCCCACCACTGCCAGGCACTCTGCCACCCCTGACCTGCCTCCACGGGCCACCACCGCCTCCAGCCCACCCGCCATCGGGCAAGTACTCAGCAGTGTGGGGAGGCAGTGTAGCTCAGACCTCAGCACCCAAAACCTGTGTTCCTGATGCACCCCCTGGTTCTGAGCAGCCCTTTGCCCTGACTGCAGTAGGGGAGACTCTGGTGGGCGGGATAATTGCCCCCCTTTGCTGATGTCACCAAAAGGTGTTGCTTCTCCCAGGAAAAATGGCCACTTTAGTATTGAGGAATGACTTAACATGGGAGTTGCCTTCCTCCACTGTGTCTCTCCCTGGGCCTCTGAGTTTGCATTCTCCTCTCGAATCTCCAGTCCTCTAGCTCTCCCCACCACTGGAGCCCCAGGTAAGTGGTTGTGAAGGAGGTGTTCTGCATGGGCCCTTTAAGATGGAGCCTGGGTTTGAGTTCTGTCTCTTTCTCACAAACAGTAACCCAGCTCTTTTCACAGCTAAATGCTGTCTGGGCACCTCTTTTAGGCTCTGGGGCTCTAAGCTGGGGCTTCGGGCCTGGGGTTGAGGATGCACACCTCTCAGTGCCATTATCCCCACAATGAAGGTCCTTGTGGACTCTCCACCACTGCTTGCTTCTGGGATCATGGCAGCCCTTTTCACATCCTCGCCCTTCTTACCAGTTTTGTTGTGGCTTCTTCTGTGATTCTTGGTTATAAACTTCTCTTCGTTTAGACCTAAATTGGTTTTTCAAGATGATTGTTCTTAAATTAGGTTGTAATCCAATTTGGTCCTGGTACATTGCAGTTGGAACGTCTGCCTACTCCATCACCATCTTCTGGTCTCCAAGGAGTTGTATCAATTTTATGATGAATAAAATGAGTTTAATAACTTTATGTAACACATTTCTTTTTTCAAATTTGAGCCCCAAAATTAAGGTGCGTCTTATACATGGAAGTTTCTTATACATGGGGAAATACAGTACATTTTCAGATCATTTTTACCCCAAATTCATCATTTACCTTAGGGTTCCCTCTTGGTGTTATACATTCTATGGGTTTTGATAAGTGTATAATGACATGTATCTGCCATTAAAGTATCATACAGAGTAAGTAGTTTCATTGTCCAGAAAAGTCCACTGTGCTTTGTCTATTCTTCCCTGTCCTCTAATCACTGGAATCTATTGATCCTTTTACTGTCTTTATGGTTTTGCCTTTTCCAGAGTGTCATATAGCTGGAATCACACAGTATGAAGTCTTTTCATATTGCTTTCTTTCACTTAGTAATATGCATTTAAGATTTCTTCATTGGTTCTCATGGCTTTATAGCTGATTTTCTTCTTTTTTTCCTTTGGATATATCACAGGATAGTAATTCACCTGCTGAAGCATGTCTTGGTTGCTTCCAAGTTTTGGCAGTTATGAATAAAGATGCTGTAAACATTTATGTGCAGGGGTGTGTGTGTGTGTGTGTGTGTGTGTGTGTGTGTGTGTGTGTATGAAAACGTTTTTAGCTCATTTGAGTAAATACCAAGGAGTGCAGTTGCTGGATAGTATGGTAAGAGTAGGTCATTTAGTTTTTATAAGAAACTTCCAAAATATCTTCCAAAGTGGCTGTACCATTTTGCATTCCCACCAGCAGTGGGAGTTTCTGTTTCTGCACATCAATGGTAGTTTTTTGTATTGTCAGTGTTTTGGATTTTGTCCATTATCATAGATATGTAGTGTTATCTTATTATTTATATGTATTTGAAGATTACTATGTCAGTAAAATAATATTGAATGTAAGCTATAATAAAAAGAACAAACAAACCATCACTACACCAGTCAGATACCTGACTCATTCCCAAATAGATGAGCAAAAAGAAAGTCATGTTTTTAATTTTTTTTAAAAAAAATTATTGAGTTTTAGAGAGAGGAAGGGAGAGAGAGAGAGAAACATTGATCTGTTCCTGTATGTTCCCTGACCAAGGATAGAACCCAGAACCTTTGAACATCAGAATGATGGTCTAGTCAATCCAACTATCTGGCCAGGGTTAGAAAGCCTGTTTTTGCAATGGTATAGGCTGAGAGATAGCTCCTTAAAAGGCTTCTGTGTATTGAAAATTGGCTTTCATTCACCTAAGGTTAAATGCTATTTTTTCAGAGAAATTTTCCATTAATTTTCTCTTTACCTATCTAGATATTTTTTCTCATGATTTTTTATACTATGTATTTATAACTACATATTTGATTATTGATTAATATCTTTCTACCATCAGTCTGTAAGCTCCATAATGGACTGTGTCGATTTTGTTTACTTCTGTGTTCTCAGTACCTACCACAGTTACCTTACTTAGTAAATATTTGTGAAATGAATACATTAATTGATTTATATCCAAGGATCTGATAAAATGCCTAAAATATAGCAAAAGTTCAGCAAATACTGTGGGTTTTAAATGGAATTAAATTATATTTTAAATTACTGATAATGATGAAATAGTAGATAAAGAATAGATTTTTTTAAAATAATTTTATTTTTAATAGAGCGACATCAATAAATCAGGATACATATATTCAAAGATAACAACTCCAGGTTATCTTGTCGTTCACTTATGTTGCATACCCATCACCCAAAGTCAGATTGTCCTCTGTCACCTTCTATCTATTAATAGTTCTCTTTGTGCCCCTCCCCCTTTCCCTTTCCCTCTCCCTCTCCCCCCTCCCCCCATAACCACCACACTCTTATCAATATCTCTTAGTTTCACTTTTATGTCCCACCTATGTATGGAATAATGCAGTTCCTGGTTTTTTCTGATTTACTTATTTCACTTCGTATAATGTTATCAAGATCCCACCATTTTGCTGTAAATGATCCAATGTCATCATTTCTTGTGGCTGAGTAGTATTCCATAGTGTATATGTGCCACATCTTCTTTATCCAGTCATCTACTGACGGGCTTTTTGGTTGTTTCCATGTCCTAGTCACTGAAGGTGCTTGGAGAGATGCACCTAATCTCTTAAACTATTTATTCATCAATTATCTCTGTCTCATTGAGCTTACCGTATTTAAAAGGGATACATAATAAAAAATCAATGAGTAAATACATACTATTGGAGGGTGATAGATGCTTTTTAGAAAAATAAAGCAGGGAAGGGAGATGGGGAATATTGTGTCAAGGCCCTATACAGAGAAAGCCAAATTTTATTGAAGTCTATAGAAAGTGATATAAAAAGCCAATCCAGGTTTAAAGCAAATATAAAGGCCCTGAGGTGAGCAAGAACCTGGAGTCTAATGTGATGGTATAAGCAATGCCTATTAGACTTCAATAAAGATGTGTAGTAGGCAGTGAGACATATAAATGTGGAACTCAGGGGAGAGGTAGCTGGGGATGTTACATTTGGAAATCATCAGCATATACATGATGCTTGAAGTCATAATACAAATGAGATCACCGAGGGAATAAACATCAGACAAGAGAAGAAGTCCAAGTACTGAGTGGGGCAGTCCAACATCAAAGAGGTGAGGGAGAAAAACACAGAGGACACTAGTGATGACTAAATACCCAGCCTGAAGTTGTCTTTAAAAGAATAATATGCTGATGAATGAAAAAAAAGTGAAGGAGACTGGGAGGTTCAATTATTTTCAATATAAAATTTGAAGAAAAAATTATTTGAAGCTGGTGACATCTTCAGCCAAATTACTAAAGCTTTAAGGACTTCTGTCTTTATAGCAGCCAAAAACATGGGCATATATTTCAAATTAGAGATTTTGACTTGCTATTTTGTTGTAGTATCCTATCCTATTCTTAGTCATGGATTAATACAGTATCCTCCTCAGTAACTGATTGATGGATAGAATAGTTTGAGCACAAAGGGTTAATTCATTTCTCTAGTGGAATAAACTACAGTAAGGATGACTCAGGGAGTAAATAAGGACCTGCTCTTCCCCCCTAACATTTGAAGGGGGCTATTTTCATGTATGAAGAATTCAGTGTTTTACAGAGTATTTGCCATAGAGTTCCCTTAAGTAACAGCTCTCCATTGTTGTTGTAATGTTTGATTGAAAAATAACTTTTTCGGGGAATATCAGATATGAAATAGATCCATCAGTGTCTTTTGAAGGTAGACTGAAAAGGGAAATCTTAGAGTCAATGAGTACAGGGAAATAATGTTTAAAGGGACTAAGGACCTTGATTGAAATCATGTTTGTCAAAAAACAAAACAAGACAACTCTATTGTTCATTTTATCTGTAAACCGAAAACTTCTAAAAAATAAAGTTTATTAATTTTTGTAAGTGGTCAGAATGATAGGGTAACACGAAGATGAGCAGGTACTACTGATTTAGAAGATAATTATTTTCCCAGGTAAAAAGCCCAGAATATAAAAGACAGTAGCAAGAGTTGGTGAAGATGTGAAGAAATGGAACTCTTGTACATTGCTAAAGGGATTGTAAAATGGAGCAGCTCCTTTGGAAGACATTTGGGCAGTTCCTCAAAAGCAAAATATAGAATCACAATATCACCCTTGCAGTATTATTCTCAATAAATAAAAGGCAGAAACAACCCAGATGTCCATGAACTGATGAAGTTTAAAAAAATGGTGGTATATCAATACAATGGAGTATTATTCAGCCATAAAGAGGTATGAAGTGCTGATAAAGGCTACAACAAGGATTGACTTTGAAAACATAATAAATGCAAGAAGTCAGTTACAAAAGGCCATATATGATATGATTCCAGTTAAATTAGATATCCAGAATAGGAAAATCCGTAAAGATAGAAAGTAAATTAGTGGTTGCCTGTGGCTGATGAGGGTGGGGGGAGGGTGGAGCGGGACTGCTAATGGGTATCAAGCTTTATTTGGGGTAGAAATGTTCTAAATTAGATTATAGTGATGATTATACAACTCTAAATATACCAGGAAACATTAAATTATGTGCTTTAAATAGGTGATCTTTATGGTATGTAAATTATATCTCAATCAATTCTTTTTTAAGACTTCAGCATGTAGTTTAGCTTGATTGGTATGAAGGATTTTCAATGGAGCTGCTTGGTAACAAAATGCAGATTGATTCATATTAACTCCAGATGATAACATGGGTATTTTCCTTTGGGATAAGCAAATACCTCATGTGCCAGCAACCTCAAAATCAAATAACTGACTTTTTTTTTATGTTAGAGGAGGGTAGATAGAGAAACAGACTTAGATTCCTGCATGCACCCAGACCAGGATCTACCCAGCAACCCCCACCTGGGGCCGATGCTTGAAACAACCAAGCTATCCTCAGTGCCTGAGGCCAACACTCAAACCAATTGAGTCACTGGCTGCAGGAGGAGAAGAAGAAGAGTAGTGGGAGAGGGATGAGAAGAGAGAAGAAGATGTTTGCTTCTCCTATGTGCCCTGACTGGGGATCGAACCTGGGATGTCTGCACACTGGGCCAATGCTCTATCTACTTAGCAAACTGGCCAGGGCCTCACATTTCTGATCAGTAAACCCCAGGTTTAAAGGGATAAAATAATGATCAAAGTCTGTAGTCTGTCTGATGAAAAAGTTTTCAATTTTTTAATTTGAGAGGCTAGAACATGAAAGAACTAACAGTAATAATACTACTACTGCTGCTACTAATATTACTACTAATAGCAAATACATAGGGCTTTATTATGTGTGAGATACTATTATAAGTATATGGTGTCTGTAAAACTCTGTTTATATTCTTCCAATCACCTTATAAGGTAGATACTATTCATATTTTTCAGATGAGAAACTGAAGTACAGGAAAGTAAAATATATATTTTTTTTTCCTAGGAAATGGCAGAACTAGGATTCTAACCCAGGAAGTCAGGCTCATGAGCCCATGCCTATGATCACTATGCTGGAGGTGTACAGACTCTGCCTTGTTTAGGGTCACTTAAAGTTTATGGCAGGTGAGCAGTAAAGAATATTGATTTCATTAATTTCCCTATCTTTATAGCACCCTGGGAGAAAGAAGGTCAATAGTTGTGGTTGGTCACTCTTAGACACTTAACTGTAATACTGGAGTTAAATCATTTTCCTGGAGACGTGACAGCAAATATATAAATTTTCTCTTATTCTCCACTTTTTACTGCTTTTCCACTCTTTGTTGGTCTTTCTTCTTCACGACCTCCTTCATGACACATAGAGGAGCTTATTCTTGTGTGTTATTCTATTTATTGAAGAACTTGGAATTATTGGTACAGATGCCAGTAGTTTAAAAGTTAGTAATCTTGACATGGGGCTGAGCCTTCCTGCCCTCTGTCATCCAGTGCCATGAAGTATGTTGTGAAGCTTATAAACAAGTTTATGGGAGGAATGATTGAGCTACTATGAACCGGATTATAAATACTTTTTTTCCTATTTACTAAATACAATATATCCCATAAGGGATAATATTTTTGTTAGCCTGGCCAAGTCAGGATTTTACATGAAAGTTAAAGTAATAATACATGTTTTTAGGAACAAATATCTTCATATCTTCTCAGAATGGCCACTTCACATTAATCTTAATTCCCAAGGTTTCACTAAAGGATATTGCTCCTCTTTATTCAGTGCCACAGCATCAAAATTCAGATATATTTTGGGCTGTGCCTAACTCACTATAAACACTCTTCATGCATCCTTGTCCCATTTAGTTAATAAATAAGAAAAACAATTTGCCCTGGATGAATAGCTCAGTTGAGAGCATCGTCCTGAAGTGCAGAGATGACCAGTTTGGTCCCTGGTTAGGGTACATACAGGAGGAGCTCTATGTTCCTGTCTCTCCCTCTCTCCCTTCCTCTCTCTAACATCAATACAATAAACATTTAAAAAAAGAAAAGCAAAACAATTTAACACATCATTGTGTAAGAATACTAAGGGGCCTGGTAATCTTAAAGTAGTAGTTGGAATTTTGGATTATGAATCTGTTTTTCACATTTAAAATAATTAGCCATTCAGCTATAATTTCTTTTTTTTTTTCAGGGACAGAGAGAGAGTCGGAGAGAGAGGGATAGACAGGGACAGACAGACAGGAACGCAGAGAGATGAGAAGCATCAATCATCAGTTTTTTGTTGCTACACCTTAGTTGTTCATTGATTGCTTTCTCATATGTGCCTTGATCGTGGGCCTTCAGCAGACTGAGTAACCCCTTGCTTGAGCCAGTGACCTTGGGTCCAAGCTGGTGAGCTTTTTGCTCAAGCTCAAGATGAGCCCGTGCTCAAGCTGGCGACCTTGGAGTCTCGAACCTGGGTCCTTCCACATCCCAATCCGATGCTCTATCCACTGCGCCACCGCCTGGTCAGGCCAGCTATAATTTCTTGATTTAGTTTTCTCACTTTTTAAATCACCTCTGAGATGACATGACACCAGTTTGCTTTTCTGTAGAAGTTCTGAGTGATAAAAGCACAATGAATAGTTAATTTTGTAAGACAGCATGGCATTTTACTGGGCCGGTGACTATTATCTCAGTGTGTTTATCATCTTTTTAGTGTCTAATGTCAACACAATTGAGACAGAACTGGAACTGATGGGGATTTATTATGGTAAATGGGAAATATGATTCAATCACAGGGTTGTTGAGTGACATACACTAAATAAAAACAAACCTAAACAAATAAAAGAGACACCTCCCTCAGGCTGTGGGTCTTACATGATTTTGGATCTCCTAGTGCTCTGGAGCTAATGGATCCTGCCTGTGTCATTGTATAGAAGGTGTTTTGGAAAAACATAAACAAAAAATGGAACTGCCTTGTGCATTGAAACAGACTCTGAGACCTGTAGCAGCTTCACTGGTTGTTTCTAGGACTCCTCATGAGAGGGCTCTTTGAGCCCAGTGGTTGATTATAGTCCCAACAGCTTGTAAACCCAGTGAACATATGGCCGGGTAGTAGCATATTAAGCTTTTATGCACTTTACCCTGCCACAGTTGACCCATTGGGTGGAGCACACCTTTCCTTTTCAGGAGGGCTGTGAGACTACAGCTTCATGGCTCAACTGAATCAAGACCTCTCCCTGAGAGCCCTGACTGGGTGGCTCAATGGGTTAGAGCATGGTCCTGATACACCAAGGCTGTGAGTTAAATCCCCAGTATCAGGCCAAATACAAGAATCAACCAATGAATGCATCAATTATTGGAACAACAAATTGATGTTTCTGTCTCTCTCCTCTCTCTCTCTCCTTCTTTCTCTCTTGCTCTATCTAAAGATCAATTAAAAAGAAACACCTACTTCCATGCTCATGTGATCATGTTTTCATATTCCCATGTCTTAGGATTTTAAGGTATTGCAGAAAGCAACTACCTCAGAAAAATTTAAGAGTGAAAAACATTGAAATCAATACCTGGATATCATGTTGATGATCTAGCTAACCTGTAAGGGCTGTTCTTAAAATGCTATTTTCCTATTTCAGATTTCTAAATTTGCAGATTACTTCTAGCAGTAGGACACAGCTATAGGTTTCTTTTTGTTGAAAACAACTGGGGAACCCCCCTTAGTATGGTTTATACTTTCAGGAAGCCATGCACTTTTATTTCTTTGAAATATTTATATCAATATGGTCTGTTCATTTATGGCCAACTTTTGACTTTTCTTAGCGGGTATCCTAGGGAAACATTACACTTCAAGAAATGCTAGCAAAATAGTAAATAAATGCCAGCAAAAATATTAATCAGGCCCTGGCCAGTTGGCTCAGTGGTAGAGCATCGGCCTGGCGTGCAGGAGTCCCGGGTTTGATTCCTGGCCAGGGCACACAGGAGAGGCACCCATCTGCTTCTCCACCCCTCCCCCTCTCCTTCTTCTCTGTCTCTCTCTTCCCCTCCCACAACCAAGGTTCCACTGGAGCAAAGTTGGCCTGGGCGCTGAGGATGGCTCTATAGCCTCTGCCTCAGGCACTAGAATGGCTCTGGTTGCAACAGAGCGACGCCCTAGATGGGCAGAGCATCTCCCCCTGGTGGGCGTTCCAGGTGGATCCCGGTCGGGCGCATGTGGGAGTCTGTCTGACTGCCTCCCTGTTTCTAACTTCAGAAAAATACAAAAAATAAAAACATTAAAAAATATGAATCAGAACTGCTTTAGAGAATTTATCCTAAGGAATTAAACAGACACATCAAATATTGATACACAAGGGTATTTATAGTGGCATTATAATGGGGAGAAATTGGAAAAACAAATGTACAACTATAGGTAAATGGTTAATTTATACTCATGTTAAATAAACATGTAACCTTTACAAGCCATATTTTTGAAGAAAACCCAATGACAGAAAAATGAACAATATAATGTTAAGTGAAGAAAATAGATGGAGAGTAACAGTGATCATCTCTGGATGATACAATTATGAATAGCTTTATGTAGTTTTAAAAATTTCTAAAATGATGTAAAGTAGTATAACCATTATGGAAGAAAGTATGGTGGTTCCTCAAAAAACTGAAAATAGAACTACCTTATGACCCAGCAATCCCTCTACTGGGTATATATCCCAAAAACTCAGAAACATTGATACATAAAGACACATGCAGCCCCATGTTTATTGCAGCATTGTTCACAGTGGCCAGGACATGGAAACACCCAAAAAGCCCATCAATAGATGACTGGATAAAGAAGATGTGGCACATATACACTATGGAATACTACTCAGCCATAAGAAATGATGACATCGGAACATTTACAGCAAAATGGTGGGACCTTGATAACATGATACGAAGCGAAATAAGTAAATCAGAAAAAACCAGGAACTGTATTATTCCATACATAGGTGGGACATAATAGTGAAACTAAGAGACATTGATAAGAGTGTGGTGGTTACGGGGGGGAGGGGGGAATGGGAGAGGGAAAGGGGGTGGGGAGGGGCACAAAGAAAACAAGATAGAAGGTGACGGAGGACAATCTGACTTTGGGTGGTGGGTATGCAACATAATTGAACAACAAGATAACCTGGACTTGTTATCTTTGAATATATGTATCCTGATTTATTGATGTCATCCCATTAAAAAAATAAAATTATTATAAAAAAAAATTCTAAAATGAATGAAAATTGCTTTTATAATAGAAAAGAATCATGAAAATCATATATACATTAATATATATCTCTAACAGAAATCCCAGCGAAGCTGGGCCAATTTTAGTACCTGGTTCTGAATGAATGTTTGTGCAGTAGGTGTACAGATGGACAGATTAATGAATGGATGACAGTTGACACTTGTAAGTACCATCATTGAGTTTATATGACTGAAAATAACAAATTAAATTTTTTTTAATTAAAAGGAGAAGATTCCAAATCAGTCATCAGATTGAATGGATGACATGGAAGATGCTGAAAGAGTCACGGAGTAGCTGAGTGGCTGACAGCCGCAAGGAGTTGTGGTCTGGCCTTAGGGCTGTTGCAGCTCCTGTTGCCCACCTATCACCACCGTTTTTCCTCATATTTATGTCCTTGATGTATCTCTCATGCTTGTTGATTTTACTGGTCTTTATTTAGTTTGGCCAGTGACTGAGAATGAAATTAAAGTCACAAATTAATTTCCCTTTGAATCATGAATATTTCTCCATATAGGGAAGATATCCCAAGGCTAACTCTGGCTGGCCAACTCTCAGAGTTGGGCTTACTGATCAAGCAGATGAGTGTTGGTGGATTAGGGAAACCTGCTTCTAACATGTGTGAAACCACTGAAAATGCCCCTGTACAGAGAGCTGTGTGTTCTTATGTTCTGGACAGTAGTCCTCAATTGAGGTGTGCCATGTATGTTAGCTTCCCGAGGTATCAGTATAAAACTTATTCATGTCACAACCTTTTCTAACAAATTTACAATAAGCTGTTCATGGTAATTATACATGAGACCGATTGACTTACATTCTGTCCTACAAGGTCTTAATATCTTTTGCCTATTTTGATCAAATTGCTGAACAGGACCTGTTTTGTTTTTGCAAGTCCATTCAGAGAAGACTTTGGATACATGAATAAAATCTAAATGTCTTCTTCTCCAGTGTATTCCCTTATCTGTGAAGGAGGCTGTGTCAGAGAAAGCCATTAGACTTTTGTATAGCATTCTGTATCTCTGCTCTTGGTGGCTTTTTAAACACAGTGTTTTTATTTGTTTATTTAGAAATTAAATTTAATGGGTTGACATTGGTAAGTAAGAATACATAGGTTTCAGGTAAACATCTCTATGGCATTTGAAATGCTGTGTTTTTAGTTGCAGTTATTTTTAAGCCCAACTGTATGATAATAGTGCCTTGCTTGTATCTGCTCTGTCTTGATCCTGCTAAGATAATAGATTTACTGTTTATGTTTTTCAAACTGAGTCACCTTTCACAACTCATTTTTAATACTCCTATTCAGGGGTTGAGGAATTCACAATCCAGAACCTAATTATTCTTGTCCTAGAGGTTATAATATCTACAGATATGATGGGCTCTCTTAAATTGACCCGCTGGATATTGACCCTTCAGGATTTTTAAGGAAGAGGGAGAGAACATTTTCTGAGCAATAACAATGTGCATTTTTTACATCCGTTATTGGCGTTAGTCCTCACTATAACCATATAAGGTAGGCATTATTATCCCGATTTTACAAATGAGGAAATTGCAGCTTTGCGAATTTAATGACTCATAATTTGAATGCTAGTCTGTTGGACTTCAAAGCCTGTGATTTTTCCACTGCACATACTGACTCTAAGGATAGCAGGGTTTCTTAGACTGAACCTAAGAAAACAACAATCACCTAGCTTCTCCTCAGCTCCTGCCTTTCTCCTGTAACTAATTTCCATTATACTGTGCTTGTTACCTTGGCAAGAACAGTCATTTGTATTGAGGCCAGGAAATTAAGCTTTTAACCACCAATAAAGAGGGTATTCATCTGAGCCGGCTTTCAATTTTGTCCAAAAACCAGGTACTGTTTGTGTTTTGCCTTGTTCCCAGTAATTCAAAACCGAATCCAAGAATGCACTTAGTTGCTGGCATAACTTGTCCTTGCTGGGTGCTCAACATTTCAAAGCATATTGGCTTCCATCATTCCCTTGAGGGCCAAAAAATTTTCAATTGTAGAAACATGAAGCCTGCTATGGTGAAGGCAAGCATAGTCCTCTTCTGGGCCACAGTGGTAAGCAAAGCAACTGCAAAAACATCTACCGAAGGAGGATTTATGTTATTAGAATAAACTAGTGAGAAACAGCATTTATGCTGAAGATAAGAATTTGGAGCTAGGAAGAAGGGAATTTTCAAGAATATGGAGTTGAAAGGGATGCTCATTAATCTCTGAACAACTTAGGGAAAACAAGGTAGGAGTTCATCTAAGACTGAAGGAGAATTAAAACCCAAGTGCAAAGTATCAGGTGTTGTGCCATCCTTTTGAGAGGAGGATGGCCAGATTCCATCCAAGTTCTGAACATCATAGTTTGAGATTTGAATGCAAATTTTCATGGGCCTCAATTACACATTGACCTCAAATGCATTCTCAGGCCATCATTTTATAGAAACAGAGAGGTTAACCTTCCAAGGTTGTTTTGGCACCAAATCCCAGAAAAATTAATCCCTACTGTTGAGGTTTCTTCTTGCCCCCTTTTGTCTACTCAGCTTTCTGGGGAGATAACCTAGTTTGGGGCCTTAAGAGACAAACTTTCTAGGAATCCACTGTGGAGACCAGGAGGTTGGGGAAAGGGTTTACCTGGAAGCTCAGGAAGGCTGAACGTAGCCTCTGGGGTTTTTTTCCACTCTGTTCTTGATTTTTTGCTGCTAGGGTTGCCCAGAGGGAGCCTGCGCACAATTCCCAGAGGCAAGCAGTCATTTTCTGTGCCCACAGAAAGCACACAGAGGCCCCTGCTCCTCAGCGGGTCTCCCGAACCATTTTGGAGACATCCTCTTATGTGACTGAGGTTCCCAGGGAAATGCAAGTTTGGGAGTAAATGGGTAAAGGTCAAGCTCCGAGGAGCAAAGTGGGTCCAGTGTGGAGAGGTTGGTAGTTCCTTTCTTGGTACCTCCCCCTTTCCCCTCTTCCTTCCCTTCCAGTGCCTCCGAATTCGTGGTTTAGCATTGTCATCGGCAAGTAGCTACAAGTGAAGAAAGAGGTTGACTGAGGGGAAGGGCACCATAGAGTTAGAAACACAGTGGATTGGGAGGGTTAATGGAAATAATCGCAAGATAAGCTATTTCCCAAAGAAACTGTCTTGAACACCATGAAGCATGGGAAAAGATACACTTCAGAATCTAATACAGGTCCCTACATTTTTGACAATCACTACTTAAAATGTCTGATTTACATCAGAGGGGCGGGACTCCACTTTATTAAAGCAATCATGATAGATAACAGTTTATAAGAACAGAACCTCATTTCTCTAGTGCTGTGCTGTCCAATAGGTAGCTACTAGCTACAAATGGCTATTGAGCATTTTAAATATGGCTGGTTTGAATTGATATTCTGTAAGTGTAAAATATGCAACAAACTTCAAATGTTTAGCATAAAAATAATGTGGTTTTTTATATTGATAATATTGAAATAATGTTTTGGATATGTTGGGTTAAATGAAATATTAACATTAATTTCACATGTTATTTTTTTAACCTTTTTAATGTGGCTACTAGAACATTCAAAACTGTATGTGGCTTGCATTATATTTTTATTGGACAGTGCTGCTTTAGTGTATTCAGAAATAGGGTCTGAGTTTTAAGCATCCTGACACTAGTACATTTCTTGCTTTTAGTAAGTATACCTGTATAGGAGAAGAAGACTCATTGCAAGAGAAGAACAGAGGAGTGGAGGTTTGAAAATGGGGAAACTGATTATAGAAGAAAGTCAGCATCCTGCCTCAGTTAGCTCTCAGTCTAGGGAGGGGATGGGGGGTCAATTGCCTGCAGTAAGTGTTCTCATTCCCCTAGCTTCATCTGACCTCCTGGTTGGGACCCAGAGAGAGGAGGCAAAAGGTATTTTGAAACTTCTTTGTCCTTACCATCTTAGCCATCAAGCTGTGGGTAGGAGATAGTGGCAATGTGACAGGACCTTTCCCTTAGCTCCTCTCCGTCACCATTCCTGGCCAAGAGAAGGAGGAAGAGTGAGGTGAGCCCCTTTTTTACTCCCAGGGCTGTCTGGTAGAGCTGCTGCCGCACCTCCTTCTGCCTATAGGCATAGATGAGTGGGTTGAGTAGGGAGTTGCCCACACCAAGTAGCCACAAGTACCGTTCCAACACTAGGTAGAGGTGGCACTCCTGGCAGGCCACCTGCACAATGCCAGTGATAAGGAATGGGGTCCAGGAGAGAGCGAAGCTTCCAGAGAGAACAGCCACAGTGAGGACAGCCTTGAAGTCGCTGGGAGTCCGTGGGGGCCGGTAAGATCCAGCCGTGGCTCCTGCATGTTCCATTTTTCGGATTTGTTGACTGTGTGTAGAGGCAATCTTGAGCATATCGCAGTAGAAGAAGAGAAAAAGGAGCATGGCTGGGAAGAAGCCAACACAGGAGAGTGTCAGCACAAAGCGTGGGTGAAACACAGCAAAGAAGCTGCAGGGCCCCTGGTAGGTGGTCTGCTGGAATATGGGGACTCCAAGTGGGAGGAATCCAATGATGTAAGACACCAACCACAGCCCAGCAATGCAGACTCCAGCCACAAGCCCGTTCATGATCTGGAAGTAGCGGAGGGGCTGCTTGATCGCAAGGTACCTGTCAAAGGCAATCAGCATGACTGTGAGGACAGAGGCAGCTGCAGAAGAAGTGACAAATGCCATCCGAAGACTGCACAGGGTCTTCTGTGTGGGCCGAGGTGGGCTGGAGAGCTGGTCTGTGACTAGGCCAGAAATGGCCACGCCAAGCAAGGTGTCAGCAACAGCCAAATTCAAGGTGAAGCAGAGACTGACACCGTCATTTTTGTGGATCAAGAACAGCACAGCCATGGCCACTAGTGCATTAGCAGCAATAATGAGGGAGGCCAGGATAGCAAGGATCACTCCAAATGGGAAAGATGACTCCATGTCTGGAAGCGGCAGGATTTCCACTTACCAGGGCATGCCGGCTGTCCAGCTCAAATTTCCATGGTCTGCAGGAAAAGGACATGGATTTAGAGCAGCCGCACAATTCTGGCCATCACTGGTAGTCCAGCTGGGAAGCTTGCCATCTGTGAAATCCTGCGGGTTGCTAAGAATCACTTATCCTCTCTTTTTCAGTCCTCAGCCTCTTGCCTCTCCAGCTCTCTGAAGGCAGCAATCCCTGTGCAGACCTCCCCTGGGACCTGAGCTAGTCCCTCCCCCTCCAACAACAAAGTTACTAGACAACTCGCAAGTACCTGGTACACACTGTCTCACCAGGCTCTCCCCTTTCACTGATGCTTCACAGACTTTGGAGGTACTGCAGCATTCAGCAGGTCTCCTCTATGGCAGAAGATATAATTGACTCTAATCACTTTTTCTTCCTCCATAGCTTAATATAAGCTTCCACTTTTCTTCCTTACTCTCAAATATGAGCTTAACAACTAATCTCAGCTTAATTAAGCATTTGCTTAATAACTAATTCTCAGTTACTCTTATGATTGTTTTTAATCAAACAAGATGATCATAATCAGTTAAAGTGGGAAGTGAGGACAGACAAGCTATTTCAGGGCCCAACATACTTTTTGGGTATTTACCACATATTTAAGTTGTTTCTTATCTTTTGCTTCTTAACACCTCAGATTCTAATTCTTTCAAATAGGGTGTGTTGTTCACTCTTTCTCATCCTTGAGAACCCAACTCGCTGAGGATTTAGAAGGTTGGGGGAGGGGGAAAGTTGAGAATTGTTAATAGCCTTCATTCCATTCATTTTTATTTATTTCTTTACTATTAGTATATTTTTGTGTGTGACAGAGACAGAGAGAGGGACAGATAGGGACAGACAGGAAGGGAGAGATGAGAAGCATCAATTCTTTGTTGCGGCTCCTTAGTTGTTCATTGATTGCTTTCTCATATGTGCCTTGACTGGGGGGCTACAGCACATCCAGTGACTCCTTGCTCAAGCCAACGACCTTGGGCTCAAGTTGGTGAGCCTTGCTCAAACCAGATGAGCCCACGCTCAAGCTGATGACCTCAGGGTTTCGAACCTGGGTCCTCTGTGTCCCAGGCCGATGCTCTATCTGCTTTGCCACTGCCTGGTCAGGTGCCTTCATTCCATTTAGAATAGAGCCCATCTCTGTCAAAGGCCGTCTGTTGGATATACTCACTGATAATTTTTCTGTACCATGTCAGGCCATGTTTCCGGTCATGAGTAGTGGCTGCCAGCTTTGCCTTTCTTTATCCTATAGGCTTGCCTTTCTTTTTTAAAAAAAGATTTTATTTATCCATTTTTATTGGAGAGAGGGGGGGGAAGAGATAGAGAGAACAAGAGAGAACAGGGGGAGGAGCATGAAGCATCAACTCCCATATGTGCCTTGACCAGGCAAGCCCAGGGTTTTGAACCGGCAACCTCAGCGTTCCAGGTTGACACTATATCCACTGTGCCACCACAGGTCAGGCCAGGCTTGCCTTTCTTGATCTTTGTCTTTCTTGATCCTGTAAACCTGAGGTATCTCTGGGACAGAAGAGGAGGTGGACTGCATTCTATAAAGTGTCTACTCTAATGTTTGGCTGTGAGATTTTTTATTTCCTAGGGACAGAGTTAGGCCAAAGTGTAGTGGTGTTGTTGAGGTAGGTGAGATGGGATCAGGAAGGGCGGCTATGTAGGTCATTCCTATTTTAGGTTGTATATCCATTTGCTTGGGTACATTAGAACTAACCTTTCGCCTGCTACTCTTTTCTTGGATACCAAGAAGAGAGGAGTGGGGAGAAGAGCAGTTAGAAGCTTGTTTACTCAGTTCGGGTGAGAGCACAAATGGGAAAGGTTATTTTAAGTGAGGCAGTGGAGCAAGGTGAAGAGTTGGAGGCAAATATATTCAATTGTTTTGACAGATTGTGGGGGTCTTTGGCAGATGTCTCTACTACAAAAGATCAGAAAGGCTGTGGTGTGGGGACTTGGTATTCTAGTTGCTAGCCTGAGAACTGTTCTTATTCTTTGTTAGATCCATTAGAAGGCTGATTTCAGTTGCGTGTCACCTGGCCTAATTTTATTCATGGACATAAGATGTGCTTCCTTCCCCCAGCCCTAGAATGCATGCATGGACTCAAGATGGTCCTTTTCAAGACCATGCTCACACCTAATAGTGCGTTAGAGTCCCCTATAGCCTTGGGCCTCATCCTCAGAGTTTTGGGTTCATTAGGTCTGCAGTGGGCTTGAGAATCTGCATTTCTTTTTTTATTTTAATTTTATATTCATCTGAGAGAGAGAGAGAGAGAGAGAGAGAGAGAGAGAGAGAGAGGAAGGAAGAGAGGGAGAGGGAGAGAGAGAAAGAGGCATCAACTCGCTCCACTTAGCTGTTCCATTTATTTGTGGACTCATTGATTGCATCTCATATATGCCCTGACTTGAGATCAAGCACACAACCTCAGTGAGCTGGGATGATGCTTTATCCACTGAGCCACCTGGCCAGGGTTGAGAGTCTGCATTTCTAACACGTTCCAAAGTGATGCTGATGCTGCTGGTTTGGGGCACTTTGAGAACCACTGCTCTAGTGAAATGGTTCTCTTTTTTAATGTTTATTTTATTGATTTGAGAGAGAAGAGAGAAGAGAGAAGAGAGAAGAGAGAAGAGAGAAGAGAGAGAGAGAGAGAGAGAGAGAGAGGAACATCTATCCACTCCTGTATGTGTCCTGACCGGGGATCAAACTAGCAAACTCTACGCTTCAGGACAATGCTCTAACCAACCGAGCTATCTGCTCAAGGCGTGAAATGATTATTAACCTTAGCTGTGCAGTGGAATCACTTGGTGATTAAAAAAAACAAAACAAAACAAAAACCTGACTTGGGGTCACACACCAAGAGATTCTACTGTCATTCGTCTCGGCTGTGACCTATGCATCTGAAATTTTAAAATTTCCTCAGGTGACTCAACTATTTGAGCAGTGGTCAGAACCACTGTCCAGTGCAAAAGTACAGGCTCTGGAGTCAGGACACGTGGCGACTGGCCTGACATGATCCCTGTGATTTTGTTTGGACAAATGATGTCACCTCTCTGACTTAGCTTTTACTTCCTCATATGGATCATGGGGCAATAATACCTACATCACAGATTTGTGAGGATGATAAAATGAGGTATGATGAATGTGAAATGGCTTTATAAACTGTAAAGTGTTACACAGATTTTTATTGCCTCTCTTCTAGTCACTTGTTAATCAAAGTGTATATCAGATCACGTATTAGTATGACATGAGAGTTTGGTAGAAATACAGAATCTCAGGCCATGCCCAAGACCCATTGAAGCAGAGCTTCCATTTAAACATGATTTCCACGTGCTCTGTGTGCACATTAGTTTCCCTTTCCTCATTTTCACTCTCAGATCCCTGACTGTATTAGGTTTCTTTCCTGCTGTGACAAACTATCACAAACTTAGTAGCTTAACCAACACAAATTTACTTACTTAAGTTCTTGAGGTCAGAAGACCAAAACAGGTCTTAAAGTTCTCAGATCAAAGTGTTGGCAGGTCTGCATTCCTTTGAAATGATATAGGGGAGGCTAACTTACTTTTCTTTTTCAGCTTTTAGAGGCTTCCTCCATTCCTTGGCTCATGGCACATCACTGATTATTTAGTTACATCTTCTTTGCTTATTTAGTTACATCTTCTTTTCTGACTCTGACCCTCCTGCTTCCTTCTTTAAGGACCTTTGTGATTACACCTAGTCTTCCTCGATAATCCCTACCTTCCCCATCTCAATACACTTAACTTAATTACATCTGCAAAGTACCTTTTGCCATATAAAGTGAAATAGTCACAGGTTTTGGGTTTTAGGACATGCACATCTTTGGTGGGGGGCATTCTTCTGCCTACCACATGGTATTTTCTGCTGCCCAGATCTCTTCCCCCTCCACTCACCAACAGAGGCCTTTTTCAATCCGCTCTTCTTTTGCTCATGCTCTAGACTTTTTTTCTGTTTCTGTCTTGTTCCCTCAGGACTCCACAAGCTGATTCAAACTAACCTAGGTAGCCTTGAAAAATTGTGAGCTTCCTGAAATATGCAAGCCGAGGCTGAATGCACACACCTGTCTGGAGGGCCTTAGATGGCATTCCTGCAGTGGTACAAAATGCCATTATTCCCATCAAGGTGTCTTTCAGTCCCTTCACGCTCTGTTTTTGATGGGCCCTGGAGTCTTTTCCCTCCCTCAGCTACCTCCTCCTTTCTTAGCAACCTCCGCTTCTGTGTCCACCTTGATTTTTTCTACCCCCTTTTGACACCAGCACATGGTCTCAGCTCTGCATCCTGGGGTGAGGTCAAGGCCACAGAGAATGTGGTTCTTTCCTGGGAGGTTGGTGGCTGGTACTTACAGTTTTCCCCACTGGAGTGGGTTGAATATTCTCAGAGTCTCTGAAATGGAGTAGTCTGCAAGGCAATCAAGTTAGGGTTGAGAAAGGGAAGGAAAAGGATGAGAGGATTTATTCTCTGGTCCAACTCTCCCATAATGAATGCATTAAAGGCTGGTCATACTGGGCTGTCACCAGGATGCAAAAGGGTGCTTCATCCACTCCGAGAGCATGGGGCTGAGACCAAAGTTTCATCTGGAATGGGAATAGAGGAGACACCAGGGTTCAACACAGCCCACCTGCAGAGCCAGGCCTCTGGAAAAGGAGCTCTAGGAATGTATCCAAGGAAAGTCACACTGATTTCTTGTGATGTCTAGACCAGCAAGCTGTCTATGATGGTTAAGCTGCTTCTAGCCCAAAGGCAAAGGCAGCTGTGACATTTAATATATTTTCCTAAACGACTAGACTGTTAAATCCGTTACTATGAAATATAATGAATCTGTGTGAGAAAAAACTGAGATAAAGTTTATACGTCCTGACACAGAGCAGAGAGACCCCCAAACTATATTGTTTGTTAATAAATCAGGTCATACATCAATATGTAGAGTCTGGGCTCACTTATGAAAATAAATCCCCAAACCATATATATATATATATATATATATATATATATATATATATATATATATATATATATGCATAGAAAGGAGATTGTTGAGATAGTGACTAACTTTGAGGAGGAGAGTGGGATTGGTATGGCCCAGGGGTGAAGAGTCACTGTCCCAATTTACTTTGACTACCTCTTACTTGTTATATATTTTCACAGTGAGAATGTATTCATGTAACTTAATAGTAATAATAATAATTTTAAAAAACCTCAGCCAAACTCCCCCTCCTTATTCCAGCTTAGATACCATTTTGGAAAGGTCTTTTTCAGGCCACACAAAAATGTAGTGTATATTTATGTTTATATATATATGTGTGTGTGTGTGTGTGTGTGTGTGTGTGTGTGTGTGTATTGCTCACAAACATTAGGGGATATTTTATAGCTTCATATTCATTTTGAAATATCCCCTAATGTTTGTGAGCAGTATATTTAGCACAGTACTCTGACCTTAAGAGCCGCATAAATGTTGGTTTTTTATTATTGCTACAAGAAGACTCAGATGCCCTAGAAGGCTAGGTCTGTTTCCTAGAAGTGCCTCCCCACTTCAATGAGAGACTAACGCCTCCAATAATGATTCTCCCACTGTATACTGCCCTACCCTTTCTACCAGTCCACACGTACAGGAAAAAACAATATAAGCAAAAGCAAATATATAACTATATGTATACATATATACGTATACATATACATGTATAAATATAGATAACTACACACCAATATTTACATAGACACATATGCATATGTGTATAAATATGCATATATATAAATATTGTTTAATAAAGTTTATTGACAGTAAGAAAAATTTGTATTTTGTTTTATTCCAAAAATGGACAGACTTTCCGGTAGACCTTATAATATGCATTCTCATTTTATCCTAACATTTCTATAAGGTAGGCACTATTAATACCTCAGCTTTACAGTTGAGGAAACCACGGCACTCAGTGACTTATTTGCCCAAGGACACACAGCTTGTAAGCTGTTGGTGTTGAAAATTGGCACACAGGCCAGCAGCGTGCGTAGGACAACCAGGAAGAGGTTGTCCTATCTCACATCAACCATAGAGACCACACGTTGTCCCTTTTTCTTGCCAGTTATGAGCTTCTGTGCCTTTGCACATCCTGTTATTTGTGATCTTCAAGTTGACATTTTAATGCTTTGGGGTTGTTTTTTTAAGTACTTGAGCTGAGACTAAGTAAAGCCCCTCCGTTTTAATTTATTTTTATTTTTGTTGTTGTTAAATCCCAGTGATTGTGGAAAATGAGGATCATTTTTACCCTAAGTCCAAGGAAATACACAAATCTGGACTCATAAATGTGCCTCGCCATTTATCTTTCTGCTCCTGCTCTCCATTCTTGCTATTGCCTCTCTTACTACTTCATGATCTTCCATCTGCACTATTGTTATGGTCTTCTAACTGCTCCTCCCATTTTCCCCCATGCTGACATCCCTCTTCCAGTGTGTTATTGAGTGTTTACTTCATGCTAGTTACTGTGCTTGGAAAGAGATTTCCATACACCCCAGTAACACCTTGTGAGTTGAATGTTGTTACTCACAGTTTGCAAATGAAGAAGATGAGGCTTGGAGAAGCAAAGGGACCTGCCTGAGATTACTTAGTGAGGAAGGAGTGGCACAGCTGGGCTTGGAATCCAGTTATTCTTACTCCTGGCCCGATGGTCTTTTGGCTTACTCATTTTGCAGAAGCCTGGGCATGGTAGGGTGAATATTGACCCCCAAATATGCCCATGTTCTAATCCCTGGAGCCTTTGAATATGATACCTTATAGGGCCTTTGCAGTTGCGATTAAGGATCTTGAAATAGGGAGATTATCCTGCATTGTCTGGGTGAGCCCAGTGATCACAAGGGTCCTTATAAGAGGAAGGAGGGAGATGGGAGTGAGCAGTATTAGTGGGTATGACAACAGAAGCAAGAGTTCAGAGAGATCAAGGTCTTTTATAACATCACTGAAATAGTAAATTAACCTTACTCTGAAGATCTTTTAAGGTTAGCCTTAGTTTCTAATTATGATGGACAGTAAATATCATGTACAGTTTAAGTATTTGAATTAATTGATTCTGTCATTTGAAAATTCCTCCAATATAATTTTATATCATGTAATTAAATATGTATTCTACATGGCCAAATGAGAAAATATAAATTAGCTAAAAACAGAAATGAAAGTCATCCATAATCTCAGAGATAATATTTTGGTGTATATCCTTTGAGATATGTGTGTAAAGATATGTGTACATGTATATAAGCAAAATCATGGAGACATTATATTATTATCTTATAAACTATGTTTTTTACCTAACAATATTTTATTTATTTATTTAATAAATTTTTATTAATGTTAATGGAGTGACATCAATAAATCAGGGTACATATATTCAAAGAAAATGTCCAGATTATCTTGTCATTCACTTATGTTGCATACCCATCACCCAAAGTCAGATTGTCCTCTGTCACATTCTATCTTGTTTTCTCTGTGCCCCTCCCCCTCCCCCTCCCCCTCTCCTCCTTCCCTCCCGCGCCCCCCCTCCCCCCCACCCCCGGTAACCACCACACTCTGTCCATGTCTCTTAGTCTCGTTTTTATGTCCCACCAATGTATGGAATCATGTAGCTCTTGCCTAACAATATTTTAAAAGTATCTTTCCGTGTCAATAAATACATGTTTACGGTAAAAAAAAAAAAAAAAAAAAAAAAAAAAAAAGGAAGGGGGAGAGATGGGGTCACAAGCCAAAGATTGAAGGCGGCCTCTAAAAACTGGAAAAGGCAAGGAACTGATTCTCCCCTCGAGCCTCCAGAAGAAATCAGGTTTGCAGATACTTTAATGTTAGCCAAGTGAAACCGAGTTCAGATTACTGATCTTGAGAACTGTAAACTAATAAATTTGTGTGTTTTAAGCGCTAAGTTTGTGGTAATTTTTTACAGCAGTAATAGGAAACTAATAGACTGAGCTAAAGGCTTAATATGAGGAGACAGTTCAAACACTGGGTCCTGGTTATATTGCTGCTCAGCAGTGCCTACTGCCTAAGAGACATTGGTTGCAATACAATAGTGGTTCCTACTTGGCCAGGAAAAAGCTTGAAAGCCCGAGATACCCAAATGCTAATGACCAGGAAGTCCAGCAGAGGGCAGGCACTGCAGGAGAAAGCAGTCCTTGGAAAAACTTTGCTCCCATCTAGCTATATAAACAGGAAGGGCTTCTGAAAGGAAAATCTTTCTAGGTGCTTCTGGGTTGCTGTGATTGTATCGCATCTGAGCCATGCCTTCATGCAGGCCAGAGGCGCATGGTTGAGTATGAAATCCTTGTCATTTGCCACTCAGGGCTCAGCCACTTTTTGCTCCTTTTATTTATGTATATTGTTGGGCTAGTACATTAAAATCCTGTCCTCCCATGCAGAGTAGGAGTTGGGTAATGACGCATACACATTTTTGGTTCATTCCTATGGCTTATGGAATGGAGGGGGTAAGAGAAGAAAATATATATTGAATTAATACTTGCTTTTTTATTGAAAATGTTTCTTGAAGACTGTTCTTCAAGAAAGACTGCACTGAAGGAGTCATTCCAGCCTAAATTGCATATTGAAGCCTTCTGTCTCTTAGAAAGCCATTTCCAACATTTCCATGAGGAGACCTTGGGGTAAGATTTGGGGGTTGCAACAATTTTGTACTTGTAATAATGGCTGGGGATATTTGGAACCTGAGAAGAATATTACCAACATTAGTAATACCTACCTCTTATTGGAGAAACTTGACCTGCATGATATCGTTTAATTCTCATAATATTCACGTGAGGTTATACTATCAGCAATGCACAAAGAAATTAATTGAAGCCAACTAAATTGTCCAAGGTTTTAGAGCTAGCAAATTGTAGTACTGGATTTGAACCCAAGTCCGTCAAGCCTCAGTGTCTATATTCTTCTGAACTGCTATCTGGTTTCTCCAGAAGGTTAAATTGTTGAACAGAGATAGAATGAAAATGTGTGGCATCATCCTACAGCTTTGAATACCTGTGTTCAGCCCCTTGTGGGATGGCAGCCCTCACCATGCACAAGAAAACTGCTGTCAGCCTGTATGTGATATCACTGTGACTTGAGCCAAGACAAGGCAGCTCTGTTCTTCATCTCTCAGAGCTATGCCTGTCCCTCAGCCTCTCTCCCTGACCACCCATCTGCCCTTGTCTTCACAGTAATATGTCTCAGTTATCTGGCTTCTCTGCCCCACGGCCCATCCACTCCTTTCCTTAATCTGCATACTGTCTCCCATTCCCTGGATCCGTGTTTTTCCTGCTCTCCTGATAACTGGCTTCTTTATCTTGGTCTCAATACGGCATCCTATGAGCTGTCTCAGCAAAGGAACACCCTAGAAAACAGTCTGATTCAGAACAGTGAAAACAAGTGAGAGGATGTAAAAGCTGATTATGTAAGGAGTCTTTTTGAGAATGGGGGGAAGGGCACTAGTCATTGGTCTATACAGTGCTTACTCTGTATTTACCTGTTAGATGCAATTGTGATGACCATTTTAGAACTACAGTTTGTTCTAGGCAGACTCCTGTCATCCCTCAAAAACCCTGTTCCATTTAGCTCCAGTTAGATCAGCCCTGCGTCTACTCTTCATCACACCTGATCTGTTTGTTCCATTCAGTTCAGTTCAGCATACGTGCTCCTCAGGCCTGCATGCCCATGGGGACTTCACATGATGAATTTAAGGTAAATGTGGCTTGTGATTACAGGTAGGCTTCACTTGGACCAGAGCTATATACTCCCTGAACAATTTCTTCTCTACTCTGTCCCTTTCTTTCTCGGAACTAGAGTCTGCTTGATTTTTTTTATGATGTTATTTATTGATTTAGGAGAGAGGAGAGAGAGAGAGAAAGGTGTGTGTGGGGGTGGAGCAGGAAGTACCAACTCATGGTTGCTTCTCACATGTGCCTTGACCGGGCAAGCTCAGGATTTTGAAGCAGGGACCTCAGTACTCCAGGTCAGCGCCTCACCCACTGCACCACCACAGGTCAGGCTAGATTCTGCTTTTTAAGTCAACTCATCAATAATTTTGGCAGCTTCTGAAACTTGTACTATTTGCACTATGGCCAACTGCTGCTTCGGCCTGGGCAGTGGAGGAAGTGTGGAGAATGACAGCAGGGTAGTATGAGGACATCTGTTCTGTATCTTCTAGAAGGCGTATTACCCCCTGGAAGCAACTTGGCCTCCTTCTCCTCAAGAGCTTGGGATTCTTTATCCAGTTCCTCAAGATTCTACCAAAATGTCGGATTGCTGGGAGCAAGCAGCTGTGCCAGGCCCTGGGGGGACCCCGGGCTGTGGTTGTGTTTCCAGTTCAGCAGTGTCTGACCCATGTAACTCAGGCAGGTTTTCCTGCAACAGCTGCCTGCTCCATTTTGCAAACTGCTTTGAATTATTTGTGGACGATTGGAATTCGCAGATAATCTTTAGGTGCTCTAAGGCAGTTGTCCTTAGCTGTTGTTTATGAACCGTGAAATCTTTTCTGAATCTGATGTCAGCCATGGACCTTCTAAAAAATGCACATGTTCATGTGCATATACATGAATTTAGGGTAATATCCCTGAAAGTGATCATCTGTGAACATAATACATCACTTCCTATTCCCTTTACTTCTCCAGCCAACCTACAATTAAGGAACAGATCTTTAAACATATATATAGTTAAAATATATAATAAAATGTACCACAATAATATTTCAACAATGTAAACTCAACAGCAGTATTAACAATTATTAGCACTGTTATTAACAAATGAGAAGAGATTTTAGTGTTCAAATACTCTTCTACTTGTCCGGGAACCCCAGGAACTCATCATCGCTAGTGTCATAAGCAAATATATTTAAACAGTTTTCTTCAACTGAAGAGCAGTGTGGCCCACACCCACACTTTTAGGCTTCTATTTTGCTTCCATCAGCTAGCGTCACCCCGAAGTCTTCAGTATGGCACACTGGTTAGATTTATGCGTCCTCTCAAGTCCACTATTCTGATGGTGACATTGTTTGTGGATCGATTGAAATAACTGGAGAAAGCTGCTGAAAAATGAAAGGTGCTTCCATCAAGAACACTTCTACACTGTTTGACAATTCGGTTACCTCTTGCTCTTTTCTTGCATTCTATTTTCTCCTGCTGCTTCCTCCTCATCTTGCATCCTTCTCCTCGGCATCCTTTGTTGGCTCCTCAGGTCCTTTTGACTCAATAATTTGCCAACTGAATTCATCAGTTTTCTCCCACAATGCTGTTCCTCCCTGCCATCTTACTTTGACAAAGAGTGTCACTACCAAACTAGTCTCTCAAACCAGAAAGCTAAGCATCATACTCAGATGTTGCCTCACTACCCACCTCTGCTTCAGTCAATATGTTGTGCCTTTGAAATCTAGTGACTTTGTTCCTACTCATCACAATCAACTGGTCTTCCAACATCAAGATTTGTGTGCTTTCAATCCATCCTTTCCATTGGTTCTGAGGTGATCTAAAAGAAGACGACCACTGTGTTCCCAGGGTCAAGAGAGCCTACTTTGATTGCCTTTTTCACATATATGTTTCCCCTTGAGACTGAGCATGCTCACCGTTGTATTCTCTGCACCTAATGCAGGGTCTGCATATAGCAGTTCCTCAGCAAAAGTGGCTGGCTACCTTGTTGGTTGGCTGAATGATTGAGACATATGATCACTTCTCACTGCCTACAGGCTGGAATCTGAACTTCTTGGCTTCATCCATTAGGCCCTTCACAAAATGACCTCAACTCTTTGATCTTTCTGGGATGCTCTACCCCATTCTATCCCCTGGCCACACCATACATTTTCACACTTTGATGCTCTTGCTTCTGGAGGTTCTTCTGTTGGTTCTTCTGCTTGAAATGCTCTCTCTTCATGGTACCCATCCCCTGTCCCATCTCATGGTGACTGCTTTCAAGACCAAATACAACTGTCACCTGCTTCTATAGCTTTCCCTTGACAGTATGCTTTCTACCCCCAGCTTCCTGTGACCCTCAATACTCAGAATTAAACAATTTCTTATCTGGTTCCAATAGTATTTCACTCATTCCTTCATTATGACACTCATTTCTTTGTATTATATTTATTCATATATGTAACTGTCGGCAACATTGTGAGCTGGTCAAGGGCAGGGACAGGGTCTTCTGATCTTGTTCATTATAGTATTCCCAGTCTCTAGCTCAGCACCTGAGCACTTACAAATAGAGTATATACCTTTATGTTTGTGTCAGATGTGTTCTTATTTATTTAAAAACATGTTTAGCTTAAAAAAATACCAGCATGGAACACCACATCTTTTGCCATCATACTGAGGCAGACATCATCTTTTGGGTTTTTTTGTTTGTTTGTTTGTTTTTTGTTTTGTTTTTTGTATTTTTCTGAAGCTGGAAACGGGGAGAGACAGTCAGACAGACTCCCGCATGCGCCCGACCGGGATCCACCCGGTACACGCACCAGGGGCGACGCTCTGCCCACCAGGGGGCGATGCTCTGCCCCTCCAGGGCGTCGCTCTGCTGCGACCAGAGCCACTCTAGTGCCTGGGGCAGCGGCCAAGGAGCCATCCCCAGCGCCCGGGCCATCTTTGGTCCAATGGAGCCTTGGCTGCGGGAGGGGAAGAGAGAGACAGAGAGGAAGGAGGGGGGGTGGAGAAGCAAGTGGGCACTTCTCCTATGTGCCCTGGCCGGGAATCGAACCCGGGTCCCCCGCACGCCAGGCCGACATTCTACCGCTGAGCCAACCGGCCAGGGCCTTTTTTTTTTTTTTTTTACAGAGAGAGAGTCAGAGAGAGGGATAGATAGGAACAGACAGACAGGAATGAAGAGAGATGAGAAGCATCAATCATCAGTTTTTTGTTGTGACACCTTAGTTGCTCATTGATTGCTTTCTCATATGTGCCCTGACCGGGGGACTACAGCAGACCGAGTAACCCCTTGCTCAAGCCAGAAACCTTGGGTCCAAGCTAGTGAGCTTTGCTCAAACCAGATGAGCCCATGCTCAAGCTGGTGACCTCGGGGTCTCGAACCTGGGTCCTCTGCATCCCAGTCCGAGGCTCTATCCACTGCACCACAACCTGGTCAGGCATCAGACATCATCTTTTGCATGAATTACTGCAGAGCTTCTTAACTAGTCCTCCTGTTCCTACCCTAGGTGCCCCCCATCTGTTCTCACCTCTCCAGTCTGTGGCCAATGCCATCCTGCTAAAATGTAAGTCAGAACAAAATCATTTGGTGTTTTTTCACCTCATATTGAGCAAAAGCCAAAGTTTCTACCTCAACACGGGCCTGCTTTATCCTGTGCATAGTGGCTAAAGATGCAGACTTAGCAGCCACACTACCTGGGTTCAAACCCTGGCTCTAACATTTACCAGCTATGTGGTCTAAGGCAGGGAAATTAACTTCTCTGTGCCTCAGTTTCATCTGCAAACTTGGGACAATGGTATCTTCCTCATAGAGTTGTCGTGAGAAGTAAATGCATTAATGTGTGTAAAGTACCTAGATCAGTGTCTGGTACATAGTTGCTACTAAATCAGATTTTCTTAAATAAACAAAAATCTCCTGCCATTCTTCCCCTTGGCTGCTCCTCTCCAGGCACTCTAGCTTCTTTGTTGTTTCTCAAACGCACTGCTGGCTCAGGACCTTTGCACTTACTGTTCCCTCTGCCTGGAACACTTACCTCCCAGGTACTCCATGGCTTGCTTCTCATCTTCTTGCAGGTCTCTGCCTCCATGTCACTTTATCAGGGAGGCCGTCTTTGATAAATCACCCTTATAAAAACAGCCACACTCTGTCCCCTTACCCTGCTTTATTTTTCCTTCATAGCACTTATCAACATTGACTATATATTTATATGTTTATTTTCCTTTTTCCTAACAAGAGTATACACTCTGATAAGAGAAGAACTTGGCTTGCTTTGTTTACTGTTATAACCTCAGCACCTCAAACAGTGTATAGTGTATATTAGTTGTTCAAAGATATTTGAATGAATGAAAGACAAAAGTAAGAATATAAAGGTCATGATCTCTCTGCCGATATAACATGACAGTAAAAATGTAAGCAATATTTGTATAAAGATAGGAAAATTCTAACACTATAGAAAGGAAACAGGAAAATAAAAGCCTTTCTCCCCCATACTCATTTGTTTCCCTAAAAGTAACCATAGTTGTGTGTATCATCAATTTCATTAGCCAATAAGTATATTGGTTGTTTGCTATGTGGGCAGAAAAATGTTTGAGGTCTGAGATGCTAAGGGCTTAAAAATGCAGAGCTCTTACCCTCTAGAATCATACAGTCTTTCGGTTGGGACAACATAAAAGAATTGTGACGCGCTGCATAGGTCAGAAGTGAGAACCATTATTGCAGGCTGGCAAGGCCAGGAAAGGTTTCCTGCCTGAGAGATGCCTTGTTGAGAGTTTGGAACTTGGGCAGGTTTTATTCGGTAAGAGGAGAGTGGCCCTGGGGTATGAGGTGCTCTCAGCAGAAGTGTCTGGGTTGAGTAACAAAAGGGGCCCTTGAGCGAATGAAAAGAAGTGGAGTCTGGATGAAATTGAGGCTTCATGTTGGGGACCAGTGGGAGGCTGGAGAATAGACTGAGGCAGATTAAGGTCGGTTGAGACCCCGGGTACAGAAAATATGATAACATTATACAGAGTGAAATAAGTAAATCAGAAAAAAACAAGAACTACATGATTCCATACATTGGTGGGACATAAAAACGAGACTAAGAGACACGGACAAGAGTGTGGTGGTTACCGGGGGCGGGGGGAGGGAGGGCGGGGAGGGAAGGAGGGAGAGGGGAAGGGGAGGGGGAGGGGCACAAAGAAAACTAGATAGAAGGTGACAGAGGACATTCTGACTTTGGGCGATGGGTATGCAACATAATTGAAAGACAAGATAACCTGGACATGTTTTCCTTGAATATATGTACCCTGATTTATTGATGTTACCCCATTAACATTAATAAAAATTTATTAAAAAAAAGAAAATATTGGGCCCTTTTAAAAAAGAGAGAGAGACATGGAAAATAAAAATACATGTTAATCATATTTTTAAATAAATAAAAAATATTATGTACTATTCATGTTAAAATTGCACATATGAAACCAAATTTGGTGTCATTAGAAAAAAGGGTAAAGTTGGGGTTTTGTGTTTTTTTTTGTGTGTGTGTATGTGTTTTTTTTCCTGAAGTTGGAAACGGGGAGGCAGCCAGACAGACTCCCGCATGCGCCTGACCGGGATCCACCCGGCATGCCCACCAGGGGGTGATGCTCTGCCCATCTGGGGCGCTGCTCTGTTGCAACCAGAGCCATTCTAGTGCCTGAGGCAGAGGCCACAGAGCCATCCTCAGCGCCCGGGCCAACTTTGCTCCAATGTAGCCTTGGCTGCGGGAGGGGAAGAGAGAGACAGAGAGGAAGGAGAGGGGGAGGGGTGGAGAAGCAGATGGGCACTTCTCCTGCGTGCCCTGGTTGGGAATCGAACCTGGGACTCCTGCACACCAGGCCGATGCTCTACCACTGAGCCATCCAGCCAGGGCCTAAAGTTGGGGTTTTGCGGAGCCCTTCAGAAGTCGGGGCCCAGGGCGTGCATGCAGTGTGCCCGCCATTAAATCCCCCTCTGAGAATAAATGATGGGACAGTTATAAAAGTATTGATACTTAAAGACTTAGGAGGCATGAGATAATGACTTGGAACAGAAGAACAGTGACTTAGAGAGATTAATTTGGCTAGACATGTTGTTCAGCCTTTCCTTGAATGTGAGTACTGCCTTTGGCTTCCTTAGTGTTACCTGCAGAATCTAGAATGAGCTCTGCATACAGTGGGTGCTAAATGAGTGTTATTGGTGGAGATCACTAATAGCCACCTGGGATGGCAAACCCTGGTCCTCCTCTCAGACATTAAGTTTAGAGGGTCCTCCAGTCATCTACTGCCAGACACCTGGGCTGCTTCCAAATCTTGGCTATTATAAATAAGGCTGCAATAAAATAGGGGGGCATATATTCTTTCAATCAGTATTTTCAGTTTCTTCGGATAAACTCCCAGAGGTGGAATCACTGGGTCCTAAAGCAGTTCCATTTTGACTTGGGGCGTTGAACACACAATACAGTGTATAGATCAGCGGTTCTCAACCTGTGGGTCATGACCCCAGTGGGGGTCAAACGACCAAAACACAGGGGTCGCCTAAAGCCATCGGAAATACATAGGTGACCCCTGTGTTTTGGTCGTTCGACCCCCGCCGGGGTCGCGACCCACAGGTTGAGAACCGCTGGTATAGATGATGTGTTATGAAATTGTGCGCCTGGAACCTGTATAGTTTTGTTAACCAATGTCACCTCAATAACTTCAATAAAAAGGAAAAAGTTTATAGGGTCCTCTGGACCCCCATCTCTTTCCCACTCACGTACGAAAATCTTCAGGCCTCATTTTACCTGTCAATTCCCAGCAACTGCAAACGCGTCCATTGAGATGGCCCAGGCAAACAGAGACAGTTTTCAGCTCTCCTGGCTTCAGAAACTCTCTACTGCGTCCTTCCTTTTAACTAGTCTTCCTCTTTTGCTTCAGCTTCCTTTTGAACTGTGATGACAAAAGCCCAGGTGTAGCCTCATTCTCTCATTTTACAGTGGCCTAAAAAATTGAACCAGATAATGCTGCATGCTGATTTACCTCGTCGCAGGGTCTACTTCAACCCTACAACTAAGCAACCTAAGATTCCTAGGAGCAGATAAAACCCATATGCAATCTGTCATTGTTTAGTTTTCATTGCCAAGATAATTCTACAAAATTAATGAATAGCTGGTTTAGAGTGGGGGAGGGGCAAAGGATGAATGAAGCCTCTGTTCTGCTTCTTGGCAAGACACTAGGTACATGGTGAGCCATTGAGGGTATAGTTGTAGTTGTCATCATCACCACCATCATTCAAGTGTGTTTTTTTAAAAAAAATTTTAAGTGAGAGGAGGGGAGATATAGAGACAGACTTCCACATGCACCCCTACTGGGATCCACCCAGGGACCCCCGTCAGGGGCAGATGCTCTGCCTATCTGAGGACTATGCTTGCAAACAAGCACCCGAGGTGGTGTCTCCATAGAGCCATACTCAGCATCCGGGGCTAACACGCTTGAATTAAGCCATGGCTGCAGGAGGGAAAGAGAGAGAGAGTGATCAAGAAGGGGAGGGGAAGGAAGGAGAGGCAGATGGTTGCTTTTCCTTTGTGCCCTGTACCGCCAGGAATTGAACCCGGGACTTCCACATGCCAGGTCCATGCTCTACTACTGAGCTAGCTGGCTGGGGCCTCAAAGTGTTTTCATGAAGGGCTTAAAGCTAGGCCTACACAGAACTACACAGTTTTGGACCTTCTCTTGTAGACCATGAATGGTTTGAGACCAGATATTAATGTGGACACATGCAAGATGGATTCAAATCTTCAAAATGACTTAAATCTCACATTATATGCCACCATCTCTTGTACATATCCCTATTTCTAGTATGAAATTTATTAAGAAAATATATCTTGTCTCCTCTAGAATATTATTAGCTCCTTGAGGGAAGAGAACCCAACCTTACACTTTTGTCTACAGACTTGCTGTACAGGACAAATACAGATACTCAGTAAGGGCTGATTAAATCAACTAGACCTTGTGCTGGGATTCAGCTGGTTTGCACTGGTTCGGCAGAACTGATACTTAATTTTTTGTTGAGTTCGGCAAACCGATTGTTAAAATGGCACTGGTAATCACGGTTCTCTCTAAGGTGGGCGCCTGGGCAGCTGCCCAATGTGGAAATCACAAATTTACATTCCTTACTCCTTTTTAACGTTCATCTGTACAACAGCATATTGTAAACACCTGTAGTAATGTTCATTCCATCCATAGGTGAAAAAAAATTGCAAGTGAGGACGCCAATCAAGAAGCAATATGGAAATATCTTAAATAACAGTTTTATTGTTTTCTGTCCGGTATGATTTAATATTTTTTCATTAATATTTTAAAACTCTTTCTTATAATACAATCTAGTATTGTGTACCTCTTACTGTTCTTATTTAAGTATTAAATGAATGAAATAATAAACTACCTTTTGGTATATCATTTTTTTATATTTAAAAGGGTCATTAGGGCAGAGAACTGGTTGTTAAATTATTTTAATCCCACCACTGACCAGACCCCAGGGATAGAGGCAGAGTACCATTCAAGTCCTTTGAACCTGTTTCTTCCTCTATAAAATGGGGATGGTTAACTATAGACTTTGTGGGGTTATTGTGAGGATAAAGGGGCCAATACATGCAAATTGCTTAGCCCATAACCTAGCTTTATCTGCTCCAAGTGTTAGGTATTAATTTAACAGTATTAATTTCTGGCTTCTGCTTAAACAGGAGAGAGACTGTGGAAAAAGTGAGTGTAGCAGCTCTCTCACACAAAACTGGGTATTCAAGTAAGCGTATGGAGCAGGCGTCCCCAAACTGCGGTCCGCCACACTTCCGGAAGGGGCACCTCTTTCATTGGTGGTCAGGGAGAGGAGCACTGTATGTGGCGGCCCTCCAACTATCTGAGGGACAATGAACTGGCCCCCTGTGTAAAAAGTTTGGGGACCCCTGCCGGAGGATGGCTGGTCAATTAGCTATGCATTGAAATTGAGGGACAAAAACTACTCACCCTCTCACATATCTCCTTTATTATTCTGCTGTAAATGCTGAACAGGGATGCTTTGAATATCAGGCGGCAGTGTGTGTCTGTGTGTATGAGCGAGTGGCCGAAGTGGGTATCTGCACTGGGAGCGAAGGCTGTGACGTCATCCTATCAGACACTTTTCTCAAGTCTTCATTCAGCAAATATTTACTGCCAGATGTCGTCCAAGAACTGGAGGTTTTGTAGTAGACCAAGCTCGCGTGGCAGTGTTTGAGTGGCCGCGGAGTTCTGGCGCGGCGTGATCTCCGCGGCATCCAATGGGCGCGAGGCACCCGGTCCGCGCATGCGCTCTGTAGCCTCCGCCCGGAAGTGGCTGCTTCCGTGCTGAGCGCGAACCCGCGGAGATGAAGTAAGGCCTCGCTTCTTTCTGAGGAGGGGGCGGTAGGGGGCGGTGGGGGGCGACCCACCCGCTTGGGGTGGTGGAGCGTCTACCTGGGCGGGGGGCGGGAGCGGCTCAAAGACTGGGAAACCAGTCCCAAGTTGATTTCTCCCTTATCCCAGGCCAGGCCGTCTTTAACTTGTCCGCTTTTCGCCCCCTCCAGCCCCCTAACAAAAGTGAAGCTGATCAATGAGCTGAATGAGCGTGAGGTCCAGCTTGGGGTGGCGGAAGGGGTGTCCTGGCACTCGGAATACAAAGACAGCGCCTGGATCTTCCTGGGTGAGGTTCCCATGTTTCTCCTGTAGTGCTCCTCATCCTCTCCTGCCTGATTCCTGACACTTCAGCTTTTCCGCCCTGCATTCCTCCCGACATTCATCATCCCCATTTCTCTGTTTCTCCTGTCTTCCTATAAGTCTGATTTCTGTATCTTCTCTCCCTGTCTAGTTTGCTGCCCGATCCAAACCGGTGCTTGGATAGTTACCATCTGCTATTCATTGTACTAAGACTTGCACTCTGTTTCTCAGCAACTGTTATTTTTATAGTTTTTTATGGTTTTTTTGTTTTGTTTTTTTACTTTTCAGTTACAATTGCCATACAGCATTATATTAGTTTTAGGTGTACAATAGTGATTAAACACTTCCATAAATTACAGAGTGCTAAGTTTGTTAAGTCTGGTACCCATCAGACACCATGCATAGTTATTACAATGTTACTATTCTTTTTGCTGTATGCACATCCTCCTCCATGGCTATTCTGTAACAGCCAATTTGTACTTCTTATTCCCTTCACCTTTCCACACATTCCACCAGTCTTCCTCTTCTGTGGCAGCCATAAAAATATTCTCTGTGATGGCCCTGGCCGGTTGGCTCAGTGGTAGAGCATTGGCCTGGCGTGCAGAAGTCCCGGCTTCGATTCCTGGCCAGGGCACACAGGAGAAGCGCCCATCTGCTTCTCCACCCCTCCCCCTCTCCTTCCTCTCTTTCTCTCTCTTCCCCTCCCGCAGCCAAGGCTCCGGGCGCTGGGGATGGCTCCTTGGCCTCTGCCCAGGCGCTAGAGTGGCTCTGGTCGCTGCAGAGCATCGCCTCCTGGTGGGCAGAGCGTCGCCCCCTGGTGGGCGTGCCGGGTGGATCCCGGTCGGGCGCATGCGGAAGTCTGTCTGTCTCTCCCCGTTTCTAGCTTAAGAGAAATACAAAAAAAAAATAATATTCTCTGTGTTTAAAAGTTTCTGTTTTGCTTGTCCCTTTATTTATTTTTTTAGATTCCACATATAATTGAAGTCATGATGCTTGTTTTTCTTTGTTTCAGACTATTATATCATCCCCTTACCCCAAACCCCCACTATACAGCTGAGGAAACTGAGGCCCTAAGAAGTTAATGGACTTTTTAAGGTCACATAGCTAGTATGTGGAACAGCCAGAACAATGGGATTCTACAACTCATGGTCTTAGCTACTGTCCCAACTGCTAATTGCCCCAACCCTTGTCCTTTTCCTTTAGAATTCATTTTCCTCATCTTGATTAGCTCCTGCCTTCTGCCCATGGTTGTGTTAGCATCTCTGTATTCTCTTTGTGTCACATGCAGTAATTTGACAGTTTGTTCAAAGAGGTGATCACACCAGTCATGGTGCTAAGCACTTCATATTCATTGTTTTATTTCATTCTTAAAACAATTCTGTGGGGTAAGTCTTAATATCTCCACTCTACAGATGGGGTTCTTTCTATATTTGCAGGGGACTTTATTTCCTATGAAGTGCTTAACAATTATCTTTATAATCCTTAGTCTATGTGAGGAGTTAATATCTGCATATTGAAACTGATTTTGGATCTTAGTGGTGAGTTTGTGAATAGAGAGCAGATGAGTTCACAACATGTCTGTGGAAGTGGAGTAGTGTTCTGGAAACAGTCTGATTTGTCCATAAGAGTTTAGGTGTAAGGAGGATTAGTCTGGTGAGTGGTGACTTCGACCTTTGCACTCAGTCTCTCCTTTTTCTGTACTGCTGTCGCAGTGTGCATGTGCATCTGTCATTGCAGCAGACAGTGAGTTCTCTGAGGGCAGGACCTGTGGCTTACTCTGTTTTGCGCCCACAGCGCCTGGCCTAGTGCGTGGTATATAATAGACTCTTGATAAATGTTTGTTGAACTGAAATATGATTTTCTCTTCTAGGAGGACTGCCTTATGAACTGACCGAAGGGGACATCATCTGTGTCTTCTCACAGTACGTCCCCTTTCATTTCCTGCCTCCTGGGTTCTCAGTAGTTTGCTTCCCTTGCCTGCCTGCAGCAGGGAGGCTGGAGTTTCTGCTCTAGTCTAGGTCAGTCACAGGGCATGTTTCTAGATCTCCCTCTGTGGAAAATCCAAGAAGTTGGATGTTTCAGGAAGCTGTCCTGGGGATTTTGCTCTACTTCTACTCCTTTTTCACTGGGCCTTGTTTATCGTAGGCCTGCAGTGGAACAGTGCATCTCCCAGGAAGCCACTGTGGTGGCCCAGCTCCTCAGCCTCCTACAAGCTAGGGGCAACTCATGATCACAGAGCCTTTCTGAGCCCACACCGGAGTGACCTGGTGGAATTAGGGCAAGGCACAGAGGAACTGGTGAAGAAAAGCCAAAGGTTTAGGCAGTAGTTTTACTTTCTTTATTTTTAGGTGAGTGTAAGGTTGGTGAGCAGAGCCAGTCTCTTTACCCAGAAGCTGGGACTCATAGGCTGAAGAGGAGCATGAATGAATAGGAGAACCTTCTGTTCTTCATTTGATGAGATGAAAGCACACTGGGCGGCAGAGGGTGTTGACAGCTCACATGGGTAGTGGCAACCGGTAGAGGGGCTGGGCACAAGGCCAGAGCTACGCAGAGAGATCAGATCGTCCATAGGCCCAGAGGAACTTGGCAGCTCGCAGGATCAGAGAGCCATTGTTCCTGAGTTGTGTAGCCTTCAAGGGCAGAGAACTGTTGCAGAGCAGTTGGGTAGCGGTCACAGGCAGAGAACCATGGCAAACAGGGTGAAGCAAATAAACGTAACCAGCACACCCTGGCAGCAACGTTGCCATGCCAGGGGATTGTTGGGCCATGCTGTAGCCTGCTGGCTGGCTGCTTGGGCAGCACACAGGGCAGAAGGTCATAGGAAAGAAACTGGGCAATACACACGAGACAGAGTTCTCCGAGGGCCACAGTGGAGGGCCTGGGTGGCGCATGTAGGCAGTGAGCTGTGGCGGCGATAGAAGTTGCTTCCAACTTCCGGGCATCAGGAAGTTCACAGCTGGGGCAGCCTTTAATTTCCACCTTTTCATGGTACCTGTCTGCTCCAGTGTTCCATCTAGGAGCTGTTTTAGTCTTATCTGCATTGAGTGATTATCAGTTAGTGTGAGTACATATTCTAATTCTTAGCTATGGCTGCACATATTGCTCTGCATGAAGATTGCCTTTGTCACTTATACCAGTGGCTTTCGAACAATATTTTGTTTTCTGATTATCAAGGTAATATATAGTCATAGAATGCTTGATGAAAAGAAAACGTATAAAGAAGAAAATAGAATGTACTCTAAAGAAAAACTAAACAATTTGATGTACTTTTTTATCATTTAAAATGTGTTGAGTATAATTTTCAATATTTTGCTGTTATAAATTACATTGCCATGTTTATTGTGGTATCTACATCTTTATATGCATTCCTGATGGTTTCCTTGGTGAAATTACTGGATTTGTATGTTAGCATTTTTTTTTTTTTTTTTTTTTTTGTGACAGAGAGAAGGATAGATAGGAACAGATAGCCAGGAAGGGAGAGAGATGAGAAGCATCAGTTCTTTGTTTTGGTTCCTTACTTGTTCATTGATTGCTTTCTCATATGTACCTTGACCAGAGTGAGTGACCACTTGCTCAAGCCAGCGACCCTGGGCTTGAAGACAGCAACCATGGGGCATATCTATGATCCCACGCTGAAGCCATCAATCCCACGCTCAAGCCGGATGAGCTCGCCTCAAGCCGGCCACCTCAGGGTTTTGAACCTGGGTCCTCCGCATCCCAGTCCGATGCTCTATCCACTGCGCCACTGCCTGGTCAGGCATATATGTTAGCATTTTTAAGATGTTTTGTAACATTGTCATATTGCTCTCTGAAAAGCTTATATCAATTTTCACTCTCACTAGAAGACCCATTTTTCTGACTTCTAGTCAGCAATAGTTATCTTAAATATTTGTCATGTGACTTCTCATTATTTTTTTATTTGCCTTTATTTCATTGTCAGTGAGGTAGAATATTTTTTCAATGATTTACAGGCCACTGTTCTTTTTTTGTCAATTGTCTAGTCATATCCTTTGTCTAATTTTTCCTATTGTTGTGTTCCTCATTTTCTTACTGATCTTGTGAGACCTTCATATATTAAGGATATTAACTCTTTGTTATAACACTTAGTATTATATTACTATGGACTTATTTTTTAAGAGTTAGATGTGTTACCGTACATTTCCATCATTATTATTTCTTGATGTTCAAATTGTTCCAGTTTGGTCTGTTAGGAGTTCTTTCAAGCCAGCTCCTATAGTCTTTTCTTCTTTAACTTTTTCTTTTGAAGTAATTTCAGGATTAAAGCTGAGAAGTTATGAAATGGTATAAAGAACACCTTTATCCCTTTTCCTCAGAGCCCCAGATGTTAACATTTTACCATATTTGCTGTATTGTTATTTTTCTCCACATACACATACGATTTTTTTCTGAAGCATTTGAAAGTCAGTTGCAGACCTGATGCCCATGTGTCCCTAAATTCTTCAATGTGTATTCCCCCCCCAAAAAAACACAAGACATTCTCTTGTTTGGTCTCAGTATAGTGATCAAATTCAGGAAATATCAACTGATATAATATTATTATCTATAGCCTTTATTCAACTTCACCAGTAGTAAAAGGAAAAAATAGCTTTCTGGTTCTCAATTTGTGATGTAAATTGCAAATAATATTTTTCTCCTGGTTTTTCATTTGTGTTTTGACTTTGCTTGAAATTTTTATGCCATGCAAAATTATTATTTTTATGCTTAAATTATCTTATTGTAAAATTCACTTTTTAGGGGGTGTACCATCCTATGAGTTCTAATACATGTATTGATTTGTGTAATCACCCCCACAATTAGGATGATGAACAGTTCCAAAAACTCCCTCATGCTGTTGCTTTATAGTCTTCCCCTCTAGTATTTTATGTGGTCAGATTTATCAGTCTTTTTTATTGCTTCTGGATTTTGAATCATAACTAGAAAGTGTTTCTTCCCACCCATCTGTGTTCTCATCAGTACTTGTATGGTTTCAATGTTATGCATTGAAATCTCTGATCCATTTAGAGTTATTCTGATGTACAGTGTGAGATATGGGTCCAATTGCATGTTTTCTCCAAATGGCTATCCATGTGTCTCAACATGTATAAAAATGCTGATATTTCCCCCAGCAAACTGGGATGTCACCCTTATCATACATGATTTTTCCATATATACCTGAATCTCTTTCTTAGTTTCCTATTCTGTTCTTCCTGCCGTGTGTCACTTCATGCACCAGTACCACACAAACTAATCAGAGAAGCTTTCCAGTGTGTTTAATATCTGAGAGAGTTACTCCTCCCTATTGTTCTTTTTAAAAGTTTCCCCAGCTATTTTGTTCATGTTTCTATAAGACCTTTAGAATCAACTTATCAAGCTCCATGGGAAAAACACACACACACACACACACACCTTATATTTTAAATTGGAATTACATTAAATTCAGTATTAATTTGGGGGAAGATTTTGATATCTTTATGATGTTGACTCATTCTATCCAAGAACAAGAGATGTCTTTATATTTGTTTAAATCTATGTTTGTGTGTTTCAGGAGTAGTAAAAAGTTTTCTTTATTTAGGCTTTATACATTAATTCTATCTCCTGATTATTGCTTGTATGTAAGAGAGTGATTTATTTGTGTTAACTTTATGTCCTGTCACCTTACTGAATGTTATACTTTTGTTTTTATCATTGTTTATCAATGATTCTTTTGGATTTTCTATCATTGATTCTCTTGGATTTTCTTTTTTTTTAATTATTTTTTTAATATAAATTTTATTAATGTTAATGGGGTGACATCAATAAATCAGGGTACATATATTCAAAGAAAACATGTCCAGGTTTTCTTGTCATTCAATTATGTTGCATACCCATCACCCAAAGTCAGATTGTCCTCTGTCACCCTCTATCTAGTTTTCTTTGTGCCCCTTCCCCTCCCCCTTCCCGTCTCCCTCCTTCCCTCCCGCGCCCCGTCCCCCATAACCACCACACTCTTGTCCATGTCTCTTAGTCTCCTTTTTATGTCCCACCTACGTATGGAATAATGCAGTTCTTGGTTTTTTCTGATTTACTTATTTCACTCCGTATAATGTTATCAAGATCCCACCATTTTGCTGTAAATGATTCGATGTCATCATTTCTTATGGTTGAGTAGTATTCCATAGTGTATATGTGCCACATCTTCTTTATCCAGTCTTCTATTGAAGGGCTTTTTGGTTGTTTCCATGTCTTGGCCACTGTGAACAATGCTGCAATAAACATGGGGCTACATGTATCTTTACGTATCAATGTTTCTGAGTTTTGGGGGTATATACCCAGTAGAGGGATTGCTGGGTCATAAGGTAGTTCTATTTTCAGTTTTTTGAGGAACCACCATACTTGCTTCCATAGTGGTTGTACTACTTTACATTCCCACCAACAGTGAATGAGGGTTCCTTTTTCTCCACAGCCTCTCCATGGATTTTCTATCATTGATTCTCTTGGATTTTCTATATATTCTATATATGATCTTAAAACAGAGATAGTTTTATTTCTTTTCTCATTTCCTATATCTCTTTTCTGCTAATTTTATTGACCAATACCTAGAATTTTAAATAGCATTAAATAGTTCCTGATCTTAGTTGAGTCGTCTCTAATAATTTCTATTAAGTAGGACGTTAGATTTCAGGCCCAGGTATATGGATGTAATCATGTTATAGAATGTATCCATCAATTCCTATTTTATTCTTATGACTTTAGTTTTTAATTTGTGATGCTTTAACGTATCTGGAATTTATCTTTAGATAAGGAATAAGGTAGAATTTTATTAACTCTCATCTGCTTTCCTTAGATTTGTTTTCTCTTATATTCATTCTTCCTTTTTTAACAGTGAACTCCTTTAAGGTTACAGATTTTCCTGAGTATAGTTTTAGCCCATAAGTTTTGGTATATATTATTCTCATTTTTGTAATTTTCTAAATAGTCTTCCATTGACTTTTTCTTTATTTTGTTTCATTTTCTCTTTCATTCATTTGTTTACTTTGAGACCTATACTGTAGTCAATTTTAATACGTGTTGCATGGATTCTTGAGAAGAAAGTGTCATCTTTTTATAAGACTCAAATATATTTCTGTATCTACTAGTTGGACATTAGTATTTGTTAATTTAATTGTTATATGTTTCCTTGTATTTGTATTACATAATTATATAATAATTGCATTAATTCTTCTGACTTTATTTTTGTCAATGTCATGTTACAAATTTAAAGTGGTGTGTTAACCTGACTAGTGTTGGTGTAGTAGATAAAGCATAACCTGGGATGCTGAGGTCCCAGGTTCGAAACCCCAAGGTTGCCAGCTTGAGTGTGGGATCATCAACATGATCCCATGGTCACTGCCTTGAGCCCAGAAGTCACTGACTTGAAGCCCATGGTCACTGTCATGAGCAATGGGTCACTGGCTCCATTGGAGCCTCCTGGTCAAGGCACATATGCAAAGCAATCAATGAATAACTAAAGTGACACAACTCTGAGTTGATGCTTCTCATATCTCTGTGTCTCTGTCTCTCTCTAAAAAAATAAATAAAGTGGTGTGTTAAACTCTCATAACTTTCACTATTAATTTCTCTTTGTATATCTAATAGTTTTTTAATTGAATTTTTTTATTTGTTAATTTATGTATAAAATTTCATGACATACTTTTGTTATGTATTAGGACCTTTTGGGGGGGGCCTTAAATTCATCTTCAGTCTTAATATTACTACCCACTTTTTTTTTTAATTTAGTGAGAAGAGAGGAGGCAGAGACAGACTCCTGCATGCACCCCTACCAGGATCCATGCAGCAAGTCCACTACGGGGCAATGTTCTGCCCATCTGGGGCCCTTGCTCTGTTGCAACAGGAGCTATTTTTTTTTTTTAGCACCTGAGGAAGAGGCTGTGGAGCCATCTTCAGTGCTTGGGGCCAACTTGCTCCAATCAAGCCATGGCTGCAGGAGGAGAGGAGAAGAGAGAGAGATAGGGAGAGAAGCAAGGGAGGGAGGTAGAGAAGCAGATGGGCACTTCTCCTGTGTGCCCTGACTGGGAATTGAACCCAGGACAACCACATGCCAGGTTGACACTCTACCATTGAGCCAACCACCCAGGGCCCCACCCACTTTTTAATTGGGTGTTTTTACTATATCTGTGTCCAACTTTTTATTTTTAGTCATTCTGTGCCATCTTGTTCTAGATGTGTCTCCTGTACAGACTATGTTATTTAAATTTTATTTTGTCATCCAATCTGAAAGTTTGCATTTTAAATCAATAGTATCTTTACTCTTATAAATTAAATAGATATGGGGAGATCGTTAACATTAATCTGGTGCGGGACAAGAAGACTGGGAAATCCAAAGGATTCTGTTTCCTCTGCTATGAAGACCAGAGGAGCACAATTCTGGCTGTTGACAATTTTAATGGGATCAAGGTGAGTGTACTTACTAAGCAGGGTTTGGCTAGATTTTTACCATGTAGGGGTTTCGTTTCATATCCTACCTGATTCATACAGGCTCAAGGACAGTACTGGTCAGCTGAGTATGTAGTGAAGACTGTAGAAGTGTAGGGTCGTACTGACCAGCAAATGATCCCAGAAAGTAATTCCATTAGATTATGACCCTTCTATCCCTTTTTCCCATCTCTTAACAACTATCTCTCATAGGCACCATGCCCACCCCCAGGCCTCTGTTTCTCACCTTTTTCTCCTCACACTCCGTTCTTATCTCCGGTGGATGAGAGAACACAGAGACTAGCGAACACTCTCTTCCATGCTGTCCTGTGTCAAGGGATTTGGGGCTCTGTCACGGCTTCGTGACCTGGGACACAATTGTGTATGTCTCTCATATGTCTCCACTGACTTAGCAATCTGTACTGGACCCTGGAAATTCTCTAGTAAAAATCTGATGACAAATTGTACAAAACGGGCTCATTGTCATTCTGAGAGTTTCTCTCCTCTGTTTCCTCTTAACACCAGGCCTTGTAGATGAGACATTAGCCTGAATAAAGGGGCTGGAGCGAGGCAGGCATCTTGCTCCGCATGGTTGCTGTGCCCATTGAGGAGAAGCACTGCGGTTAAGCCAGCATTGCCACGGGTTGAGAGTTGACTCTTGACTTGGGGAGTCTGTCACGGATTGCACCGCTGTGGCACAGTTGGAGACTGTAGGACAGTGTGGAACAAGATTCTAGGCATCATTTTTCAGAAAGCCAGCAATCAGAGGGAGTCACCATGAAAGAACAGTTTCTAAGATGTTTTGAAGTGGGGAATGGGATGTATCAGTGGTTTTCAACTGCCAGTCTGGACCGGTGCCAGCCCGCTAAACATTTCAGGCCAGTCCACAAAAGAGTTAACCACCCTGAGGTAACCACTGGGATAGGTGACAGAAGCTACTTACGTCAGAGGTAGGAATGAAACTCAAATTTCAGATGGCTTTGTCTATGGAATAAGTCTTCATCTGCCTGAATAGTTCTGTTTTAAATGAGGAGACAGTTTGTTGTTGCTCCCCTGGAAAGTGTGTTCCGCAGTGAAAGTATCTGTGAGCCAGCTATTCTGGTAGGGTGGGCTGGAGCAAGGTGTGAGGGCTTAAGAAAAAGACAGTAGTATTTTCAGGACTGGATGAAATGGCCGAGTGATTGAATATGGCTAGGGAAAAAAGTAAAGAACCAAATAAACAGGACAGTGTCCTTTCGAGATTTCTCTTCCTCTCCCAGCTGTTGGTCTGCCTTGGCCTCACCCTGAGTGCTGCGTTGAGGAAGCAGCTGTAGCACTGAGCTTGATTTCAGGAATTTCTTCTAGCCACCATGATATATTTCGCTATAAATTAATGTTACCGATTGACGGTAGTTCACTGTTTGTGCATCTAAATCAGCGGTTCTCAACCTGTGGGTCGCGACCCCGGCGGGGGTCGAACAACCAAAACACAGGGGTCGCCTAAAGCCATCGGAAAATACATATTTTATGCCATCAGAAAATACATGTTTTATAAAATATGTATTTTCCGATGGCTTTAGGCGACCCCTGTGTTTTGGTCATTTGACCCCCCACCCGGGGTAAATGAGGAGGCTCCTAGTACAACTGCCCCGTGGGCTCCAGTGGCTCCAGGCCCCACTGAGCGGACTAATCTCCAGATATACGTGCTGTCACACACCAGTGAGGCAGGTCTGTTTTAGATATTTCCCCAGAAATAGAATTAGCAGGAAGGTAACAGGTGTAGTTCAAACCGTGGTTCTCTGGACCTGGGTCCAAGTCATTTGATAGGAGGGCTGTCTTTGCTGAAGCACTGCCTGTCTGTCACAGATCAAAGGAAGAACTATCCGAGTGGACCACGTGTCTAACTATCGGACTCCTAAGGACTCAGAAGAAATGGATATTTTGACCCAGGAGCTCCAGGAAAAGGGCTGTGGGGCTCAGACTCCCTCACTGAATTCTTCTGAGGACTCTGAAGATGATAAACCCAACAAAAAATACAGAAAAGGTAAAGTGTTAGTATTCTGGGTAGTGTTACTGTTTGATCTTCCTGGCATTCCCTGAGACTTTGTGATTCATTCTTAAGTGTGTGTGTGTGGAGGGAAGACGGGAAGAGCCTTACTTTAATTGTGGAAGGAGAGGTGCGATCAGCAGAAGGCTAATATTATGGGTTGCATTGTGTCCCTTAAAATGCCATATGTTGAAGCCCTAGCTGCTAGTGTCTCAGACAATGACTATATTTGGAAGTATGGTCTTTAGAGACGTAATTAAGCCTCACCAGGCTGTAGCGCAGTGGATAGAGCGTTGGACTGGGACGTGGAGGACCCAGGTTCGAGACCCCGAGGTCTCCAGCTTGAGTGAGGGCTCATCTGGTTTGAGCAAAGCTCACCAGCTTGGATCCAAGGTCGCTGGTTCGAGCAAGGGATTACTCAGTCTGCTGAAGGCCCATGGTCAAGGCACATATGAGAAAGCAATCAATGAACAACTAAGGTATTGCAACGAGGAATTGATGTTTCTCATCTCTCTCCCTTCCTGTCTGTCTGTCTCTATCTGTCCCTCTCTCTGACTCTGTCTCTGCCACAAAAAAATAAAAATAAAGATGTAATTAAGAGTGGGCTGCCTTACTGGAAATGTCAAGGGTGTCGGGTCCAACTCAGCTTCTCAGAGGTACGTTTCTGGAGGGATAGACTGTGACAGCGTGACAGTGCTGCCAATGATGCTTTCCTTTCGCATATCCTCTGTCTCTCCACTTTCCTTAACTTTTTCATTGCACCCCTTTTCTCCTCCAGAGAAAAAGGAAAAAAAGAAAAGAAAGAAAAGCAAAGAGAAGACTGATCGGCAAGAACTGGCAGAACAGTCAGACTCGTTTTCAGCTCCCAGAAGCAAGACCGTAATGGAAAAGGAGGACACTGGCTCTACAGAGCAGGGCAGCAAGAACCCGGAGAGGGCTCCAAAGCCGGAGTCCAGGGAGGTGCGGAGGCTGCAGCCCAGCCCCCCTGATGTCAGGGCAACCTGGCTCGGCGAAGCAGAGGGCCGGGAGAGGGAGCCTAAGGAGAAGCCCAAGCAGAACCACAAGGCCTCGAGCAGGAGGGAAGAAAGAGAAGAAAAAAACAGGGAAAGAGACAGAGGCCAAAGCACAGACACTCATTCTGGCTGGCATGAGGGCCTTTCTGAGGGACCTAACCATAGAAACAGAAGTCGGAGTCGTGAGAAATCCCACAGATCGAAAAGGGCCCGGCACTCCCAAGACCGGGACCCCTCAAATCCCAGCGACCACAGGCATCGCTGAAGCTGCAACTTGAGCAGCTGCTGCAAAGATTTGGAAATGAACTGTGTTTTTTAAATGCAGTCAAATTCAGTAATACTTTTACTGTTTCTGTATGTAAAATCTCGGAGGCCCCATTCTTTAATTGCTTGAGTATTAAAGTCATTGAGAGAGTTGTTTCAGCAGCCAGATGTCCTGGAGTTTTGAGCAAAATCCATTGTCCCTGGGAATATGCTGGGTATTTATCAGAGTATATTTTCTAAAATTAGGTTTGTAAACATGGCCCTTGACTTTATGACCCCATTTAATGATGAAATGTTAAGGAAAGGGGAAATACCAAGTAATTCTGGAATTCTGGTCATTGTGTTAGATGATTAAAACCCTTGTGTGACCTTTCTAGTAGATGGGTAGACCCATAGAATGGAGAAGTGTGACTTAACTAGGTTTAGACAGCTTGATGCGAATGTGATGATTGATAACATCACCTTGCTCTCTCCCCACCCCTTCCTGGTTTGTTTATTTTTTAAGATTTTATTTATTAATTTAAGAGAGAAGACAGGGTAGGAGAGGGAAACATCAGCTCGCAGCAGTGGCTTCCCATATGTGCCTTGACCAGGGAAGCCTAAGGTTTCAAACTTGTGACCTCAGCATTCCAGGTCAACGCTTTATCCACTGCGCCACCACAAGTCATTCTTATTTTTGAAAAAAAAAATTTTTAAGTGAGAGGAGGGCAGATAGACTCCTGCATGTGCCCTGATTGGGATCAACCCAGCAACCATTCAAGCAGGAGTCCCCAAACTTTTTACACAGGTGGCCAGTTCATTGTCCCTCAGACCGTTGGAGGGCCGCCACATACAGTGCTCCTCTCACTGACCACCAATGAAAGAGGTGCCCCTTCCGGAAGTGCGGCGGGGCCAGATAAATGGCCTCAGGGGGCCAGATTCGGCCCGCGGGCCGTAGTTTGGGGATGCCTGATAGGGCTAATGCTCAAACCAACCAAGTTATCCTCAGCACTCGTGCCAGCGCTCGAACCAACCAAGCCACTGGCTGTGAGAGCGAAAGAGAGAAGGGGAAGGGGGGCGGTGAAGAGAAGTAGATGGTTGCTTTTCGTGTGCGTCCTGACCAGGGATTGGATCCGGGACTTAGGCATGCCAAGCTGATGCTCTATCCACTGAGCGTACCAGCCAGGCTTAGAAAATTTAAACATCTTTTTTGCTTTTTTGGTTAATTCACATGTCTGCATTTTTTCCTTGCAATTTATTTATTTATTTATTGAGATGATATTCACACAACATAAAAGGAACCATTTTAAAGGGGACAGTTCAGTGGCATGCCGTGCATTTGCAGTGTTATAAAGCCACCACCCCTATCTAGTTCCAAACCATTTTCATCACCCCATAATGAAACCCTGCACCCATTAAGCCACTAATCTCCATCCTGTCCTCCTTATCCCTGACAGCCACCAATGTGCTTGCCATGTCTATGGGTTTTCCTTTTCCAGGCATTTCATATGAATGAAATTGTACAATATGTGGCTTTTTGTGTGGTATCTTTCACTTCATATGTTTTCAAAGTTTATCCGTGTTGTAGCATGGATCGGTGTTTCATTCCTTTTGATTGCTGAATACCCCAGTGAGGGGGTAGACCAGATTTTGTTTATCCATTCTGTGGTGGAAGGACCTTTGGGTTGGCTAGCCTGCTCTCTTTTCACGTTCCAGACGTGCCAGGCTCCTTTGGGGTTTCGTCTGCTTTTCGAGAGGCTGTTCTTGCTGAGGTGGGAACACTGTCCACCCCTTGCATATCTGTTTGGTGTGCTTGGCGGTTCTTTTTCCATCTGAGAGTGTTGTCTTTCTATTTGAGTAATCAGTCATTTATGAGTTTGGTAGGAAGTAGCTCACAGAACCTTAACACCCCTGCTAAATTATTGAAATAGAATTTCAGACCCTGGAAAACAGAGGATAGAGCTTTAATAGTGCACTAAGTTAGGTTTCCTGGTGTGTTCATTTGGCTACCAGATTAGATGTGCCAGAGCCAGCGATTTTTTGAGGGGAAAATGCCCAAGAGGGAAAATGGGGAGGGAGCTGGAGGAGTCTGGGAAAGGAGACTGATGTAGGTCTGAACTCGGGAGAAGAAAGGGAAGGCAAAAAGGTTGGGTGGGAAAAATGCGACTGCTGTGGAGTTGAAGAATGTTTCAGCAAGACCAATGGTGAGTCCTTGAGCCAAAGTTGCCTATCAGAGGAATCCCACTAGATCAGCCTTGGGAAGTGGGCATTGTAGCTGCTGGGCCTTCACTAGCCGTGCGACCACTGCTTTGTCCATTGTGCTGGCTGTGTGGTAGCCATTAATAAAAGCCCTTTCACCTTGGCCTAATCATTCTGTCTGCTTGATACTTTAATGCCTCTTCTGTGCTGGAGGCCCTCTGATAGGTGTTATCATGTGATACAGAGGTCTTCAAACTTTGACTGTGGGGTCCCAGCTCTGCTGGTCTCTTACTGCCACCCGGGCTTACAGAGGGAGCCACTTCTGAAGGCAGTGATGCTGGTGTCCCCTTCACTAGTGCCTTCCTGACGGACTTGGTGAATAGTGTGCTCTGGGCCCTGCTCTGGAACAGTGTCCTCTGGGGGAGTTTTCACCTCATCATCTATCCACCCTAAGACGCCCACTTCCCTTTACCCCCCCCCCCCTTTTGCCATTTTAAAGGACAACTCAGGCGTTCTTAGTTTGTTCAGTAGTGGCCATCATTTCTTCTGGGCCTGTAAAAGCCACATCAGTAGAGACTTCTCACCCTCTCTGGTTCTTGCTAGGACATTAAATCCTCTGGAGAAAGTGCTCCTAAATGAATGAATTCCTGCTTTCTTGGCCTTGACACAGCACCCTCACAATCCAAACCCAGTGCTACTTTGACTCCGGGAAATACTGGCCAGCGAATTGTTGCAGCTCTTTGGTGTATACTCTTCTCCTTTGTCAGAGCCCAGGCACTTCCCCAGCCATCTTAGGTGGGGATTTAACCTCAGTTATCAGCTTAGTACCAAGGAGAGGGGCAGCTTCTGTGGCGCCTAACATTAGCACAGGGCAATTGCTAATTCTTGCTTGAGAAGAATGGCTTCCTTTGCTAACAGATCTGGGTGGATGAGTCTGCAGACCCCAAAACCATCATGGGAGTCTGGCCAGATGGTCCCACCTCAAGTTTCAGGGTCCCAGGATTTTCTAATCACGTGAAGTTATGTGGTCTTGACTCCAGCATAGCACAGCTGTGCAAACTTTAATACTGAGGACATCTGAAGCTTGCAGCTCTGTTACGTCCTCTCACTGCTGCTCAGCTGTGTCTGCTCCTCCGCTGCAGGAAGGAAGGGCCTCTAAATTCCACGGAGGCCTTGGGCTCGTGCACTCGGTCCTTAGCTACTTATTAACTGTCATGCATTAATCATTACTTCGCTACAGGGCAGTGTCCAGCCATCCCCACTGTCTCTAGAGGCCTCATTCCTCCCGTATTTTTCAAAAGTCTGAATCACCACTAATGCAAGGCCTTTCTCAGTTTTCCCATGTCATCTCCAGAGAAATTTTAGCAGCTGGACTGCCACTCTGTGCCTGAAACTATCCATGACCCACACCACCCTCAGGACAGTGTCCATTTTGCGCACCAGGCAATGACTGAAGTGGTGCCAGAATTCTGTTGGGAAAGTCACTGTGTTAGGCTTGCTCGTTTGCACTCTGCATGATTAGTGCATGAGCACGTGGCAGAGGCAGGAGTGTATAGCCTCTGTAAGGCTATGGGTGCTTTCCTTTGGTGCAGATTGCTTGTCTGCCACTGCGAGGGGCTGTTTGGCAATCGCTCGCCTGCCATTGTGAGCGGCCATTCTATTGTTTGTTTACTTCCTGCTGTGAGAAGGCCCTGCCTGTTTGCTCATCTGTTGTGAGAATCTAATAAACGGGAATGGTCCAACATTTTCTGGCTCTGACGTTCCTCTACCATCTGCCTGAATCCAATGTGAACCTGCCTGGCCTCAGCCTCTGTCATTACATCCGACGTTCTGAGCACGATTCAGATAGATCAGTATGGAGCCGCCAACAGCCTTGAAGGGTGGAATAGAGGGGTGGTTGCTCTTGAGTATGTGGTTCCCTGTGGCTACCTGTTGGGGCCATGGGCTTGTATTTTTTACAGCCCGGTGAGCAGAAACTAAAAGCTCTGTGCAAGAGGCCACCCAAGTTCGAGAACTCCAGTGTGAGCTTGAGACTGAGTGCTGACAGTGGCAGGAGCTGAAACAGTTGATGAGAAGGAACTGCAAGTTCGAGAACTCCAGTGTGACCTAGAAGCTGAGTGCTAGCACCAGCAGTTGCTAGAGAAATAACTGTGGGTTCGGTTCAAGAGCTCCAGTTTTGACCCTGGCTGGTTGGCTCAGTGGTTGAGCATTGGCCTGGCGTGTGGGAGTCCCGGGTTTGATTCCCGGTCAGGGTACACAGGAGAAGCAACTATCTGCTTCCCTACTCCTCCCCCTTCTCTTACTCTCCTCCCTTCCTGCAGCCATGGCTCAAATGGTTAAACAAACTGGCCTCAAGCACTGAGGATGGCTCCATGGCCTGGCTTCAGGTAAAAATTGTCAGTTGCTGAGCATTGGGGCAACAGCCCCAGATGGGCAGAGCATCGCCCTCTAGTGGGCATGCTGGGTGGATCCTGGTTAGGGGCATGCGGGAGTCTGTCTCTCTGCCACCTCGCTTCTCACTACAAAAAAAAAAAAAAAAAAAAAAAAAAAAAAAAAAAAAAAAAGATAAAAGGTGCTTTTGCAGCAGCAGCGGCAGTAGCAGCAGCCAAAAGAACTGTCAAAGCGGCACAGGCCTTGAATATGTTTGATTGTGCCAGGCCCTGTGAGCTTGGACCTCTGGGGGATTTGGAAGGGGCTTTTGACAACGGACAAACACTTATGGAAAGATGCTGAGGTCCATTATCAAAAAGCTGTGTGGCTAGTTGCCTGTAATGGACCTTCACTTTGGGTGATTTGTACAGACAGCTGCACTACCATGGACTGATCATTGAGTGGTACAATGGACTTTTGAAACTGGGACTCTGACAAGAGGTGGGCACCGGCTCCCTTGCTGGATGGAAATGCTGCTTGTGGACAGTAAGGAGAGACCCTGCTGAGGGGTGTGTGGCCCCTGTGGAGGCCCTTGTGCACTGTGCAGCTGCTCCCATCCAGGTGTAGACATGCACCAAGGACACTTTCTTCAGTGCGCATGACCTTGGACTGTACAGGTCCCCCACCTATGATGGGTGGCTTGTTGGCACTGCAGAGGAGAGGGCTAGAGATGAGCCTCCAGTTAACCCCTGGGCAGAGTGCTCAGGAAGACATTGTTAAGGGCGCCTTTGTAATTATTGTCATTTTTGGAACAGCTTATGCTTTTGTAATTCTGTTGCTGTGGTCTGTACTGTTTCTGTTTCTGTAATGTACCTCACTCCAAGCACAGGGACCATTGGGTAACATACTTGTCACGTAGATTGTGAGGCGAGCAACCCTAAAGGGGTGGAATGTGAGGAAAACAGCTGTGTTAGGCTTGCTCGCTTGCACTTTGCATGATTAGTGCGTGAGCACATGGCAGTACCACGCGTGTATAGTCGTATAGTAAGGCTACAGGTGCTTTCCTTTGCTCACTTCTGAGGGGAGGGGCACTGGTTTATTTGCTCATTGCCCAAAAAGTTCTCTAGGCCCTTCATCCCAGATTTCCTATCTGTGTGATACATGCCACTGCACAAGTAGCATCCGTTTGAACCTGTGGCATGGTCCTGTGGGACTCGGGGGCAGGAGAACTGGCAGAATGACACTGATACTTATGCTGTTTGCTGTGTTGTAAAAAATTGTCTTTTGTAACGCATTAAGTCTTACTGCTTATACCTGTGAAGTAGTGTCAGGTCTACTCCATGCTATCCTTTGTGAGCTTGGGGTTCTCCCCCGTCAGCATCTCCGACCCAAAGTCACCTGTTAGAGGAGTTCTGCGCCTTGTAGGCACGGCCTATTTTAATATCTATGCCACATTCAGGTATTGGCTGAGAGTAGCCCATGGAAAGTTTGGTCTCGGTGAAAATACAGTGACAGTGGGTTTCAGCTGCAGGTGTGCCCATCAGTCACTTAGTCTTCCTGCAATTAGAGATCCCTGCACTAGGCCCCACCCAAAAGAACCAGCTAGCCAATGGTTTTAGTTGATCTTTGTGAACAGTGAATGCTTACTTGTTCCTTTCCTGGGTTTACTTCACAGAATACATTGAAATTCATTAGTGGACAAATTCCTGGTGACCTCAAAGCCAAACAGACACATTGAATGAAGTGCTTCTTAAGAATGCATTTTAGTTCTTGGAATATCAGTACTTATTTCATGTGGCCTAATTAACACCTTAGACTGTCTGTCTCTTTTTGCTTCTGAATATGTATCTAATAAATGTCTGTCTTGGCAGTTTCTGGACTCATTGAATCTTAAATTGGAAATATATCTATATCTGGTACACTATATTCCTTCTGTAAACAGGTTTTGAAGCTCTTTGAAAGGAATAACCTAGGCACTGTCTATACTTCTAGTGAAGTATAAAGTGTTCTGCAATGTAATGTTAGGACCAAGAAAAAAGTTAAATACTTCCTGATGCCTTTTATTTTATATGAAAATATAAACTTAGAATACAGAGTTTTAGGTGTGATTATTTGCACTAGAAGGATTTAACCTAGCATTCTTCCTTTACTAAATACATGGACCCTGAGTTCTGCAAGTGGTAATAGCACGCCATATTTTTGATAGGAAATAATCAAGAATTACATATAAGATAAGCATTTGGTATAATATAAATTGAGTTTGACCAATATTATCTCATCAGAAATATTTTGTTCCCAAGGCCCTGGACGGTTGGCTCAGTGGTAAAGCTTCGGCCCAATGTGTATTAGTCCCAGGTTTGTTTTCTGGTCAGGGCACACAGGAGAAGTAACCATGTGCTTCACCACACCTCCCCCTCGTCTCTCTTTCTCACTTTCTTTCCCCCGCCGTACTGCAGCCATGGCTTGATTGTCTTGAGTGAGTTGGCTCCGGGTGCTAAGCATGGCTCTATGGCCTCACCTCAGGTGCTAAAATGGCTTGGTTGCTGAGCAATGGAGCAGCAGCCTTAGATGGGCAGAGCATCAGCCCCAGACAGGGGTTGCTGGGTGGATCCCGGTCGAGGTGTATATGGGAGTCTGTTTCTCTGCCTCCCTGCCTCTCACTTAATTAAAACAATTTTTTTTGGTCCTGAGATAACTCAATAAAAATACTGAAATTATCTACCAGTTTCTATAAATGGGAAAAATCATACGACACATGTTAAGTTACTCTGAGGTGTATGCTTGTTACACAGATATATAAGTGCTGTAATTGTATATAATTTTAAGGCTGACATACTCTCTATAATAAATGTCAGTCAAAAATTTGATTAACTTTTGCCAGCATAGAATTTATAAGAGTACTTTGGGGGTGGATTGAAGATTGCCTCGCTTCTTCAATGGCTTCCAAAGCCACTGGAAAAAAGTCTGAACTAATGCTTTTTTTCCCCTCATGCCTGCCTCATCAGAAGCTGAGATGTTTTATATCATTTGATTCATTTTGGGTTAGGGTTAAAATTGGCTCTCCAAGTGATGTCAGTGATGACTATGATGATGTTTCTTCAGAGAAAGGCATTTGTTAGCAAGCAGCTAACAACACTGAAAAACCATCATGATTATTAATTTAAATCTCGGAGTCCTCTGCATCTTTATTAGTATACAATATGATTGCTAAATCATACATATACTGTCTGATTGATATCAGAGTGTATATCTTTTTTATTGATTTTAATTTGTTGTGTTTACATAGTTACAAGTGTACCCCTGAATATATCTCCCTCCCTACCCCCATGTTCTCCTTGATACCCCCTTTGCCCCCTCCCCCATCGCCTTCCCCCCTTCCCTCCATGATTTACTATCCTGCACTCTTATCTCTCTGTGTTATATTTATATACTTTCACTAATGTCTTTCCTTTCTTTGATCCCCTCCTCTCTTCCCCTTCCTCTCTGATCACTTTCCCTCTGGACTCTCTGACCCCTTGTCCGCCTCTCTTCTGTTCCTCAGTTCACATTGTTTATTGCAGTGGTAGTCAACCTGGTCCCTACTGCCCACTCGTGGGCATTCCAGCTTTCATGGTGGGCAGTAGCAGAGCAACCAAAGTATAAATAAAAAGATAGATTTAACTACAGTAAGTTTTTTTATAAAGATTTATTCTGCCAAACTTAGCGAAAATCCTACAAAAAGTACTTGGTAAGTGATTATTATTATATGCTTTAACTTGCTGTAACTCTGCTTTATAAATTTTATAAAGTAAAGTTACTTCCCTATTTTATAAATCACCATTACTGTGAAACCGTTGGGTGGTTAGAAAATTTTACTACTAACAGAGATACAAAAGTGGGCGGTAGGTATAAAAAGGTTGACTACCCCTGAGCTAGATGTTAGGAACAAGCTTCATGATAAGCAAATGTGTTTCTGCTCTTTGTATTATTGTACTGATGGTTTGATTGAGGACTCACATATTCTGTTGACATACACTGTGTATAAAAAGGTTGACTGCCCCTGGTTTATATGAGTGAGGTCATATTTTTCTTTCTCTGTCTGGCTTATTTCACTTAGCATAATAGTTTCCAGGTCTACCCATGATGTCACAAAAGGTAAGATTTCCTTCTTTTTCATGGCCGCTTAGTATTCCATAGTATATATGTACCACTGCTTTTTGATCCACTCGTCCACTGATGGACACTTGGACTCTTTCCAAATCTTGGCTATTGTAAACAATGCTGCCATAAACATGGGGGTGCATTTCTTCTTTTGAATCCGTGATTTGTTATTCTTAGGATATATTCCTAGAAGTGGTATAACTGGGTCAAAAGGCAGTTCTATTTTTAATTTTTTGAGGAATCTCCATACTGTTTTTCACAGTGGCTGCACCAGTCTGCATTCCCACTAGAAGTGCAGGAGGGTTCCCTTTTCTCCACACCCTCTCCAGTACTTATTATATGCTGTTTTTTAATGAAAGTCATTCTGATTAGTGTGAGGTGGTATCTCATTGTGGTTTTAATTTGCACTTCTGTAATGATTAGTGATGTTCAACATTTTTTCATCTGCCCATTGGTCATCTGTATGTCCCCTTTGGAGAAGTGTTTATTCATTTCTTTTGCTCAATTTTTGATTGGATTGTTTACTTTCCTAGTATTGAGTTTTACAAGTTCTTTGTAGATTTTGGTTATTAATCCTTTATTGGATGTGTTGGTGAATATGTTCTCCCATTGTGTGGGTTGTCTTTTTATTTTGTTCATATTGTCTTTTGCTGTGCAAAAGCTTTTTAGTTTGATGTAGTCCCATTTGTTCATCCTGTCCTTTACTTCACTTGCCTATGGAGTTAAATCAGCAAATATATTTCTGCAAGAGATGTCAGAGAGCTTATGGTGTATGTTTTTTTCCAAGACGATCATGGTTTCATGACTTACAATCAAGTCTTTTATCCATTTTGTTTATTTGTTAGGTAATTGACTTTCTTTCTCTTGCTGCTTTTAGTATTTTTTCTTTATCTCTTAACTTTTGTATTTTAACTATGATGTGTCTTGATGTAGGCCTCATTGGGTTTTTCTTTATCTGGACTCTCTGTGGTTCTTGAACTTGTGTGACTTTTTCCTTCATCAATTTAGGAAAGTTTTCAGTTATGATTTCTTCAAATATGTTCTCTAACCCCTGTTCATTCTCTTTTCCTTCAGGAACCCCTATGATGCGGATGTTATTTCTCTTCATATTGTCATAGAGTTCTCATATAGTTTTCTCAGACTTTTTGAACCTCTTTTCTTTTTGTTGCTCTGTTCCTATGTTTTTATTTATCTTGTCCTCTAATTCACTGATTCGATCCTCTGCTTCATCCAGCCTGCTGTAGATTCCATCTAGTGTAGTCTTCATTTCTGATATTGTAATTGCCATTTCTGATTGGTACTTTTTAATAATTTCAGTGTCCTTTTTGATGCTTTCAATTTCTTTATTTAGGTGCTCATTAAGTCCATCCATTGTAGATCTGAGATCCTTAAGCATCCTAACAATCATTATTTTAAACTCTGCATCTGGTAATTTGGTTACTTCTATCTCATTCAGTTCTTTTTCTGGGGATTTTTCTTGTTGATTCATATGGTTTACATTCCTCTGTCTTCCTATTCTTTCTGTGTGTGATTTGTAAGCCTTTTAGAGTTGTGAGTCTGAGGTTGTTTTATGGAATGCAGCTTATCCTCCAGGACTTATCTCTCAGCCTCTACTGGTTTCTTGGATTTTCATTCTCCTTAAGTAGTAGAGCTGCTTAAAAGTCTTAATTTCCCTGTTGTTTGTTTGCTGATCCCAGCAGGGAGCTTCTGTGTTTAGGATGGGGGAAGTGGGTGTATCTTGTTTTTTTTTTTTTTGGCGCCAGTTGAAACTCTATCCAGGAATTCAGTTGGTGTCACCTCTGACACCAATGTGTGGTGTGCCCAGTAACTTTCTGGGGGCGGGGCACATTCTCCATATGAAGAGGTAGGTGTAGCTCAGGTCTCCCCAGAAACCTAGTCACTGCCCCTCTCCTTTACTTCCTTCTTTCTTAACAACATTTCATGCTGATTGGAGTTGGAGAGCTTTTTGGAGGTGGGTCAACTGGTTCCAAACTAGGCTTCTGCAGGATGAAAGGACTGACCCCTCCCCCAGCTATGGCCGCCTCAGCACTGGAGAATGACTCAGCTCAGGTTTTCTTCTTCTCATCACCATTTGTATCCTCGTGTCTCGATCTCCCACTCTTGTCATGCAAGACCAGTCCTCTCAGTCCTCCTCATGCCTGGAGCCCCAGGCAAGTGGCTATGAGCGATATTTTCTGTGCTGGCCCTTTAAGGCTGCACTTTGTTTCACCAGCCACTTCCCACAGACAGAACTCTCGCTTTTCTCCCCACTGAATGCTTTCAGGCTGACTCCTCCAGTCCCTGGGTTTCTAGGCTGGGGCTTTAGTTCTGAGACTGAGGACCCCAGCTTCTCAGGGTTTCTGTCCTTCTGGACCCTAAGCCTCAGCCTCCTCTCACTCCTGGGAGCAAGAAAGCCCCTACCATGTCCCCATATTCCCTACCAGGCTCTGTGTGTATTCTTCTGTGCTACGTGTTTTTTGAGTCCTGTTCTTTTAGTCCAAAGTTGGTTTTTTATGATTATTGTTCTTAAATTAATTTGTAATCCAGTTTGGTCATGGGAGGTGGCAGTCTGTGTGTCTGCCTACTCCCCTGCCATCTTGGAGTCTCCTGTAGAAGCTTCTTAAATATGTTGATAGTACAAATGCCTTTTGGATTCCCACAATGCATGTATTATCACTTTTAGTTTTTGGTATTTTGATGATTTGCCTGGTTTTTACAGATATTTCAGTGAGAAGCTGAGAAATGCTGAATTATAGATTGTTAGATGCCATTTTATACCAGATATGTCAGATGGTCTTTATATGTAATAAATTTCCAACCAAGTCACTGATAAAAATATTGATTAGGGGATGACAAAGATAGATCCCTGAAGTACAGTTTCTGTAATATCCCTCCAGTCATTTATCTCCACTCTTTTGTGTAGTCACTTATCCAGTTGGTATTCACATGGTAGAGCCATCATTCATCTCTCATTTCTCTCAGGCCTCTTCTGAAGTCATTCTCCTCTTCATGAAATTTGAGTATATATCTTTTCATGTGAACTGGTTTTATTTATTTCATGTGTGCACTTCTATATGTTTATATTTTCACAATCCTTTTCATTTTTAGTGACTGTATAGCATTCTGACATATTAATACACTGCACCAGCCCCCCCACTTGGATTGTTTTAATTTTTCATCATAATTAATAGTACTTCTATGAACATTTTTATAGAGTCCTTTTTACATTTTTTCTTTTGTATTATTCCTTTAGACCACATTCTCCAATGTGGAGTTACCAGATCCAAAGATACAAATAGAATCATAGATTGTGTTAATTATTGTTAGATTGCTTTTCAAAAAGAGCAAATTTGTGAAAGCATCAGCACTGTAGAGTTTAAATGTAATTTTCTCCTACATTCTGGACAGCACTGGCTTTTTAATCATTTAACTCTTTTTTCTTCTCTGGAAGGTATATTGTGATACCTCCAGATTATTCTATTTTGTATTTTCTTTTATTGCAAATGAGGCCATGCATTTTTATTTTTAGTGCTTTCTTCTGTTTCTTTATATTTAAATGGTTCCATCTCTAAGGATTCTTTATATTTAAATGGTTCCATCTCTAAGGATTGTAGATACTAGGTCATACATTCTTAATATATTATATTTGTGCCAGCAAGCCTTGAACAGCTATGCTGGACACCTTTCTTCCCATTTTGATGTTCACCTTTGGACATTTAGTTCATTAGACAAAAAGTGTTTTTAAAAATAAGGACTTTAGGCCCTGGCCGGTTGGCTCAGCGGTAGAGCGTCGGCCTAGCGTGCGGAGGACCCGGGTTCGATTCCCGGCCAGGGCACACAGGAGAAGCGCCCATTTGCTTCTCCACCCCTCCGCCGTACTTTCCTCTCTGTCTCTCTCTTCCCCTCCCGCAGCCAAGGCTCCATTGGAGCAAAGATGGCCCAGGCACTGGGGATGGCTCTGTGGCCTCTGCCCCAGGCACTAGAGTGGCTCTGGTCGCAACATGGCGATGCCCAGGATGGGCAGAGCATCGCCCCCTGGTGGGCAGAGCTTCGCCCCATGGTGGGCGTGCCGGGTGAATCCCGGTCGGGCGCATGCGGGAGTCTGTCTGACTGTCTCTCCCTGTTTCCAGCTTCAGAAAAATGAAAAAAAAAATAAGGACTTTAATTGAAGCTCCAAATGTAACCATGGAAACAGAACAAAGCCATGGTGCCAGGAAATAGTAGCTGTCAAATAGCATGCTTGCATTCCCCATCTCTTCCATTCTCACTTCCCTCCCTCTCTGCCCCTTTCTCTGTTTTTACCTTTTTGAGGTAGAATATTCAGCTTAGACTTCTTTCTAAAGTCATATATTAATATACTTGTTATCCATAGAATATCTCAGAAAGGATAGTTGACCCATTGTAAAAAGAGATTGCTTCTGGAGAGAATCAAGTAGTAGCTGAGAGAAAAGAGAGGGAAGATGCTTACTTTTTACTGTACTGCTTTTACTTTTGAAATCAGAACTGGATTTTTATTATTTATTAACAAATTAAAGTCATATATACAAGATTGGTGTTTGTCATTATTGTGAACCTTTAGAAAATAACTTTAAAAGTCATGCTGCTGCATGTGATGAACTTCAGTATATAAGTACAAGAATGAGTGAGCAGATGAAGGCAGCCAAGTTTGGGAATAGGGAATATTTGGGCAGAATTGCTTACCTTTCTATTTGCTGAAGTTCAGTTAATATAACATTCATGGTCTATATAGGTACATCATAAAGGACATTTATTTGTCTAGAAATATTTCCCTGGGATGTTTTGGATAAGGCTGGGAACTTCCTCTGACCTAACTTGGATAAAGCTGGGGTATGGAATAACTAGTTTAGTGATCATCTGCTTAATGAGTGGCTAGAGGGAGACCAGAGTGGTGGTTTCAGTACCAGAGTGGTGTTTCTGTCCCATGGAAGCAGTTTCTAGCTAATCACTGTGTTTGAAGCTAACTGGAAGGTACAAGTTTTGATTTGCTCTTTGTGATTCTTTGATTTTGGTGTTCTGGATGCAGAGTTCAAGATCTTGCCTCCATCAATTGAGTTTTGGCAAGTGTAGGATCACAGGTATTACTGGAAAGCATGAGCTCTGCCTGGCCAAATGTGTGTGTCTTGAAGGGGCCAAGAGAATGCCTGGAAGTTTCAGGAGTCAAATCACTGCACTGCTCTAGGTGTTTGAGGACACATTTTGGAAATGAACTTTCAGGGAACTCATCGGCCTAATCTGAATTGGCTAGTGTGAAGCCATGTACTAACTTGACTGTCCAATAGAGTAGCCACTAGCCCCATGTTGCTTTATAAATTGAAATAAACAAAAATAAAAATTCAATGCCTCAATTATACTAGTGACTCAATAGCCACACAAGGGCCAGTAGCTACTGTACTGGACTGAGTATATATAGACTATTTCCTCACAGCTATTATACAGCATTGAATTAGACTGTTCAAGCATGGCATACAATGTATATAGCTGTGTGGCCCGAGGTGAAAGTCTTCCTGGTGTTTTATCTACCCATGGAGCCTTCGCTGCGGGAGGGGAAGAGAGAGACAGACAGGAAGGAGGGGGTGGGGGTGGAGAAGCAAATGGGTGCTTCTCCTATGTGCCCTGGCCGGGAATCGAACCCAGGTCCCCTGCACGCCAGGCCGACGCTCTACCACTGAGCCAACCAGCCAGGGCCTATTTTTATCACTTAATGTATACATACTGATGTAGCAAATTAACTAAAACAAAGTTGATTCACGTTAGTCTTATGTGTGAAGTGATAGTGTACCCATGGCTACTGATAAAGTTCATTTATGCCACTGTAATTTTTACGAATTTCAACAAGGAAGAAATGCTACAGAAGCATGTCTGTCGCATCCACCATATTCCCCAGACTTAGCACCCTCCGACTATCACTTGTTTTTGTCCTTACAAAATTTTTTGAAGGGCAAAAAATTCAAAAATGAAGAAGATATCAAACAAGCACTGGTTCAATTTTTCGCATCAAAAGATAAAACATTTTTCAAAAATGGGATATACAAATTGCCCTCACGCTGGCAAGAAATCATTAATAATAATGGCAATTATATTACTTAATAAAGTTTATTGATGGTAAGAAAAATTTGTATTTTGTTTTATTCCAAAAACGGACAGAACTTTCCGGTAGACCTTATAGGTTTACAGTTGTTTGTATGCAAATTAATACAATAATAAATGAATAAATAATAATACAAGGATAAACTCTGTTTCACATCCTCACAACTGTAAGCCTAGTTTTGCCCCACCCTGTCACCCTCTATAGGGTGTCATGTTTTCCTGGAGCTCAAAGCACACCACACAGGTAGACCCTTATTTAAGGCAGTCCCTTATTTCTGTCAGGACTGCACCGGCTCACAATGAGGGTCCGTAAATATATCTATCTGAACATTGCTTCTACTCTCCCGTTCAAAACTATCTATGATCAAAACACATTAGAGAACAGTTATTTCTGAGACATGTAAAAGTTTTGGCACAGAAAAAAATCTCAATGATTTAATCAAAGAATCAGAGGAATTAGACACATAAAAAAAGCTGAAAGAAGTAAGATCCCTAGAACTCTGGGTACAGGTCTTGACTGTTGAATCAGAAACTGAGAAAGATGGGGTGTGCTGTGGCGGAAGGAGCACCAGCCAGAAAAAATATCGGGAGAGGCAGGTTTAGCAACTACCTACACATCGTCGCACAACCACTCTCTGCTCATCAGTAAAATGAAAAATTAGGCTGTAGATAGCTAAAAGAGCAACAACAACTAAACCAAACTGAATAAAACTGTAAACTAAAGGAATGTTAAAAATAAGGTGTTGATCTTAGAAAAAAGTAATTTCCTGTGAAAATGTGGAACATGCTGAGTTCCAGGAGATAGAAATGATACTGAAAGAGAAGTTTCAAAAGACCCTCAGATGCTGGGGCAGCAAGTGGTAGGAAGAGCCCTGGACTTGGCGGAGTCAGAAGAACTACATCTGAGTCTTAGCTTCACTACTTAGAGCTTAATGAACACTGGAAAGTTAATTCTAACTTTTCTGATTCTATTTCCTCATACATACCATGAGAGTATAAATACTTTCTCACAAAAGGAGCAAGTAAAATTATTTGTATGCCTTTCATATGTATTTTATATATGTGTAATCATAAAGGCCCAAGATGATAGGCCTCTGGATTACCGTTTGGGAGAAGGGTGCTAGAAAAAAATATAGTAAAACCTCAGTTACTTTGAATATGAGGGAGATTCCATTACTTGAATGATCTGATGAGATTGGGTAACCAGATTATTCCCTAAATTTCACTATTGGTTGCTAGCTGTTCTAAAGTGTCTTAAGTGTGCTTTCTTACTTTAGAAGTCTTGCATACTGCCCATATTTGAACTGATTTTTCTTTTTTATGATTGGGTCATTGGGGTTTATCAGGGCCATCATTCCAAATATCAGTTTTTAAGTGTCTAGGCTAAATGCATAGCAACACTTCTGGATATATCTAGGAAGTTATTTCAATGAAGAGGGCACAGAAAAATTCCAGGTATTTGAGAATTCCAGATAATCAGAATTGAGTTGAGATTTTATTGTCTATCCTGTACTAAGAATTTGTATAACCAGGCCTGATCTCCCCACTGAATTCTAGACTTAACGATTCAACTGCTTATGTGATTTTTCCACTTGAATGTCTGATGGCCCCTCAGTCTCACACAGCCCAGAGTTCTTGTTCCCTCTCCGCTCCCCACTTTTGTTCCTCTCCTTGTCTCACCAATTGGTACCACAAGCCACTTGGTTTCTCAAGCCAATATTGTGGAATCATCCTTGCTTTTTCTATTTTCCTTTTTCCTAACATCTGGTCCATTAGCAGGTCCCACTGAATTTACCTTCCAAATAATTCTGAATCTGTTTATTCCTTACCACCTCCATGCTACCCTTCTCATCCAAGCCACAATTGCTTGGCTGGATAACTGTAATAGCCTCTTAATTGATTTCCGTGCTTTAACCTTCCCCTTCTTAGCTCATTCTCCAAACAATAGCCAGAGGTGTTGTTAAAAAATCAAAAATAACTTCTCTGTTCAAAAATCTTCCAAAGGATTCCCACTTCAACCAGAAATATAACCCATACTCTTGTCCATGTCCTACTTCAGTCCCTAATATGATCCAGCCCCTAGCTATCTCTCTAACTTCAATTCATATCACTTTCCTTCTCATTGGGCACCAATAACTGGCCTTTTTTCTTTTCCTCTTATGTTCCACACTCACCCCATCCATAGGTCTTAGCACTTACTGTATCCTGTGCATGGAACACACTGTTTCCAGATCTTCCTGCAGCTGCTTCCTTCTTATAATTAAGGTCTGATGTTTCTGCATTTCTTGGACCAAGGTAATCCAGCTAGCCACTCTCTATTGCACTGGCTCTGCTTATTTTTTTAAGATTTATTCATGAATTCCACAAATATTTATTCAGTACCTACTATGTGCCTCTTTTCTAGACAAGAGGGGATACAGTGACTGAACAAAAATATCTTCCCTTATGGAACTAACATGCTAGGGAGAGGTAGATAGCCAATAAACAAAAATGTACAACTTATCAGATGGTGTAAGTGCTAGGGAGAAAATTGAAGCAGGGAAAGAGGTTAGGGAGTGTTGGGGTGGCAGTGAAGTTACAATTTTAAAGGGGATGATTAGTGAAGACTTGACTTAGAAGGTGGTATTTGGTTGGCTCAGTGGTAGAGCGCCTGGCGTGCGGAAGTCCCGGGTTCGATTCCCAGCCAGGGCACACAGGAGAAGCGCCCATCTGCTTCTCCACCCATCCCCCTTTCCTTCCTCTCTGTCTCTCTCTCCCCCTCCATTGGAGGCCAAGGCTCCATTGGAGCAAAAAGATGGCCTGGGCGCTGGGGATGGCTCCTTGGCCTCTGCCCCAGGTGCTGGAGTGGCTCTGGTCGCGACAGAGCGACGCCCCAGATGGGCAGAGCATCGCCCCCTGGTGGGCGTGCCTGGTGGATTCCGGTCGGGCGCATGCGGGAGTCTGTCTGACTGTCTCCCCGTTTCCAGCTTCAGAAAAATACAAAAAAAAAAAAAAAAAAAAAAAAAAAAAGATGGTATCTGAACAAAGATATGAAGAAGGTGAGGAGTGAGTTATGTACACATTTAGTAGAAAAAGTCTTAGGGAGCTCAGCAAGGGCAAAGAGCCAGAGAAAGAAGAATGTGTCATATTTGAGGGTCTGTCTGTCTGAAGTACAGTGATCATAAGGAAGGATCATACAAAGTAGCAGTCAGAGAGGTCATTGGGAGGAGGAGTGGTATCCAGACCTTCTAGGGCCTTATATGTCATTGTAGAGACTCTGGCTTTTACCCTAAGTGAGATGGGAAGTACTTATTCCTATCTCGAACCCTTGTGTTTATGTCTCCCCTCACTTCTAAATTAGAATGAGGGCAAAGACTTTGTCTCTCTTATTCACAGCTGTATCTCCATAATTTAGAGCAGAGTCCAGCATTAAGAAAGTGCTCAATGAATCTTTGTTAAATGTGAATGAATGAATGAATGAACTGGATAGGTGCAATATTACCAAAAAATATAGAAACTAAGCATTATTCAGCATATAGGGTACAGCTAAAGAAAACAATGACACTGGATTCAGGTTTGAAGTCTGGGGATCTATACTCTGACTCACTGTATAATCTTGGACAAGTAACTTCCTTACGCTGAATTTTAGTCTCTTCAATTCCAAAATAAGATCATACTAAATGGCTTCTTTCTGGCCCTATCAATCTATGAGGAGTCTATACTGCAGGAAACACACCTGTAATAATATATAATCTTCTGATTATGACTTGTTTGTTCATGGAATTCTGGCAAACTTACCAATATTCTATGATTCGTCTTTTAATGAATATTATTTACACTCCCAAGTGGAGAGGATTGCTTTCTTTACTTTTTTTTTTTTTTTTTTACTGTTTTTCCTTTTTATTAAATTTATTGGAGTGATACTGGGTCACAAAATTATACAGGTATCAGTCACACAATTCCACACCACATCATCTGTACACTGTATTGTGTGTTTACCTCCACAAGTCAAGTCCCCGTCCATCACTGTTTATCACCACCCCAAAACCTCCTCCACTTCCATCCTCTGGCAATCCACAGAGTTCTCTGTGTCCATGATATTTTTCTCTTTTTCTCCTCTTTTTTGTTCAATTCCTTTCACCCTCTTCACTCAGCCACCACCCCCAACAGTTGTCAGCCTGTTCTCTATGAGTCTGCCTCTATTATGCTTATTCATTTTGTTCATTGGATTCCACATATGAGTGAAATCATATGGTACTTGTCTTTCTCTGACTGGCTTTCCACTTAGGATAATGCTTTTCAGGTCCACTCATGATGCCGTAAAGTGTAAGATTTCCTTTTTTACAGCTGAGTACTATTCATTGTGTCAGTGTACCACAGCTTTTTCATCCTCTCATCTATGGATGGGCACTGGGACTGCTTCAAAATTTTGGCTGTTGTAAATAATGCTGCAATGAAGCTAGGGGTGTATATATTTTTCAATTAGTATTTTTGGTTTCTTTGGAAAAATTCCCAGAAGTAAAATCACTGGGTCATAAGGCAATTCCATTTTTAATTGTTTGAGGTAACTGCACACTGATCTCTACAGTGGCTGTACCAATTTGTATTCCCACCAACAGTGCACCATGGGTTCATTTTCTTTTCTTTTTTTTTTATTGTAGCATTCTTTATTTATTTATTTTATCAAATTTAATGCAGTGACATTGATAAATCAGGGTACATATGTTGAGAGAAAATATCTCTAGATTATTTTGACATTTGATTGTGCTGTATACCCCTCCCCCAAAGTTAGATTATTTTCTGTCACCTTCTATCTGGTTTTCTTTGTGCCCCTCCCCTCCCCTAACCCCTCTCTCCTTCTTCACCCCATCCCCCCTCCCCCAACCCCCCGCCCCTGTTGCCATCGCATTTTTGTTCATGTCTCTGAGTCTCATTTTTATGTCCCTTCTATGTATGGATTCATCTTAGTTTTTTTTCTGATTTACTTATTTCACTCCGTATAATGTTGTCAAGGTCCATCCATGTTATTGTAAATGATCTGATGTCATCATTTCTTATGGCTGAGTAGTATTCCATAGTATATATGTACCAAAGCTTTTTAATCCACTCTTCCTCTGACGGACACTTGGGCTGTTTCCAGATCTTCACTATTGTGAACAATGCTGCCACAAACATGTGGGTGCATTTCTCCTTTTCGAGCCGTTCTCTGGTGTCCTTGGGGTATATTCCTAAAAGTGGGATAGCTGGGTCAAAAGGCAGTTTGATTTTCAGTTTTCTAAGGAATCTCCATACTGTTTTCCACAGTGGCTGCACCAGTCTGCATTCCCACCAGCAGTGCAGGAGGGTTCCCTTTTCTCCACATCCTCGCCAGCACTTATTCTGTGTTGTTTTGTTGATAAGCGCCATTCTGACTGGTGTAAGGTGATATCTCATTGTGGTTTTAATTTGCATTTCTCTAATGATTAGTGATGTTGAGCATTTTTTCATATGCCTATTGGCCATCTGTATGTCCTCTTTGGAGAAGTGTCTATTCATCTCTTTTGCCCATTTTTGGATTGGGTTGTTTGTCTTCCTGGTACTAAGTTTTACAAGTTCTTTATAAATTTTGGTTATTAACCCCTTATCAGATGTATTGTCAAATATGTTCACCCATTGTGTAGTTTGTCTTTTTATTCTGTTCTTGTTGTCTTTACCTGTGCAAAAGCTTTTTAGTTTGATATAGTCCCATTTGTTTATCCTGTCTTTTATTTCACTTCCCCGTGGAGATAAATCAGCAAATATATTGCTCCGAGAGATGTCCGAGAGCTTACTGCCTATGTTTTCTTCTAAGATGCTTACGGTTTCATGGCCTACATTTAAGTCTTTTATCCATTTTGAGTTTATTTTTGTGAGTGGTGTAAGCTGGTGATCTAGTTTCATTTTTTTGCAGGTAGCTGTCCAATTTTCCCAACACCATTTGTTAAAGAGGCTGTCTTTACTCCATTGTATTTCCTTACCTCCTCTGTCAAATATCAGTTGTCCATTGAACTGTGGGTTTATTTCTGGGTTCTCTGTTCTGTTCCATTGATCTATATGCCTGTTCTTATGCCAGTACCAGGCTGTTTTGAGTACCACGGCCTTGTAGTATAACTTGATATCAGGAAGTGTGATACCTCCCACTTTATTCTTCTTTTTTAAGATTGCTGAGGCTATTCGTGTCCTCTTTTGGTTCCATATAAATTTTTGGAATATGTGTTCTATATCTTTGAAGTATGTCATTGGTATTTTAATTGGTATTGCATTGAATTTGTAAATTGCTTTGGGTAATATAGACATTTTAATGATGTTTATTCTTCCTAACCATGAGCACGGTATATGCTTCCACTTGTTTGTATCTTCCTTGATTTCTTTTATCAATGTTTTGTAATTTTCCGAGTACAAGTCTTTAGTCTCCTTGGTTAAGTTTACTCCCAGGTACTTTATTTTTTTGGTTGCAATGGTAAAGGGGATTGATTCTTTGATTTCTCTTTCTGACTGTTCATTGTTGGTGTATAAAAATGCTTCTGATTTCTGAGTATTGATTTTATATCCTGCCACTTTGCTGAATTTATTTATCAGGTCCAGTAGTTTTTTGACTGAGACTTTAGGGTTTTTTATATACAATATCATATCATCTGCAAATAATGATAGTTTTACTTCTTCTTTTCCAACTTGAATGCCTTTTATTTCTTCTTCTTGTCTGATTGCTGTGGCTAGGACTTCCAGGACTATGTTAAATAAGAGTGGTGAAAGGGGGCACCTCTGCCTTGTTCCTGATCTTAAGGGTATTGCTTTTAATTTTTTCCCATTGAGTATGATGTTGGCTGTGGGTTTCTCATAGATGGCTTTTATCATGTTGAGGTATGTTCCCTGTATTCCCACTTTGCTGAGAGTTTTGATCATAAATGGGTGCTGGATTTTATCAAATGCTTTTTCTGCATCTATTGAAATTATCATATGGTTTTTCTCCTTCTTTTTGTTTATGTGATGAATCACATTGATTGATTTACGAATATTGTACCAGCCTTGCCTCCCCAGAATAAATCCCACTTGATCATGGTGTATGATTTTTTCCATATATTGTTGGATCTGGTTTGCTAATATTTTGTTGAGGATTTTAGCATCTATATTCATCAGAGATACTGGCCTATAATTTTCTTTCTTTGTGTTGTCTTTGCCTGGTTTTGGAATCAGAATTATTCTTGCCTCATAAAAGGAGCTTGGAAGTCTTCCTTCCTCTTGAATTTTTTGAAATAGTTTGAGAAGGATAGGAGTTAGTTCTTCTTTGAATATTTGGTAGAATTCCGTTGTGAAGCCATCAGGCCCCGGACTTTTCTTTGTTGGGAGTTTTTTGATAACTGTTTCGATCTCATTTATTGTAATCGGTCTGTTTAGGTTTTCTGATTGTTCCAGATTGATTTTTGGAAGATTGTATGTTTCAAGGAATTTGTCCATTTCATCTAGGTTGTCTAGTTTTTTGGCATACAGTTCTTCATAGTATTTTCTTACAAGATTTTGTATTTCTGTTGTGTCAGTTGTTATTTCTCCTCTCTCATTTCTAATTTTATTTATTTGAGTCCTCTCTCTCTTTTTCTTGGTGAGTCTACTTAAAGGTTCATCAATCTTGTTTACCTTTTCAAAGAACCAGCTCCTAGTTTCATTGATCCTCTGTATTGTTTCTTTAGCCTCTATGTCATTTATTTCTGTTCTGATCTTTATTATTTCCTTCCTTCTACTACATTTGGGCTTTACTTGCTGTTCTTTTTCTAATTCTTTTAGATGCAGGGTTAAGTTGTTTATTTGAGCTTTTTCTAGCTTCTGAAAGTGTGCCTGTAGTGCTATGAACTTCCCTCTCAGCACTGCTTTCGCTGTGTCCCATAAATTTTGAGTTGTTGTATGCTCATTGTCATTAGTTTCTAGGAATTTTTTATTTCTTCTTTGATCTCATTCTTAATCCATTCATTATTTAACACCCTGCTATTTAGTTTCCATGTGTTTGAGAATTTTTGAGCTTTTCTGCTGTGATTCATTTCTAGTTTCATGCCGTTGTGATCGGAGAAAGTGCTTGATATGATTTCAGTCTTCTTAAATTTGTTGAGAGCACTTTTGTGCCCTAACATGTGGTCTATCCTAGAGAATGTACCATGAGCACTTGAAAAGAATGTATATTCTGTTGCTTTAGGGTGAAAGGTTCTGAAGATATCTATTAAATCGAGTTGATCTAGTGTTTCCAATAAGTCTGCTGTTTCTTTGTTAATTTTCTTTCTTGAGGATCTATCAAGTGATGTTAGTGGGGTATTGAAATCCCCTACTATTATAGTTTTGCTGTTGATCTCGCCCTTTAAATCCATCAAAGTCTGTTTTATATATTTGGGTGCTCCTATATTAAGTGCATAGATATTTATAATAGTTATATCTTCCTGTTGGATTACTCCCTTTATCATTATGTAGTGACCTTCTTTATCTCTTACTATATCCTTTGTTTTAAAGTCCAATTTGTCTGATATAAGTATTGCTACCCCAGCTTTTTTTTTCATTTCCATTTGCATGAAATGTTTTTTTTCCATCCTTTTACCTTCAATCTATGTGTGTCTTTTGTTCTAAGGTGTGTCTCTTGTAGACAACATATGTATTGGTCCTGTTTTCTTATCCACGCAGCTACCCTATGTCTTTTGATTGGATCATTTAATCCATTTATGTTTAAGGTTATTATTGATATGTAGTTGTTTATTGCCATTTTCTTCTTTAAAGGTGTATTCCTTTTTTTGCTATATTCTTTTCCCACTTTGATCTGTTTACAACAGGCCCCTTAACATTTCCTGCAGCATTGGTTTGGTTGTAATGAATTCCTTGAGTTGTTTTTTGTCTGGGAAGCTTTTTATTTCTCCTTCGATTTTAAACGATAGCCTTGCTGGATAAAGTAGTCTTGGTTGTAGGTTCTTGTTCTGCATTACTTTGAATATTTCTTGCCATTCCCTTCTGGCCTCAAGTGTTTCTGTTGAGAAGTCGGATGTCATCCTTATGGGGGCTCCTTTGTAGGTGATAACTTTTTTTTCTCTTGCAGCTTTTAATATTTTCTCTTTATCGCTTAGCTTTGGTATTTTAATTATGATGTGTCTTGGTGTAGGTTTCTTTGGGTTTCTCTTTAATGGAGTCCTCTGTACTTCTTGGACTTGTGAGAGTTTCTCTTGCATTAATTTAGGGAAATTTTCAGCTATGATATGAATGAACAACATCTCTATTCCTTGTTCCTTTTCTTCTTCTTCAGGAACCCCTATGATGCGGATGTTATTTCTCTTCATGTTATCACAGAGCTCTCTAAGAGTTTCCTCTGACTTTTTGAGTCTCTTTTCTCTTTTCTTCTCTGCTTTCATGCCTTCATTCCAGTTGTCCTCTAACTCGCTGATTCGATCCTCTGCTCTATCTATCCTGTTTTTAATTCCTTCCATTGTGGTCTTTATTTCTGATATTGTATTTGTCATCTCCAACTGGTTCTTTTTTATACTTGCTATTTCTTTATTTAGGTTTTCAAACTGCCCCTCCATTGTTGTTCTAAGATCCCTAAGCATCCTCACAATCATTATTTTGAACTCCGCATCTGGAAGTTTGATTATTTCCATATCACTCAGCTCATCTCTCAAAGGTGTCTCTTGTGGTTTCATTTGGGTTGCATCCTTTGTCTTCTCATCATGGTGTTTTATTTGTAGAGTTGATTGAGTCTAGGCTTGGTGTTGTCTGCCTCCAGTTTTTAGTTGTGTTATTTCTAGGTCTTCTTGGGTTGGTATCGGCTATTATTTGTAATCCACTTTCGGATTTGGGCAGTTTTGAAGTCTTGATTTGTTTGCTTTCTTAACAGGTGATAGTCTTGTTAACTGATCTCAGCAGGGGGCTTCCTTGAAACTGTAACCAGGAATGCTGTGGGTGTAACCTGAAACGCTGAAGGTCTCTTCCACCAACTAATCTCACTGGGGGCAGGGTTTTTTCTCAGCTTCAGTAGGGGGAGGTGTATCTCAGATCTCCATGGAGACCTGAGTTACTGCCCCTCCTCCCCACTTCTTGTTTTCAGCTGTGTCTTGTTGCGCTGATTGGAACTGGATAGATGTCCGGAGATCTCTGATCCGGAAGCACTTCAGCTCTGTTTTGTGAAAGGTTCTGTCCCTCCCTCAGCTATGGCCGCCTCCAGCACGAATGAGTCAGCTTTTTTATTTCGTTTCTTGCATACCTTAGCCCCTCACAGTCTGTCCCTCTCCCTGTCCTTTCCACTTGGGAGATAAGCTGGTCTTTTCAACCCACCTTGCTCCCTGGTCGCCAGGTAAGTGGCTGTGAGCAGTAGTTTCTGCTCTTTTTCCTCTGTGAAATCCTCTCTGGGCTCTCAGCCTCACCCCCCCTTCCGTTCCTGTAAGCAGAGGAGATTCAGGCACTCCTTACCAGGATTATTGTGGCTTCCTCTTTGCTCCTTGGTTTTTGAGAGCTGTTCTTGCAGTTCAGTGTTGGTTTTTCATGCTGATTTTTCCTAAATTGATTTGTATTCCAGTTTGGTGTTGAAAGCTGGGCGTCTGTGCGTCCGCCTACTCCGCTGCCATCTTCCCAACCCCCATGGGTTCATTTTCTCTACATATTCACTAACACTTTTTTGTTGATTTATTGATTACAGTCTTTCTAACAGGTATAGATGATATCTCATTGTGGTTTTAAGTTGCATATCTCTGATGATTAGAGACATTGAAAATCTTTTCATATGTTTATTGTCCATCTGTATGTCCTCTTCGGAAAAGTCTGTTCAGGTCCTTTGCCCTCTTTTTTGTACTTTTTTTTTTTTTTTTGTATTTTTCTGAAGTTGGAAACAGTGAGGCAGTCAGACTCCGCATGCGCCCGACCGGGATCCACCTGGCACGTCCACCAGGGGGCGATGCTCTGCCCATCTGGGGCATTGCTCTGTTGTGACCAGAGCCATTCTAGCGCCTGAGGCAGAGGCCACAGAGCCATCCTTAGTGCCCGGGCCATCTTTGCTCCAATGGAGCCTTGGCTGCGGGAGGGGAAGAGAGAGACAGAGAGGAAGGAGAGGGGGAAGGGTGGAGAAGCAGATGGGCGCTTCTCCTGTGTGCCCTGGCCGGGGATCGAACCCGGGACTCCCGCAAGCCAGGCCGACGCTCTACCACTGAGCCAACAGGCCAGGGCTTTGCCCTCTTTTTTAATTGAATTTTTTAATGTATATGTGTTGTTTTATAAGTTCTTTATAAATTTTGGATGTTAATTCCTCATCAGATGTATCATTGGTGAAATTATTCTCCTGTTCAGTGGATTGCCTTTTCATTTTGTTGATGGTTTTCTTTGCTGTGCAAAAACTTTTTATTTTGATATAGTCTCATTTGTTTATTTTTTCTTTTGTTTCCCTTGCCCAAGGTGGTATGTCAGGAAAAAATATTGCTACAACAAATGTCCAAGATTTTACTGCCTATGTTTTCTTCTAGGACTTTTAAGGTTTTGAGTCTAATATTTAAGTCTTTAACTCATTTTGAGTTTACTGTTGTATATGGTGTAAGTTGATGGTCTAGTTACATTTTTTTTTTGGCCTGTATCTGTCCAATTTTCCCAACCCATTTATTGAATAGATCATATTTACCCTATTGTGTGTCTTTGCCTATTTTCTCAAATATTAATTAACCATAAAGGTGTGGGTTTATTTCTTGGCGTTCTATTCTGTTTCACTGATCTATATGTCTGTTTCTTTGTCAGTACCATGCTGTTTTAATTATTATGGTCTTGTATATAGTTTAATACCAAGTATCATGATTCCTATGATTCCTACAATTTTGTTCTTTTTTTTCTCAAGATTACTGTGGCTATTTGGGGTCTTTTGTGGTTCCATATACATTTTTGGAATAATTATTTTTTAAGTTTTTTTTTTAAGACTTTATTTATTCAATTTTCAGAGAGGAGAGAGAGAGAGAGAGAGAGAGAGAGAGAGAGAGAGAGAGAGAAGGGGAGGAGCAGGAAGCATCAACTCCCATATGTGCCTTGACCAGGCAAGCGATGCAATTGTAAATGAGATTGTTTTCTTGATTCCCTTTCTGTTCACTATTGGTGTAGATAAATGTAATTGACTTCTGGATATTTATATTGTATCCAGCTACTTTACTGAATTCATTTATCAGTGCTAGTGTTTCTTTTGGTGGAATCTTTAGGGTTCTCTGTATACAGTATCATGTTATCTGCAAATAAGAACAGTGTTGTTTCTTCTTTTCCAATTTGGATGCTTTTTATTTCTTCTTCTTATCTGATTGCTGTGGCTAGGACTTCCAGTACTATGTTAACTAAGAGTGGTGAAAGCAGCCATTCCTGTCTTATGCCCAATCTTAAAGGAAACACTAGTAGATTTTATCCATTCAGGGTGATATTGGCTGTGGGTTTTTCATACTTGACCTTTATTACATTGAGGTATGTTTCCTCTATTCCCACTTTGCTGAGAGTTTTGATCATAAATCATTGCCTCTATGTCCTTTTTCATACTGTTGTAGTTCTCACTAAGTTTCTTCAGCATTCTTTTTAAAAAAATATGATGTAGACAATTAACTTTAACAAGGTGATCAATAAGAGTACATAGGTTACAGATGAACATTTCTATAGCATTTAAACTGTTGATTATGTTGTATACCCATCACCCAAAGTCAAATCCCATTCCATCACCTTATATTTGTCTCTCTTTATACCATTCCCCCAACTCGCTCCCCATTCACTCAAATCCCCTTCCTGCTTCCCCATATTCCCTTCCCCCTGGTAACCACTTCACTTTTATCTATGTCCATAAGTTTCAGTTTTATATTCCACCTATGTGTGAAATCATACAGTTCTAGCTTTTTCTAATTTACTTATTTCACTCAGTATAATGATCTCAAGGTCCATCCATTTTGTCATAAATGTCATTATGGCATTTTTTCTTATGGCTGAGTAGTATTCCATTGTATATATATATCACTCTTCTTTATCCAATCCTCTATTGAGGGACACTTTGGTTATTTCCATGTCTTGGCCCCTGTGAATAACGCTGAGATGAACATGGGGGTGCATGTGTCTTTACATACCAATGTTTTCGAGTTTTGGGGGTAGATACCCAGTTAGAGAGATTACTGGGTCATATGGTAATTCTATTCTTAGTTTTTTGAAGAACCACCATAATTTCTTCCATAATGGTTGTACTAATTTGTATGCTCACTATCAGTGAATGAAGGTTCCTTTTTTTCATAGCCTCCCTCACACTTGTTATTATCTGTCTTGTTGATAATAGCCAATTTAACAGGTGTGAAGTGGTATCTCATTGTAGTTTTTATTTGCATTTCTCGAATAGCCAGTGAAGATGAGCATTTATTTATATATCTTTTGGCCATTTGTATGTCCTCTTGGGAGAAGTGTCTGTTCAGGTCTTCTTCCCATTTTTAAATTGTATTGTTTGCTTGTTTGTTGCTGAGCTTTGTGAGTTCTTTATATATTTTGGATAATAACCCTTATCAGACCTGTTGTTTGGAAATATCTCCTGTTTCGTAAGCTGCCTATTTGTTCTGTTGTCACTTTCTTTTGCAGTGAAAAAACTTTTCAGTTTGCTATAGTCCCATTCATTTATTGATGCCTTTATTTCCCTTGCCTTTGGGTCAAATTTATAAACTGTTCTCTACAGCCAAGGTCCATGAGTTTAGTATGAAGGTTTTCTTCCATGTAATTTATAATTTCAGGTCTTATATTTAGGTCTTTGACCCACTTTGAATTAATTTTTGTGCAGGGGGCAAAGTATAATCAAGTTTCATTCTTTTACACGTGGTTTTCCAATTTTCCTAGCACCACTTATTGAATAGGTTTTCTTTTTTCCATTGTGTGTTTTTGGCTCCTTTGTCAAAGATGATTTGTCCATATATATGTGGTGTTATTTCTGGGCTCTTGATTCTGATCCATTAGTCTGTATGTCTGTTTTTCTGCTAATACCATGCTGTTTTGATTATTGTGGCTCTATAGTATAATTGGAAGTTTGAAGTCAGGTAGTGTGATACCTCTGGTTTCAATCTTTTTCCTCAGGATTGCTTTGGCTATTTGGGTTTTTTTTATGGTTCCATACAAACTTGGTAATTTTTTTTATTTCTTTAAAGAATGACATTGGGATTTTGATCGGGACTGCATTAAATTTGTATATTGCTTTGGGTAATATGACTATTTTCATTATGTTGATTTCTCCAAATCATGAACATGAAATATTTTTCCATTTTATTGTGTATTTTTTCATCTCTTTCAATAACGTTTTGTAGTTTTCAGTATATAGGTCCTTTACATCTTCTGTTAAGTTTATTCCTAGGTATTTTATTTATTTATGTTGTTGCAATTGTAAAATAATTTTTTTTTTTAGTTTGTTTCCCGAAGTTTCATCATTGGCATATAGAAAAGCAGTCTGAATTTGTATATTGATTTTGTATCCTGCAACTTTACTGTATTGGTATATAGTTTCTAATAGGTTGTGTCTACTTTTTTCCTTGCAGTTTAGATATGTCTCTTGAAGGCAGCATATGGTTGGGTTTTGCTTTATGATCCAATCTGCTACTCTGTGCCTCTTTATTGGTGAGTTCAATCCATTTACATTTAAGGTAATTATTGATACTTCAGGATTTCCTTTAGCAGTTTTATATTTCATTTTCTGATAGCTTTGTGTTTTGTTTGGTTCTTCTATTTTTTTGTTTCTGTCAGTTGTTTTTGTTTGGTGATATTCCATACTTCTTTCCCTGTTTCTTCTTTTTTTAAGCTGTGTGTTTCAATACTGGCTTTTTCATCTGTAGTTACCATTAGGTTAAGAAGAAAATGTTCATATGTAGAAGAGTCCTTTGTCTTTTGAGTGCTTCAGCATTCCATCCTCCTTTGCTACTGCAGATCTTTATTCTCTCCTCTTTTATCTTGTTGTTGTCACAGAATATCCTTGTTTTTATTGTGTCCTTGTTGGAGTTTTTAATTACAGTTTTGATTTGTTTTGTTCTTTGTGTCTGGTCGAATAACCCCCTTGAGTATTTCCTGCAGTGGGGATTTTCTGGTGATAAACTCCCTTTGCTTCTGTATATTTGTAAACATTTTTATTTCTCCTTCATATTTGAAGGATAACTTTGATGGATATAGTGTTCTTGGTTGGTAATTTCTCTGTTTCAGTGCTTTGAATGTTTGGGTCCACTCTCTCCTGGCTTGTAGAGTTTCTGCTGAGAAGTCTTATGATAACCTAATGCACTTTCCTTTATAAGTTATGTCCTTCTTTTCCCTAGCTGCCTTAGAATTCTTTCTTTGTCATTGATTTTTGACAATTTTATTATGATGTGCCTTGGAGTAGGACTGTTTGGGTTGTGGGAACTCAGTGTTCTGTTTGTTTCTTGGATTCGAGGCTCTAACTCTTTCAGTAGGTTTGGGAAATTCTCACCAATTATTTTTTTGAATAGGCTCTCTATTCCCTATTCCCTCTCTTCTTTTTCTGATATACCCATTATTCTTATGTTGTTCTTTCTTATGTAGTCAGACAATTCTTGTAGAGTTCTCTCAGTTTAATTTGTGAGTCTCTCTCCTCTTCTTTCTGTAGCATCTCTAGTTGCCTGTCTTTGATTTCACTGATTCTCTCCTCTAGCTGGCTTTTTGTATTAGCTAAATTTGCTAGCTCAGTCTTCAATTCACATATTGAATTCTGCATCTCTGTTTTTCAAGTTTCAGTCTCCTTGGTGAGGTATTTGTTTTGTTCATTCATTTGTTTAAGTTGCCTATTGGTGTCTTGTCACATCTCAGTGAGTATTTTCAAAACTTCAACTTTGAATTCTCCATCAATTAACTCCAAGGCTTCCATGTGATTGAAATTTTTTTCTTGATATTTTTCATTTTCTTTCTGAACTACATCTCTGTCTTGTGTAGCCATGGTTTCTTCTCCTTTGATGGCATTTGAGAGTGGTATTGTAAAGAACCCTAACAAAAAAAATTTAAAAATTAAAAAAAATTTGTTAAAATATATAAAAATTTAAAAATTGTGACAATAAGAAAAACCATGGAAGGTGACAAGATGGCGATGGAGTAGGCAGACATATCAACTTTCACCTCCCAGAACCAAAGTAGATTACAACTTAATTTTAAGAGCAATCATCTGGAAAAACCAACTTTGGACTAAACTAAGAAGACTCTTCAATCAAGGATCACTGAAGAAACCACACTGAGACTGGTAGGAAAAGCGGAACCGTGGAGAGAGCTGCCCATCTCACAGGAGCAAACTGCAGACCAGAGGGACTCACATGGTGGAAAGTGAGTTTAGCAGAGAGGGGAGGGTCCTGGGCCCCAAGAATGAAGCCCCAGCCTGCAGCCCCAGAGCCTAGAAGAGGCATACAGAAAGTATTTAGCTGCAAAAAAAAGCCAGGATACTGTTTGTGAGAAAAGGACTGATTTCTCAGACCCAGGATACTTCTAAAAGGGTCAGTGCAGAAAACTTCTTTCACAACCACTCACCCAGGGCTCCAGGAGATGGGGAAAGATGAGAGGACTGGAGTAGCAGGAAGAGAGTGTAATCTAGGAAGCACAGAAAAAAACACTTTGATGGACAGCCACCTTAACTCCTGGGCTGAGTCACTCCCCAAATCTGAAGTGAATATTTTCCCTGAAACTAGCAATACCAGCAAAGGGAAGCAGATCACCAGCCAAACAGAAGCTATCCTTCTGCACTCAGAGCAGAGTCACTTAGAAGCAGGGAGCCACAGGGATACAGTATTGAGTGCTCAGGTCTGAGCTGCATCACCCCCCCCCCCCCAAACTGCTGAGTTCTCACCTGAGGATGGGTGGTGGCGGGACATAGAAGCACGGTCCTGTCGGTGGGGGCAGAAGCCAGGGTTGGCTGCAACTGAGGCCTGGCATGAGCTCAGTCCTACCAGGCAGGGGCAGAGGCTGAGGGTGGCCAGGGTGGTGGAAAGGGTGCATGAGAGCAGTCCGACGTGCAGCTCAGGGCCAGCTGAGTGAGAGAGGTCCTGCCTGCAGTCCTGCCCACAGTGGCAGGGTGAAGGCCAAGGCCAGCCAAGGCTTGTAGCCTGGACTCAGGAGAGCAGTCCCACTGTGGGAAGATAATAATCCAATCAAAATGGGCAAAATAAATGAATAGACATTTCTCCAAAGAGGACATACAGCCCTGGCCGGTTGGCTCAGCGGTAGAGCGTCGGCCTGGCGTGCGGGGGACCTGGGTTCGATTCCCAGCCAGGGCACATAGGAGAAGCGCCCATTTGCTTCTCCACCCCCCCTCCTTCCTCTCTGTCTCTCTCTTCCCCTCCCACAGCCAAGGCTCCATTGGAGCAAAGATGGCCCGGGCGCTGGGGATGGCTCCTTGGCCTCTTCCCCAGGCGCTAGAGTGGCTCTGGTCGCGGCACAGCGACGCCCTGGAGGGGCAGAGCATCGCCCCCTGGTGGGAAGAGCGTTGCCCCTGGTGGGCGTGCCGGGTGGATCCCGGTCAGGTGCATGCGGGAGTCTGTCTGACTGTCTCTCCCTGTTTCCAGCTTCAGAAAAATACAAAAAAAAAAAAAAAAAAAAAGAGGACATACAGATGGACAATAGGCATATGAAAAAATGCTCATCACTAATCATTAGAGAAATGCAAATTAAAACCACAATGAGATACCACCTCACATCTGTCAGAATGGTGCTTATTAACAAAACAACACATAGTAAGTGCTGGCGAGGATGTGGAGAAAAGGGAACCCTCCTGCACTGCTGGTGGGAATGCAGACTGGTACAGCTACTATGGAAAACAGTATGGAGATTCCTCAAAAAATTAAAAATGGAACTGCCCTTTGACCCAGCTATCCCACTTTTAGGAATATATACTATGAATACCAAATCACTGATTCAAAAGAAGAAATGCACCCCCATGTTTATTGCAGCATTGTTTATGATAACCAAGATCTGGAAACAGCCCCAGTGTCCATCAGTGGATGAGTGGATTAAAAGCAGTGGTATAGCCTGACCTGTGGTTTCGCAGTGGATAAAGCATCAGCCTGGAAACGCTGAGGTTGCCGGTTCAAAACCCTGGGCTTACCTGGTCAAGGCACATATGGGAGTTGATGCTTCCTGCTCCTCCCCCCCCTTCTCTCTCTCTCTCTCTCTCTATCTCTCTCTCTCTCTCTCTCCTCTCTATAATGAATAAATAAAATCTTAAAAAAAGAAGTCCTCCCAAGCCCAACCTTAAAAAAAATAATAAAAAATAAAAATTTTAAAAAAAAAAGAAAAAAAAAATTAAAAAAAAAAAAAAGCAGTGGTATATATAGACAATGGAATATTATGCAGCTGTGAGGAAGAAGGAAATCTTACTTTTTGTGACAACATGGATGGACCTGGTGGGATCCATGGGACCAGAGGGAAAGTACAAGAGAAGATGGGACCAGAGAAGGGAAAGAGATTAATAAAATTATATATACATAACACAGCATTATAGAGAACAGGACAGCAAATCCTGGAGGGAAGGGGGGAAGGCATTGGGGGTAGAGGTCATGGGAGGGCCGAGGGGAATAAGAGGGTGAGGGGTTATACATTTGGTGGGACACTTGAGTCTATCTAAACACAAATTAAAGTGATAAATAAATACAAGAAAGAACACAAGAAAATTTCAAAAGTAAAGAAAAAGTATAATAAACAAAACACCCACTGAAAATAAGAATAAAATATTAAAATTTATATGAAATTCAAACATTAAAAAAATGAAAAAGAAAAAAAATGAAAAAAAGGAGGAGGAAAGAAAGAAATTTTGGTTTTGAGAGGTTTCTTCCAGTAGGTCTTGCTGTATTACAACTTTTAGCTCTATGAAGTTCCTGGGCTTTCAGCTGAGATGTTGCTGTCACAATGATGTAGGCAAGGCTGCAGTCATGTTGGTGGGTGGGGCATGTTGTGAGGGCTTTGTGGCTTCTTATGGCTTCAGCTTTCCTGCTTTATGGCTCTAACAAAGGTGATCTTAGGCTTCCAGGCACTCTGGCACTCTTTCCCGTGTCTCAACAGACCTGAGCACCAGATGTGGAGCACCTCTGTTCTTCAGGGGAGAATGTGGCTCTGGAAGACTAGCTGTGGGATTTGTCTCTGCCACTCTCCATACCTCAAGGTGAGGGAGGTGGGATCTGGGTGGCTGTGGGTTGCACTTTAGCTTTCCCTGACTCTGTTGAATAAGGGCTGCAGGTTGATTGTGGGAACACTAAACGTGACCTGTGATCTGGGCACTTTGGTTTAACTCCCCTTCTGCCCCTCTGTCTGACTGCTCCTCCCAGCAGAAAGAGACCTAGTCATTCTGGGTTACCCCATCTGTACCCCTCAGATGAAATCCAGAGAGCCAGAGTTTCCCTCCTTCTCGTAGTCCAGCAGAGGAAAAAATATCAACCCAGTCACTCTAGGTTTGTCTCTTCTTCTCTCCAAAGCCCATCATAAATGTGTTTTATCTTTTTCCCCCTTTCTCAACCCTTCCTACCTTTGGTCCATTTGGTGCATGATCTTTCTAGTGTGCCTGCGAGCCTAGCTGGGGTTCCTGCATTGTGTTATAGTTGTTAAATTTATTGAAATTTCAAGGGAAGAGGTCAAGAGTAGCTTTCATGCTGCCATTACTTTGACATCCTTCTTTCAAGCATTCTTATCATCACTTTAAAAAAAATCTATATGTGATAAAACACTTGCCTTCATTTAATTTAATTCTTTTTTGTGAATATTTCTCCTGTTCTTTCATTTGAGGATTTTTTTTTTGGTTTTCCTATTTTAGCTTCCTCTTTGTGTTTCTTTCTGTGTATTAGGTAGATGTGCTATACTCCCAGTCTTTGTTAGGTGACCTTATGTAATAGGTGTCCTGTGGAACCTAGTGGCACAGTTTCCTTGATCACCTGAGCTGGGTGTTTCAGGACTTTCTCTTGTGTGTGTTATATGGGCCCTCTTTTGTAATTGAGTCTTGTAATTGATTGCTATTGGCTCATTTGTACATGGGTTTGACCCTCAGGCTGGCTGACTGTGAGGATCAACTCTGATCACAGTGTACAAGCTGCTGTGCAGGTGCTGACCAAAGGAAGTAGAATTCACCTCGGCATGGTCTGGTGCCTGCTAAAAGCTTCCTTTGGATATGATACTTTTGAAGCAAATTGGATCCTGCTTTGATATTGTCTAAAGCTGGCCACTGGGTGAGTTTGTTCTCTCACCTCTTGGGAAGAACTCTGGTGTAGTCCAATGTCAGATGTTGCCTATGACTTGCCCTGGGCAACATTTTTGGAGCTAAAAAGTGATCTATAGTTTGCGGCTAACTCTGCTGGGCCAGGTTGTGCATGAGAAGGACCAAGTTGTGCACCAAATCTGGCACTTAACTATACCAGTCCTGGAGGCAAATCAGCTAAATTTCCCAGGCACCTCAAGGACTATATCTGCCTGTGTCCACCTGCTAACTGCCTGTTAGGCTCAGACACTGAAAGAGCCTCTGGTGGCACTCAATTTGCATAAGATAGGTTCTCAGTGAGTCACCAGCTAGAGGTGAGTGGTGTTCACCAGATTTATACAGGTCCAAAACGTGTTTTGGGATTGAGGCCACTGTAAATGTCCCCAGGTATACCAAGTTTAGCTGCTACCTGCTGGGTGATCACACATCTTTGTGGTGGGACAGGGTCTCAGGGAGTCATCAGCATGAAGCCATCAGATTTTACCAGGCTTAAACAGACCAAGATGTGGCTGTTTGAGGAAGGGCTTGGCACAGGGCTGGCATGCAAAGGAAAAATGGCCCCTGTTCTATAACACACAACTCAGTCTGCCCCAGATTCTGTCATGAGTTTGATCTCAGAAAGGTGGGGCAGCCAGGATTCAGGATGGTGGGGTCATTAAGAACCCAAAAGGTAGGGCTAGCAGATCTGTCATGTGGGTCAGGTTCATGGGAAAGTGGGGTGTTTGCATAAATAAGAGAAATAATGTGCCTATTTTCTTTGTGTTGCTTTTCCTTAGCAGTTTTTCCTTTGTAAAGTCCACTCTCTATTTTGTTTATTGTTAAGTGTTCTTTTATGCTGACTTCTTTTTAATTTTTTCTGTTACTTTACCTTCCAATTGTAATTAATTTTGTTACTGGCTACTCTTTTAAACTCTTCTCACTCAAACTCACATTCTCTCTTCTCTTTTATCCTGTTTATCCTTTTTAAACTTTCTTCTCTACCTTTCTTTCTCCTTCTATCTCTGTCTTTGTTCCTGTATTCCATCTTTTTATTGCTCCATTTCTTTCATTCTTATTTATTTATTTATTTATTTATTTATTTATTTATTTATTAAGTGAGAGCAGGGGAGACAGAGAGACAGACTCCCACATGTATCCCGACCAAGATCCAACTGGCTAGCCACATATGGGATAATGAACTGCCCATCTGGGATGTTGCTCCAGTGCTCAACAACCAAACTATTTTTAGTGCCTGAGACAGAGGCCACAGAGTCATCCTAAGTACCTGGGACCAACTCCCTGGAGCTAATCAAGTCATGGCTATGGAAGGGGAAACAGGAAGGATAGAGAAGGATGGTGAAGCAGATGGTTGCCTCTCCTGTGTGCCCTGACCAGGAGTCAAACCCAGGACATCCACACTCTGGGGTGACACTCCACCATTGAGCCATCCAGCCAGAGCCTCGCTCTCATTTACTTATCTGTTTTACTTTCTTTCTTTTTTCCCTCTTTTATATCTTGTTTCTTTGCTTTTGTCTTCCTCCCACTACCTCATTCTGCTCAATTTTCTTTCTTTTTCTCCTTCTCTCATTCATTTATTCTTTCCTTTTTTCTTTCTCATTTTATTCTTTTTTACTGTCTTTTCTTATTGCTTCTTCCTTTGAAAATTCTTTGTTCTTATATATTTTTAATATTCTTATTTCTTAGTATATTTTATATGTATCAACTCCATTTTTATATTTTTATTGATTTAATTTATTGTGTTTACATAGATTCAAGTATCCTGCCGAATATATCTCCCCTCCACTCCTGTGTTCCCCTTGATACCCCCTTAGCCCCCTCCCCTCAACGCCTTCCCCCCTTCTCTTCAGGATTTGCTATCCTGCTCTCTATAATGCTGTTTATGTATTTATAATTTCACAAATTTCTTTCCCTTCTATGATCTCATCCTCTCATCCTCATTCCCTCTCATCGCTTTCTGTCTGGTTCCTTTGATACCGCCTCTGCTTCTATTCCATTCCTCAGTTCACATTGTTCATTAGATTCCTCAAATGAGTGAGGTTATGTGATATTTTTCTTACTCTGCCTGGCTTATTTCACTTAACATAATAGTCTACAGGTCCATCCATGTTGTCACAAAAGGTAAGATTTCCTTCTTTTTCATGGCCGCTTAGTATTCCATTGGGTATATGTACCACTAATTTTTATATATTGTATTTTTCTGAAGTTGGAAACAGGGAGGCAGTCAGACAGACTCCCACATGCGCCCTACCGGGATCCACTCGGCATGCCCACCAGTGGGTGATGCTCTGCCCATCTGGGGTGTCGCTCTGTTGCAACCAGAGCCATTCTAGTGCCTGAGGCAGAGGTCACAGAGCCATTCTCAGCGCCCAGGCCAACTTTGCTCCAATGGAGCCTTGGCTGCAGGAGGGGAAGAAAGAGACAGAGAGGAAGGAGAGGGGGAGGGGTGGAGAAGCAGATGAGTGCTTCTCCCGTGTGCCCTGGCTAGGAATCAAACCTGGGACTCCTGCACATCAGGCCGATGCTCTACCACTGAGCCAACCGGCCAGGGCTGTACCATTAATTTTTAACCTGATGGACACTTGGGCTATTTCTAGATCTTGGCTATTGTAAGCAATACTGCAATAAACATGGAGGTGCATTTCTTCTTTTGAATCAGTGATTTGGTATTCTTAGGATATATTCCTAAAAGTGAGATAGCTGGGTCAAAAGGCAGTTCCATTTTTAATATTTTGAGGAATTTCCATACTGTTTTCCACAGTGGCTGCACCAGTCTGCATTCCCACCAGCAGTGCAGGAGAGTTCCCTTTTCTCCACAACCTCACCAGCACTTATTATGTGTGTTTTGTTAATGAGTGCCATTCTGACAGGTGTGAGGTGGTATCTCATTGTGGTTTTAATTTGCATTTCTCTAAGGATTAGCGATGGTGAACTTTTTTTTATATGCCTATTGGCCATCTGTATGTCCTCTTTGGAGAAATGTCTATTCTTTTTTTTTTTTTTTGCCCATTTTTTGATTGGATTGTTTACCTTCCTGGTGTTAAATTTTTCAAGTTCTTTATAAATTTTGGTTATTAACCCCTTATCAGACATATTGTTGAATATATTCTCCCATTGTGTGGTTTGCCTTTTTATTTTTTTCATATTGTATTTAGCAGTGCAAAAGATAAAAAGTTCCATTTGTTCATCCTCTCCTTTATTTCACTTGCCCATGGATATAAATCAGCAAATATATTGCTGTGAGTGATGCCAGAGACCTTACTGCCTATGTTTTCTTCCAAAATGATTGTGGTTTCATGACTTACATTTACATATTTTATCCATTTTGAGTTCATTTTTGTGTATGGTGTAAGTTGGTGGTCTGGTTTTATTTTCTTGCAAGTACCTGTCCAGTTTTTTCAACACCATTTTTTTTGTGTGTGTGGCAGAGACAGAGAGAGTCAGAGAGAGGGACAGATAGGGACAGACAGGAAGGGAGAGAGATAAGAAACATCAATTCTTTGTTGCAGCTCCTTAGTTGTTCATTGATTGATTTCTCATATGGGCCTTGACTGGGGGGCTACAGCAGACTGAGTGACCCCTTACTCCAGCCAGTGACCTTGGGCTCAAGCTGGTGAGCCTTGCTCAAACCAGATGAGCCCATGCTCAAGCTGGCGACCTCGGGGTCTCAAACCTGGGTCCTCCACATCCCATTCCGATGCTCTATCCACTGCACCACCACCTGGTCAGGCCCAACACCATTTCTTAAAGAGGCTGTCTTTACTCCATTGTATGCTCTTACCTCCTTTGTCAAATATCAATTGTCCATATAGGTGTGGGTTTATTTCTGGATTCTCTGTTCTATTCTATTGATCTTTATGCCTGTTCTTATGCCAATACCAAGCTGTTTTGAGTACAATGTCCTTGTAGTATAACTTGATATCAGGAAGTGTGATATCACCCACATTAGTCTTCTTTTTCAAGATTGCTGAGGCTATTCATGTTCTTTTTTAATTCCATATAAATTTTTGGAATATTTGTTCAATATCTTTGAAGTATGTGATTAGTATTTTAATAGGAATTGCATTGAATTTATAAATTGCTTTGGGTAATATATACATTTTAATGATGTTTATTCTTTCTATCCAGGAACACGTAATATGCTTCCATTAGTTTGGATCCTCCTTGATTTCTTTTTTAAATGTCTTATAATTTTCTGAGTACAAGTCTTTAACCTCTTTGGTTCAATTTACTCATAGGTACTTTTTTTGTTGTTGTTGCAGTAGTGAAGGGGATTGTTTTCTTAATTTATCTTTCAGATAGTTCACTGTTAGTGTATAAAAATGCCACTCATTTCTGAATATTAATTTTAAATCCTGCCAACTTGCTGAATTCATTTATCTGGTCCAGTAGTTTTTTTTTTTTGTTTGTTTGTTTGTTTTGAGACTTTAGGGCAGGGGTCAGGAACCTATGGCTCGCGAGCCAGATGTGGCTCTTTTGATGGCTACATCTAGCTCACAGACAAATCTTTAATAAAAAAAATAATAACATTAAAATATAAAACATTCTCATGTATTACAATCTATTCATTTCCTTCCGCTCATGTTCATGGTTGCGGGTGGGTGGAGCCAATCACAGCTGTCCTCTTGGATAACACCAAATTTTTATTGGATAGTGCGTAACGTACACAGGTCATTGTATGGCTCTCACGGAATTACATTTTAAAATACATGGCGTTTATGACTCTCTCGGACAAAATGTTTTTCAACCCCTGCTTTAGGGTTTTCTATGTACAGTATTATGTCATCAGCAAATAATGAGAGTTTTACTTTTTTAATTAGGACGCCTTTTATTTTTTATTTTTGTCTGATTGTTGTGGCTAGGACTTCCAGAACTATGTTGAATAAGAGTAGTGGAAGTGGGCACCCCTGCCTTGTTCCTGATCTTAAGGGGATTGCTTTTAATTTTTGCCCATTGAGTATAATGTTGGCTCTGAGTTTGTCATAGATGGCCTTTATCATGTTGAGGTATGTTCCCTGTAGTGCCACTTTGCTGAGAATTTTTATCATAAATGGGTGTTATATTTTATCAAATGATTTTTCTGCATCTATTGATATTATCATGTGATTTTTTTCCTTATTTTTGTTCATGTGATGAATCACATTGATTGATTTGCAAATACTGAACCAGTCTTGCCTCCCCAGAATAAATCCCACTTGATCATGATGTATGATTTTTTTTTTCATGTATTACTGGATCCGGTTTGCTAATATTCTGTGGAGAATTTTAGCATCTAAGTTGATCAGTGATATTGGTCTATAGTTTTCTTTCTTTGTGGTGTCTTTGCCTAGTTTTGGAATGAGGGTTATAATCACCTTATAAAAGGAGCTTAGAAGTCTTCCCTTCTCTTGAATTTTTGAAATAGCTTGAGAAGGATAGGAGTTAGTTCTTATTTAAATATTTGATAAAATTCACCTGTGAAGCCATCTGGCCCAGAACTTTTGTTTGTTGGGAGGTTTTTTTTGTTTTTGTTTTTTTTATAACTGTTTCAACCTCTTCTGTTGTAATCAGTCTATTTAGAATTTCTGATTCTTCTAGATTGATTTTTGGAAGATTTTATGTTTCAAGAAATTTGTGCATTTCACCTAGTCTGTCTAATATTTTCACATACAGTTCTTCATAGTATTTTTTAAAATCCTTTGTATTTCTGCTATGTCAATTGTTACTTCTCCTCTCTCATTTCTAATTTTATTTATTTGTGTCCTCTCTCTTTTTTTCTTGATGAGTCTGGTTAAATGTTCATCAGTCTTGTTTATCTTTTCAAAGAACCAGCTATTGGTTTCATTGATCTTCTGTATTTATTTATTTATTTGTTTGTTTGTTTTTAGCCTCTATGCCATTTATTTCCACTCTGTTCTTTATTATTTCCTTCTACTTCCTCTGGGCTTTATTTGTTATTCTTTTTCTAGTTCTTTTAGATGCAGGTTAAGTTGTTAATTTGAGCCTTTTCTTGGTTCTTAAAGTACAACTGTGATGCTATGAACTTCCTTCTCAGGACTGCTTTTGCTGTGTCCCATAAATTTTGAGTTGTTTTATGTTCACTTTCATGTGTTTCAAGAAATTTTTTTTGTATCTTCTTTGATCTCATTGTTAACCCATTTGTTATTTAATAACATGCTATTTAGTCTCCAACTGTTTGAATGTTTTTCAGGTTTTCTATTGTAGTTGATTTCTAGTTTCATGCCATTGTGATCCAAGAAGATGCTGGATATGATTTCAATCTTCTTAAATTTATTGAGACTCATTATGTCTCCTAACATATGGTCTATCCTAGAGAATGTACCATGAGCACTTGCAAAGAATGTATATTCTGCTGCTTGGGGGTGAAAGGTTCAGTTGATCTAGTGTGTCTTTTAAGGCTGTTGATTCTTTGTTAATTTTCTTTCTTGAGGATCTATCCATTGATGTTAGTGTGGTATTAAAATCCCCTACTATTATAGTATTGCTGTTGATTTTGCCCTTTATGTTCCTCAAAATGTGCTTTATATATTTAGGTGCTCGTATATTAGGCACATAGATATTTATAATGGTTATATCTTCCTGTTGGATTGCTCCCTTTATCATTATGTAGTGACCTTATTTATCCCTTATTCTAGCGTTTGTTTTAAAGTCTATTTTGTCAGACATAAGTATTGCTACCCCACGTTTTGCTTCATTTCCATTTGCATGAAATATTTTTTCCCATCCCTTCACTTTCAGTCTATGTATATCTTTTGTTTTGAGGTGGGTCTCTTGTAGACAGCATATATACTGGCCCTGTTTTCTTATTCACAGCACTACTCTACGTCTTTTGATTGGAGCATTTAATACATTTAAATTTAAGGTTATTATTGATATATAGTTATTTATTGCTATTTTATTCTTTATATTTACATTCCTCTTTTTCTAGATTTTTCCCCCTTTGTTCTATTTACAGCAGTTCCCTTAATATTTCTTTCAGCATTGGTTTGGTTGTTGTGAATTTCTTGAAAATTTTTTTAATCAGGGAAGCTTTTCATTTCTCCTTCAATTTTAAACTTGTTGCATAATGAGTTTGGGTTGTCGGCTCTTGTTTTGCATTAGTTTAAATATTTCTTCCCATTCCCTTCTGGCCTCTAGTGTTTCTGTTGAAAAAGTCAGATGTTATCCTTATGGGGGCTCCTCTGTAGGTAATTAACTGCTTTTCTCTTGCAGATTTTAGTATTGTTTTTTATCTCTTAATTTTGGTATTTTAATTATGATGTGTCTTGTTGTATGCCTTTTGGGGTTTCTCTTTAATGGGATTCTCTGTGCTTCTTGAACTTGTGTGACTTTTTCCTTCATCAATTTAGGGAAGTTGTCAGCTATGATTTCTTCAATCAGGTTCTCTATCCCTTGTTCTTTCTCTTCTCCTTCAGGAACCCCTATGATGCAGATGTTGTTTCTCTTCATGTTGTAACAGAGCTTTCTTAAAATTTCCTCAGAAATTCTAAGGAAATTCTAAATTCTTTTTGAGCCTCTTTTCTTTTTTGCTGCTCTGTCTGCTTCTGTGTTTTCCTTTATCTTGTCCTCTAAATCACTAATTCTATCCTATACTTCATCTAGCCTTCTTTTAATTCCTTCTAGTGTAGTCTTCATTTCTGATATTGTATTTGTCATTTCTGACTTGTTCTTTTTTATGATCTCAGTGTCTTTTTTGATGCTTGCTATCTCTTTATTTATGTGCTCATTATGTCCATCCATTGTTGCTCTCAGATCTTCGAGCATCCTAACATTCATTATTTTAAACTCTGCATCCAATAATATGGTTACTTCCATGTCTTTCTGTTCTTTTTCAGAGATTTCTCTTGTTGATTCATTTGGGTTGCATTTCTCTGTCTTCCCATTTTGTCTGTGTACAGACTCTTCCTTTGAGTGTTGTGTTTGTGTAACTAGCTGAGTCTAGAGTTGTCGTCTGCTTCTAGTTTCCAGTTGTGTTGTTTCTAGATATTCTTGGGTTGGCCTCAGCTGTTGTTTGTAATTCACTTTGGGCTACTTGTCTGCTGTCACTTTTTTTTTTTCTATTTGCGTCAGTGTTTTTTATGTCTTAGCTGGGTCAGGTGTGAGAAGCCCTTTCTTAAGATACCACTCTAACAAGGGTTGTTATGTCTTGAACTGATGCTCTCAGTGTCTGGCTGCTGGATGTGCCAGCCCTGGACCTCCCTGGCCAGAACCTAGGGCAGATCAGTGTGGGTCACTGCCTATGAATGACCCTTAGACACCTTCTTGGAGCTACTGGCAGTCCAGAATTTGTGACTATGTCTTTTGGGCCCAGATGCCGTTGTAAATATCAGCTGCACTTCTATGCTAGCTTTTATTTACTCTTGGCCTTGGAAAAGTTTGTTTAAAAGTTCAAGTTCCCCTGAGACCTGCTTTCTACCACCTCTTACTGGTGGCTGCTTGTTGGGCTCAGCATTCAGGGATTAGGAACAGTATTGTGTATGGCTTTCCCCTTAGCCCCAGGTGTCATTCTATCCAGACTTTATTCTCCCTTTGTTTTAGTCCTCAGAAGGGTGTGGCCACAGGAGTTCAGTGGGTGTGGCTTCTGTGTTTCCAAGATGTGGTCTATCTGCTGGCCCACTGCCTCAGCCTCTGCCACTACAGGCACTCATGTGCTCAAGCCGCCCCAGCCTCCACCGCCGCTGTGGGCACTCAGGCTGCCTCAGCCCCCATAGGCGTTTGGGCTGCCTCTGCCATTGTAGAAATGGGGGGCAGTGTAGCTCAGACCTCAGCACTCAAAATCTGTGTCCCTGATGTGCCCCCTGCTTCTAAGCATCTCTTTGCTCTGACTCTAGCAGGAGAGCCTCTGGTGGGTGTGGTAACTGCTTTCCTTTGCTGGTGTTGCTGCTTCCAGGAAAAATGGTCACTTTAGTTTTGCAGAGTGACTCAGCACAGGGGTTAGGGTGTTTGTCCCTCACAGTGTCTCGCCCTGTGCCTCTGAGAGTACATTCTCCTGTTGCAACTCTAGTCCTCTCAGCTTTCCCTTCTCCCAGAGCCCCAGGTAAGTGGCTGTGTACAAGGTTTTCTGTGCAGTTCCTTTAAGTCAGAGCCTGGGTCTGAGAGTTTAGTCCCTTTCTCACAACAGTATCCCAGCTATTTTCTCAGCTAAATACTATCCATACACTAGGTACTGTCTTTTAGTCTCTGGGGCTCTAGGCTGGGGCTCTGGTCCTGAGGCTGAGGACCCAAACCTCTCTGGGCAACCCATTCCACTGTGAGAGTCCCTCTGGGCTGCTGCTCACTCCTGGGAGCAGGGCAGCCCTTTCTACATCTCTGCACTTTCTACTAGTCTTGGTTTGGCTTCTTCTTTGGTCCTTGGTTATACAGTCCTCTTAGTTTAGTCCAAAGTTGGTTTTTCAAGATGATTGTTCTTAAAATTAAGTTGTAATCCATTTTGGTTCTGGGAGGTAAAAGTTGGAATGCCCACCTATTCTGTTGCCATCTTTTCTCCTTGTCTTAGGGATTTTTAAATGGGGAGTCATCCTGGATTATCTGGATGATCCTTCTGGTCCAGCTGTCCACTCTGTTTTGAGCGCCCTTATGAGCGCTCTCTGCACTTGTTCATGACACCACTGCCCACAGCCTTCATCTCTCTGTATCAACTCTCTTTAAATTTTTTAATTTATTTTTATTATTTTTTATTTTTAGCAAGAGAGAGGAACAGAAAGGGACAGACGGGAAAGGAGAGATGACACGTACCAATTCTTTGTTGTGGCACCTTAGTTGTTTATTGATTTCTTTCTTATATGTACTTTGATCAGCAGCTCCAGCTGAACCAGTGACCTCTTGCTCAAGCTAGTAACCTTGGGCTCAAGCCAGCGACCTTGGGGTCATGTCTATAATTCCACACTCAAATTGGCCACCCCATGCTCAAGCTAGTGAGTTCTTGCTCAAGCTGGATGAGCCCACACTCAAGCTGGCAACCTTGTGGTTTCAAAGCTGGGTCATCAGCATCCCAATCTGACAATCTATCCACTGTACCGCTACCTGGTCAGGCTAAAAATACTTTTATTCTTTCTTACTAACTTTCACTCTTTCCATTTTGTATAATCTTTTCTTACTGGTCTTCAGGTAAATTTTTTCTTTTCTTTTTTTATATATTTTTCTTCAATGTATCAATCTATCTTTTTGATAATGTTTTCTCTTACTGGCTCCTTTTCTTTCTTTCTCTCTCTTCTCTTTCTCCCCACTTCTTCCTTCCCTCCATGTGTAGAGAGATGGCATATTTGAAGCCATATACATGTCTTTTTCTTTTTCTGTCTTTTTGTCTTATCTTTTTGTTGTTGTTGTTGTTCTGACTCCTCTTATTGGCTTCTATTAAAATCTATAGTACAGTCAGTCTCATCTACTAAATTGCTTTATAAGGAGTGTTTAGTTTTTTTATAATGTATATAATAATATTGTGTATGAGTGTGTGAATGTGTGTACATTCTTTATAACTTAAGCTGTTAATTGGACAATGTCTAGCACATTTAGTGCAAGCTTTTAGGATTTTCCTTTGTAAGGGTCTTGTAACATCTCTGTATAAGCTCACAGAGGGGTTTTGCAAAGCCACCAATATTTAATATGTAGATATGCATCTTCTACTTAGCTACTAAGTCTTTTATTCTCTCTCTTACCTTCTGGTTCATCTTGTCCTCTGCTTTCAAATATACTTACCTCTGGTTGTTCTCTCTTAGGGTCAGTCCGTTGCATTGTTTTTGTAAATGATGTTAGTTTTTCACTAGAAGTACATATTTTTAAAATATTAAAAAATACATTTAATATGTTTAAAGTTGTAATATAAATTTGACACAAGAAATGCAAAGCAGATATTTCAAATATGATGGCATATTTCAAGGAAGTCCTGATTTCTCTCTTGAGATTTCTAAAGTCACAATGAATACAAAGCTAAGAAGGTAGTAAGGGTTAGTATACTTTTGTCCAGCATCAAGAAGAATACATTTTAACAATTAGATCCAATTCATTGCCCACATTCTTGAGACTAGTCCCATTTCAGACAAGCCCTTGAAGTCTAGGTTCAGACCAGATGGAGCCTCTATATCAATAGCTATTACCATGAGTTTAGATTTGTTCTGACACGTCACACATTAAAATATCAAAATTGGGGGAAAAAAGCCTTTCCTTAAATAGCCCTTATTGATAAAGCTCACTTTATCTTCTGGTGAGCTGCTTCATTAATTTTTTTGATGTTGTTTCTCAACACTTGCTTCTCCTCTTACTTCTTCTCCAATCTTTGTCAGAAGTAACATTTCTTTGTCCTCCCTTCCTAAGGAATGCAATTTACTGTGGTCAACAGTGATTCTATTTCATAATCATTTTTTTTTGGTATTTTATCAATAAGAAAATTAGGTTTTTTTAGGTGGGCAATTTACTGTGGTCAACAGTGATTCTATTTCATAATCATTTTTTTTTGGTATTTTATCAATAAGAAAATTAGATCAAATGAAGAACTTTACAGAAATAGGGTGAACCATGATGAAAATCTTACACCAACTTTAGAATGGGCTTGTTGGTGGATGAAATGGAATAGCAAAAAGGAAGGAGATTATTTTCTTTTTTGAAACTTAATTCAAGCATAACCCTGGCTCCAAAGATGAATATAAAAAATGCTGGTTGGCCAGGCCTGTGGTATCACAGTGGATATGCATCAACCTGGAATGCTTAGGTAGCTGGTTTGATACCCTAGGCTTGCCTGGTCAAAGCACACATGGGAGTTGATGCTTCCTGCTCCTCCCTCCTTCTCTCTCTCTCCTCTCTAAAATGAATAAATAAAGTCTTAAAAAATAAAAATATGTTGGCAAGAGTATTTTCTCTTATGGACTCGGAGGATATATCATATATAATGTTGCCCTTAAATATATTTTTATAGAGAAGCAACACAAAGGGCCTTAATTTTGAGGAGAATGCAGGCATGATTATTTTTCACTACTAGAGTTAAATTCTAAGACTTTAAGAGCAGATGAGGAGTGACTTTTATGCAATGGATATATAAGTTGTGGTAACAATCTCATTATTTTAAGTAAAAGATTTTCTATTATAACAGTATTAAAGATTATTAGTGGTCTATTATTTTTAAAATTAATTTTATTTTAATAGTGGTTTTTTAGTCCTGATAATTTGAGGAAATTGTGTGAGCCTGCTAAACATGTTCATAATTAAAGTGACCATATACAATTTCTCCATCAATATTTAAAATTTGGAGTTTCTCACCTCTTTAATTTGTTTACGAAGACTAGGTTTTCTTCTAATGCAGTCCCGATGGTATCTTTCTTCTTCATGCAGAGTCTTTCTGATTTTCTTCCTTTGTCTAATTCCCTACACATCATATCTAAATAGCTAGATAAAAGTGGAAATTTAAGTAAAAATAAATTGGGTGTTTCCTTTTTGATGATATTATCTATTTTGATATTCACAAAACACCTTTTGGGTTACTTTTTATTTCTTGGACTACAAGAAATAAAGAGTTTTTCAGGGACCTTTAAGAGAACCTGATATATCAACTCACCATGTTGTACTCATTTTACCAGACTTTCTGTTATATTAGTCTCTGCTGTTGTGGCTGAGACAATGGCAAAATGTGGTAAATAGTATTAAAATTATTTTACACAGAGATTACTCATAACTCAGGAGTTTTGGGAACATGCATCTCTTTATTGATTTGAGAGAGAGAAAGTACAGAGGTGAGGAGCAGGATGCATCAACTTGTTGTTTCTCATATGTGCCTTAACCAGACAAGCCAGGATTTTGAACCACTGACCTCAGCATTCCAGGTCGATGCTTTATCCATTGCACCATGACAGGTCAGGAAAACATGGACAGCTGAAATCAACTTAAGAATTGACTTCATAAAACAAGTAGACTTGAATTTCCTTTAACAAAGTAAGTGGGTACTGGCCTGTCTGTAATTCCCAATTTCTTGAACAAACTTTTATGTATAAATATATATGTAGACAACCACTCTGGGACTCTGGAGGATTAGTAGGTATTCTGGCGAATGACATGAGTTCATGGAATATAAGAGCCAGGGGATGGGGTACTGGCCCTTACCCTTCATAAAGGAGAAAGAGGAAAAAAACTCATCCTTTTGCCTCCTGGAGCCTGGATCTGACCTCTGAATGGTAACATTGAATATGTGTATGCAATAGCTCAATGATCATACACAGCTGGCTTGGGAACTATACCTGTTTATATTAGCATAAATAAAGTTATAGCACCTCTCCCTTTTTGACCTTGCCGTAATTTACTTAAACTTAAGGTGAAACATGCTAAAGCCACCTCTCCATCTGCTACTATTGGCTTGGGTATTCCAAGCTCAGGGATTTGTACTTTGGAATAATTCTTCCAGTATCAGCTAACCTCTTGGGCTCCTAGTGACTCTGATTACTCTCTTCCCTAGCCTTGGAACCAAACCATTTTACCTCTGATTTCCTTTCCTTTCTTTCCAGGTTGACAACTATATGGGGTTAAATGGTGTCTAATACCTTTTTTTTTTTTTAAATCTAGCTTTCAATTCTTTCTAGTGCTTTTACAACTTTCTGGGGTTCATAATATGCCTCAAAATATGCATTAACTTTGATCACACCTGTTTTTTATTTTTTCAGAAACAGAGAGAGAGTCAGAGAGAGGGATAGATAGGGACAGACAGACAGGAACGGAGAGAGATGAGAAGCATCAATCATTAGCTTTTTGCTGCGACACCTTAGTTGTTCATTGATTACTTTCTCATATGTGCCTTGACCATGGGCCTTCAGCAGACCGAGTAACACCTTGCTCGAGCCAGCAACCTTGGGTCCAAGCTGGTGAGCCTTGCTCAAACCAGACGAGCCCGTGCTCAAACTGGTGACCTCAGGGTCTCGAACCTGGATTCTCCACATCCCAGTCCGACGCTCTAGCCACTGCACCACCGTCTGGTCAGGCTGATCACACCTGTTCTTTATTAATAGTTCTTGGTCTGAGGTTGCTTGTGTACTTTTCTGTAAAAGTCACTTGTGAAATTGTGGGTTTTCATAATTTTCATGGGCTCTCTTGGTCTCATAAAATCTATTTACTTGTTGTTCAGTCATTTTCCAAGAGGAAAAAGAAGAACTAAGGTTTTTATATTGGCCAGAATAAACCTATCCTTTGATATGACTCCTTCTGTTTAGGCCTAGGTAAACTTCCTGTGTTTTACAAATGATTAATTTTTTTAATTTGCATTTAAGTCTGGTGTGGCTCCATTCTAGACAAGTGAAAATTTCTCTCTGGAAATGGAACACAAAGGTCTTATTTTTTATCTGTTATAGATCTCTGGAGATCTTATTTATTTTTTTTACTTTAATTCTTGTAGATCATCATATTATAAGAAAATATTCTTCAGAGTACCAAATTTTTCTTCCAAACCCTACATAAAAACCTTTGTACAGGCCCCCCTCAAAACAAATTTAAGTATTTAACTTACTTGTTCTCTCATAGTTTCTTTCAAAATCTAATTTTAAACAGGTCATATAGGGCCTGTATTTATTCAATCCCTTCAAGGTACATACAACTTATTAAAAAAACCCCACAACAAACAAATATATAAATAGAAAGTTGTTAAGATCATAAAACTTTCCAGAAAGTCATAAGAACATTAATTCAGTAACAATTTTGGGATCAAAGGTAATAATAGCACATTTTGGTAGCAATGTGGAAGGCAGTATCTCTCTATAATTGCTTTATCACCAAGAAATTTCTATATAAATATTATTTCAATAGTATGATTCACATCATATTCAGGGATTTACTATTCCCAATGAATTTGTCATTTAAATACCAGTAATAATAATGATGTTTAACTCTCCCTCCCCCAAGAATTTATTCTCTCAAACTATATTCTGCAAGATTTCCATTTTGTCTCTAGTCTTCTCAGAGTATATAAGAAATATCCTTTAATAGGTAAACAGTGACATCATTACTTTTAGAACCAGAGGAAAGGCACAATAAAGCTAGGAGAAAATACAAAAATAAATTTGTGTATATCTTTACATACTCAAATCACTTGGTCTTTATCTTTTGCTGTTACCAAAAAAAAAGTTTAAGTGGGAAAAAGTAGTTCAGTTTAGAAATAACTGTTGCCTGGTTCCTTTTTACCCAAAAGACAGGTAATTAATTGAGCTTTCTATTAGGTATCCTGTATTGCTCAATTAAAAGTTGATACAGATTCCCCAGTGAAGTACAGAAGAACTGTCAAGTCCCTGGGTTTTTGCTGGGTAACAGGATGTGGGCTTCAGCCCACTTTATTACTGCTGCTGATGTAGCCTCCTTTCTTCAGTTACTTCAGGATGTCTTTTCACATATAGTATGCTTTTAAGTGTGGATCATTTGGGCTTTTACAGCTGTTTTCCAAAAGTCAACAATAAGGATCAGTCAGGTTAAAATCATAAAAGAGTTGATAAAGCTGCAAATACAGATTCAAAAATATTACATTAAATGAATGAAATCACATTTTTAAATCTCAATTTGTTAAAATGATTAGGCCATTCACTGAAAATAAAACATGCAGGCAGAATGTGAAGTGAGGGAATACAGACAATGGACTGATTGAGATAAATCTTACTGCCTTTCTTTTCGACTCTGCTCTACTAGAGCTATCTTTAGACTGGAGGTGGTAGCCTCAATGTCAGCCCAAATCCTGAACACTGAGGAGTGGCCCTAAAAGGAACTTTGAGGTAGGTAGGATACTTCATATATGAGCAGAAGGCCAGATAAGAAGGGCACTATAGGTTCTTGTTTTATTTTTCCACATAAAAGCTTCATTTCCAAGTTTCTGACCCTTGATTAATGCCATCCTCTTGTCTTTCCCAAGGGACCTACCTGTTCAGTAAGCTGGATTCCCTGACTACCAATGTTTATTTAAAAAGGCAAAGAAAGACATCCTTCTGGGAAAAGATTTAACTTACAGTAAAACTAGGCAGGAAGCCCATATCTTTTCAAAATAGAAATTATCAGTGATGGCAACTGAAATAATGCCACTATTATAGTAGATTGATTATTGCTTCTTCTTTTTGAGGTTAACTTTTTTTATTGAGAGGTATGTGTTGACTAATCCTGGGCTACTGACCTATCAAGAAAGAACAAATTCATTTGTTAAGGCCAGGGTAAGCTTTCTTGTGTCAATTAAAATAATTGGTTTTCCTGAACTGAAGAGTCACTCTATTGTATCATCACTACCTGCCAGTGAAAGATCATAGGGGAGACTTTTTAAAAATATGCATATTGCTTTTTCCCTTAACATGTTATCTTTTCTTGAAAGTAAAATGTCTAAGTTAATTGGCAAAGTATTTACTATTAACTTTATAATAAAATCAATTTACAGAGTTTGTGAACAGTTGCTACCCAAGTAAAGTAATACAAAATGAAAGAACACAATAATTTTTCTTTCACTTGCATCAAAAACAATATGAAAAACCTTTAAACTACCCATTTCTGTAATGCTCTGCTAAAGTGATCTAAAGTTCAGGGAGCAGCAAGGTCAGGTGAAGGAGGGTAGCCTTAAAGTCAAGAGACAGTAATTCCAGTCTGAACTCTGCTGTTATGTACCTGTGACCTTAAATAAATCATAGCTTTAGGGTAAAATTAGCTCTTTAAAAAACGAAATGTATAAATATAAAGTCTTACTTCCTTGAGGAGATCTTGCTAAAACACAAAGAAGGATCCTGCAAAGTTAGTCTTCAGGAGAGTAGAATGTAGTGCCTGGTTATAACAAAATGCATCTATTTTGGGGTAATCAATATAATATATTCAGTATAATTAAGTATACAAAAATATAGAATTAAGAAGTAGCTAACAAGTGAATAATTGAGTAATAGAATAGGAATATGGCAAATAGAAGATATTCAAGCAGGAACCAACAGATAGAACTCTAGCTACAATCTAAAAAGCGTTGTTAATACTAGTGTTGAAATAGGTTCTGAGTATGTTTTAGGAAAGCTAATTTGTGGGAGTGTGACTTAATTTCTGTGATGTTAACATATACTTAGTAGAACATATTTTTCTTTCTTTCTTTCTTTCTTTCTTTCTTTCTTTCTTTCTTTCTTTCTTTCTTTCTTTCTTTCTTTCTTTCTTTCTTTCTTTCTTTCTTTCTTTTAGGTGAGAGGAGGGGAAATAGTGAGGCAGACTCCCAAATGCAACCCAATGGGGATCCATTTAGCCACCTCCCTCTGGGGCCTATGCTGGAGTACCAAGCTATTTTCAGTACCCAAGGCTAGCATGCAGGGACCAACTGAGCTATCCTCAGTGCCTGGGCCATGCTCTAAACAATTGAGCCACTGGCTGTGGGATGGGGAGAGGGAGAGAAGGAGGTGGGGAGGGGGAGAGAAGCATATGGTTGCTTCTCTTGTGTGCCCTGACTGGGAATCAAACCCAGGACATTCATTTGACAGCTGACACAAATCCACCTTCCAGGCTCCATATTGGTTTTCAAAAGAGAAATTATATTATTTTGCAGCAATAAAACTTTTAAAAATCATATATTATGAAAGTATCAGAAATACCAAGGAGCCCCTACTCATCCTGGTGACAACCTAGACAGTGGAATGGTAAAGATGTCACAATTATTCCTGTTGAACTTCTTAAAATTGTGATCAAAGCACACAGTCAATAAGAAAATTCTGAACCTCTTTCGTGTTTGGCCTAGCTAAGGACAGGGTTAGGATTGTTAGGCAGAAGACTTAAAATGTGTACAATGCGAGTATAGCACAGTGAATCACTAATAGTACTGATTAAGTGCTGGTGAGATAGTGTAGACCTAGGGCAATGTACATTCTAAAGGAAGATAATTGAGGGTTGTGATGCTTGGTAAAGACTATATTGTAGCTCTTGAAAGATGGCTCAAATCAAAGGTCAGGAAGGAGAGGAGGAGAGTACATGCCAGTTCTACAAAGGCACAGAAGTGGGAATTAGCATGGTATATATGAGTAGGTAGAAAGACCCCAATCTTTTGAGCTAAGGCTGAATTGGGTGGCTACCATTAAAATGAAGGTCAGACATTAAACACTTCAACTCATTTAACTTCCATTTGGTATGTTGAACTTGACTCAAAGCAGTACCACAGCAGTGCTTCAAGTTTAATACCAAGCTGAAAAGAAAATCACTTAAGCACTATTAAAACTTAGTTTGCCTTTTCATTTACATTTGTATTGTAGAGTACATTATTGTGTCCTGGGAGAATAGGCAGCTTGACCCCAAGAGACAGATCTAATAGATGATGAGATGCTCCTACTCCTGTAATTCTTTCTTTTCGCGATCTCTGTCAGATAGAATTAGAAAGTTTGTCCTTTTTCTAGAATTAGTCTTTTAGTTTAGACCAGGGGTAGTCAACCTTTTCATACATACCGCCCACTTTTGTATCTCTGTTAGTAGTAAAATTTTCTTTTTTTAATTTTTTTTTATTTTTTATATAATTTTATTTTTTTTAATGGGGTGACATCAATAAATCAAGGTACATATATTCAAAGAAAACATGTCCAGGTTATCTTATCATTCAATTATGTTGCATACCCATCACCCAAAGTCAGATTGTCCTCTGTCACCTTCTATCTAGTTTTCTTTGTGCCCCTCCCCCTCCCCTTTCCCTCTCCCTCTCCCCCCACCCCCCATAACCACTACACTCTTATCAATGTCTCTTAGTCTCGCTTTTATATCCCACCTACGTATGGAATAATGCAGTTCCTGGTTCTTTTTTATTTACTTATTTTACTTCGTATAATGTTATCAAGATCCCACCATTTTTTTGTAAATGACCCGATGTCACCATTTCTTATGGTTGAGTAGTATTCCATAGTGTATATGTGCCACATCTTCTTTATCCAGTCATCTACTGATGGGCTTTTTGGTTGTTTCCATGTCCTGGCCACTGTGAACAATGCTGCAATGAACATGGGCTGCATGTGTCTTTATGTATCAATGTTTCTGAGTTTTTGGGGTATATACACAGTAGAGGGATTGCTGGGTCATAAGGTAGTTCTATTTTCAGTTTTTTGAGGAACCACTATACTTTCTTCCATAATGGTTGTACTACTTTACATTCCCACCAACAGTGAATGAGGGTTCCTTTTTCTCCACAGCTTCTCCAACATTTGCTATTACCTGTCTTGTTAATAATAGCTAATGTAACAGGTATGAGGTGGTATCTCATTGCAGTTTTGATTTGCATTTCTCTAATAGCTAAAGAAGATGAGCATCTTTTCATGTATCTGTTGGCCATTTGTATTTCTTCCTGGGAGAAGTGTCTCTTCATGTCTTCTTCCCATTTTTTTTATTGGACTGTTTATTTGTTGAGTTTTATGAGTTCTTTGTATATTTTGGATATTAAGCCCTTATCTGAGCAGTTGTTTGAAAATATAATTTCCCATTTAGTTGGCTGTCTGTTTATATTGTTATCAGTTTCTCTTGCTGAGAAAAAACTTCTTAGTCTGATGTAGTCCCATTCATTAATTTTTGCCTTCACTTCTCTTGCCTGTGGAGTCAAATTCATAAAATGCTCTTTAAAACCCAGGTCCATGAGTTTAGTACCTATGTCTTCTTCTATGTACTTTATTGTTTCAGGTCTTATATTGAGGTCTTTGATCCATTTTGAGTTAATTTTAGTACAAGGGGACAAACTGTAGTCCAGTTTCATTCTTTTTCATGTGGCTTTCCAGTTTTCCCAGCACCATTTGTTGAAGAGGCTTTCTTTACTCCATTGTGTGTTGTTGGCCCCTTTATCAAAAATTATTTGACTATATATATGTGGTTTTATTTCTGGGCTTTCTATTCTGTTCCATTGGTCTGAGTGTCTATTTTTCTGCCAATACCATGCTGTTTTGATTGTCGTGGCCCTATAATAGAGTTTGAAGTCAGGTATTGTAATGCCCCCAGCTTCATTCTTTTTCTTTAGGATTGCTTTGGCTAATCGGGGTTTTTTTATAGTTCCATATAAATCTGATGATTTTTTGCTCCATTTCTTTAAAAAATGTCATTGGAATTTTGATGGGAATTGCATTAAATTTGTTTATTGCTTTGGGTAATATGGCCATCTTGATTATATTTATTCTTCCTATTCAAGAACAAGGAATATTCTTCCATTTCATTATATCTTTTTCGATTTCCCTTAACAATGGTTTGTAGTTTTCATTATATAAGTCCTTTACATTCTTTGTTATGTTTATTCCTAGGTATTTTATTTTATTTTTTTTTTGTTGCAAGCGTGAAGGGGATTATTTTTTTGAGTTTGTTCTCAAATGTTTCATTGTTGGCATATAGAAAGGCTATGGACTTCTGTATGTTAATTTTGTATCCTGTGACCTTACTGTATTGGCTTATTGTTTCTAGGAGTCTTTTTGTGGATTCTTTGGGGTTTTTGATGTATAGGATCATATCATCTGCAAAAAGTGATACCTTTACTTCTTCTTTTCCGATATGGATGCCTTTTATTTCTTTGTCTTGTCTGATTGCTCTGGCTAGAACCTCTAGTACCACATTAAATAAGAGTGGAGAGAGTGGACAACCCTGTCTTGTTCCTGATTTAAGAAGGAAAGCCTTCAGTTTTGTGCCATTTAATATGATGTTAGCTGATGGTTTATCATATATAACCTTTATCATGTTGAGATATTTTCCTTCTATACCCATTTTGTTGAGAGTCTTAAACATAAAATTGTGTTTTATTTTATCGAATGCATTTTCTGCATCTATTGATAAGACCATGTGGTTTTTGTTCTTTGTTTTGTTCATATGGTGTATTACGTTAACCGTTTTACGTATGTTGAACCATCCTTGAGATTCTGGGATGAATCCCACTTGATCATGATGTATTACTTTTTTAATAAGTTGTTGTATTCGATTTGCTAGTATTTTGCTTAGTATTTTAGCATCTGTATTCATTAGAGATATTGGTCTGTAGTTTACTTTTTTTGTGCCGTCCTTGCCAGGTTTCGGTATGAGGGTTATGTTGGCCTCATAAAATGTGTTGGGAAGTATTACTTCTTCTTCAATTTTTTGGAAGACTTTGAGTAGAATAGGAACCAAGTCTTCTTTGAATATTTGATAAAATTCGCTGGTATAGCCGTCTGGGCCTGGACTTTTATTTTTGGGGAGGTTTTTAATGTTTTTTTCTATTTCTTCTCTACTAATAGGTCTGTTTAGGCTTTCTGCTTCTTCTTGACTCAGTCTAGGAAGGTTGTATTGTTCTAGGAATTTATGCATTTCTTCTAGGTTGTTGAATTTAGTGGCATAAAGTTTTTCATAGTATTCTACAATAATTCTTTTTATATCTACAATGTCCATGGTGATTTCTCCTCTTTCATTTTGGATTTTGTTTATATGAGTTCTTTCTCATTTTTCCTTGGTAAGTCTTGCCAAGGGTTTGTCAATTTTGTTGATCTTTTCAAAGGACCAGTTCCTTGTTCTATTAATTATTTCTATAGTTTTTCTGTTCTCTATTTCATTTATTTCTGCTCTGATTTTTATTATCTCCTTTCTTTGGCTGGTTTTGGGTTGTCTTTGTTCTTCTTTTTCCAGTTACTTAAGGTGTGAAGTTAAGTGGTTTACTTGGGCTCTCTCTTGTTTGTTCATACATGCCTGAAGTGATATGAACCTCCCTCTTATCACTGCTTTTGCTGCACATCATAGATTCTGATATGTCGTACTGTCATTTTCATTTGTCTGTATATATCTTTTGGTCTCTGCACTTATTTCTTCTTTGACCCATTCATTTTTTAAAAGTATGCTGTTTAGTTTCCACATTTCTGTGGGATTTTTTTCCTCTTTTTGCAGTTGAATTCTAGTTTCAAGGCTTTATGATCAGAAAATAGGCTTGGTACAACTTCAATTTTTCTGAATTTGCTGTTGTTGTTTTTGTGGCCAACATATGGTCAGTTCCTGAGAATGATCCATGTACACTGGAGAAAAATGTATACTCTGTCACTTTGGGATGAAATGTCCTGTAGATGTCTATCATATCCAGGTGCTCTAGTGTTTTGTTTAAGGCCAATATATCTTTGTTGATTCTCTGTTTGGATGACCGATCTAGAGCCGTCAGCGGTGTATTGAGGTCTCCAAGTATGATTGTATTTTTGTCAGTTTTTGTTTTAAGGTCAATAAGTAGCTGTCTTATATATTTTGGTGCTCCTTGGTTTGGTGCATATATATTAAGAATTGTTATGTCTTCTTGATTCAGTGTCCCCTTAGCCATTATGAAATGGCCATTTTTGTCTCTGAGTACTTTTGCTGTCTTGTAGTCAGCATTATCAGATATGAATATTGCTATGCCTGCTTTTTTTGGATGTTATTTGCTTGGAGTATTGTTTTCCAGCCTTTCACTTTGAATTTGTTTTTATCCTTGTTGCTTAGATGAGTTTCTTGTAGGCAGCATACAGTTGGATTTTCTTTTTTAATCCATTCTGCTACTCTGTGCCTTTTTATTGGTGAGTTTAATCTGTTTACATTTAGTGTAATTATTGACACTTGTGAGTTACCTATTGCCATTTTATAGGTGGCTTTCTGTTAGTTTTGTGTCTTGTTTGATCCTTCTCTTTCGTCTTTCTATATTTTGTTTTTATTTGGTTGTATTCCATACATCTTTCCTCTGTTGCTATATTTTTTAAATCATGTGCCTCTGTGGTGGTTTTTTCAATGGTGGTTACCATTAAGTAATGAAAAGGGTTTCTACCCTGTTCATTGTAGTGCAGTATCTTGTGAGTACTTTTGCACTCCATTGTCCTTTGCTACTGTTAATCTCCATCCTCTCCCCCCCCCCCCCTTTTTTTTTGTTGTTGTCACAGTTTAAATTTGGTTTTATTGTGTTCTTCTTGGAGCTTTTACTTGTGGCTTTTTTTTTGTTCTTTGTATCTGATTGGAGAACTGCCTTTACTAATTCCTGGAGTGGGGGTTTTCTGATGATAAATTCCCTCATCTTTTCTGTATCCGTGGATGTTTTTATTTCTCCTTCATATTTGAAGGATAGCTTGGATGGGTATAGTATTCATGGCTGAAAGTTCCTCTCTTTTAGTACTTTAAATATTTGGGTCCACTCTCTTCTAGCTTGTAGAGTTTCTGCTGAGAAATCTGATGATAATCTAATGGGCCTTCCTGTATATGTTGTGTTCTTCTTTTCCCTGGCTGCTTTGAGAATTTTTTCTTTCTCGTTGGTTTGTGCCAATTTTATTATGATGTGCCTTGAAGTAGGTTTGTTTGGGTTAAGAAAACTCGGAGTTCTGTTTGCTTCTTGAATTTGAGGCTTTAGTTCTTTCCACAGGTTTGGGAAGTTCTCATCTATTATTTGTTTGAGTATGTTCTCCATTCTATTTTCTCTCTCTTCTCCCTCTGATATACCTATTAATCTTATGTTATTCTTTTTGATGGAGTCAGATAATTCCTGTAGGGCTATCTCATTTTTTTTTTAATTTTTGAGTCTCTTTCTTCTTCTCTCTGTTGTGCCTCAAGTTCCTTATCTTCTATTTCACTATTCCTACCTTCTATCTGGCCTGTTCTATTATCTAAGCTTGTTACCTCATTTTTCAGCTCATGAATTGAGTTGTTCATCTCTGTTTGATTTGTTTTTATAGTTTCAATTTCCTTGGTAATATATTCTTTATGTTCATTGACTTGTTTTCTGAGCTCCCTAAATTGCCTTTCTGTGTTTTCTTGTATATCTCTGAGTATTTTTAGAATTTCTATTTTAAATTCTCTGTCATTTACCTCCAAGGTTTCCAGTATATTAATTTTTTCTCCATAGATTTTTCCTCATCTCTCTGTTACCTCTCTTTCTTTTGTATCGATGATATTCGATTTTCTCTTCCTTAATGGCATCTGAGGATGGTTTTGTTGACAGTATTAATGAGATTTAATAAAGAATAGAAAGTTAAAAAATAAAAATAAAAAATAGAAAAGAATATTTTTTAAAAAAATTAAAAATTCAAAAAAAAAAAAAAAAGAAAATTATTCCCCCCCCCCTCCTTTTTTACTATCCTCTTCTCTCCCCTCTTTCTTGAGAAAATCTTGTGGTGAACTGTGAATTATATTGTACTAAACAGAACAAACAATGCCTATAATGGAGGGCCTTTATTTGGGAGAAGTAATAAAGGGGCAAAAGAAGGGGGTATGGACCCACAAAATGCAAATAAGGAAAAAATTGTGTCAAGAATAAAATGATTTGCTTTTAGGTGTTTTTTTACCAGGAGATATGATGAGAGGAATAAGAGGAAACAGGGAAATTGGGGGAAAATTAAAAAATTACTATTGTATTTAGTGGAACAAGAGCTAGATAAAATGGAGAACCAGGGTTGGGAGCACTGCTAGTGAGTTCAAAAAGTGAAATAAACCCCCCCCCCCAAATGCCACAAACATAAGTTTGAGTCCCAGATAAGATAATTTGTTCATTATTGAGGATTGAATGAGAGGAGACATAAAGGAGAAAGAAAGAAACTAATATAGAGGGGGAAAAGAAAGAGAGAAAGAAAGAAAAAAAAGAGGGAACCACTAAATGAAGAAAAAAGTAAAAAAGGAGAGAGAGAGAGAGTTAAGGTTTTTTTTTTTTTGTTTTTTTTTTTTTTTTTTTTTTCCAGGACGAGGGGCTCTCCGCACCGGACCCCGGTCCCGACGCGCGGCAGGGCACGCCGCACCACGCGGGGGCGCGCGCGGCGGCCCGCCGGCGGGGACGGCGGGGGACCGGCTATCCGAGGCCAACCGAGGCTCCGCGGCGCTGCCGTATCGTTCCGCCTGGGCGGGATTCTGACTTAGAGGCGTTCAGTCATAATCCCACAGATGGTAGCTTCGCCCCATTGGCTCCTCAGCCAAGCACATACACCAAATGTCTGAACCTGCGGGAGTTAAGGGTTTTGAAGTGCAACCCTCATAGAGCGAAAGGAAGAGGAAAGAAAAGATAATGGGAGATGTAACACTTATTGGTAGTGTAGTTTAAGGAGAGGAGAGAGTAAGACCAGCAGAAAATTAAACGACCAAATTGGAATAGGAAAAAAAAAATCAAGACATGAAGATAAGATAAACAAATGAATAAATATAATAAAATGGGATAGGTTATAAAACCTGTCGATTATTCTTGATTTTGAGAGGTTATCTTCTTCCTTTTTCTTTTCTCTCCCTCTTCCTGGTCAGTGACTCTGTACCCCGGGTTCTGCCCCTGTGGCACGCTCAGGTTGAGGTTTGCAGTTGATAAGTCTCTATGACGATGTCATGTATTGGGCTTCAGTCTCATTGGCAGTCGAGGCTCATTAGCATTTGTAGGCTCCGAGAGTGAAAGAGTCCATGTTTCTGGAGCCTCTCTCCTAGTCTTTCCTTCCTCAAGTAGTAGCCTGGTAATCCAGCTATGGGGTTGATGCTGCCTCTGCCTGGATAGTAAGAGGCTCAAAGAGCTGGCAACTCCCCACTCTATTCCCACTCAGCACATGGCTCTGGGTAAGGCTCAATCTGTCAGAGCTGCTGGCATAATCAGGCGGGGCTTCCGCCCACACAAAGACCTCTGACTCTGCCACTCTGTTTGGTAACACGGGCGGGTGGGCGGGTGCCCACTCCCGGGGCACTCGGAGGAATCTCTCGCTCACTATCTGCGTGCGCAGACCAGGATATTAAGCCAGCAGTCTCACACTCTGATTGAAACCCCCGCCCGCACGGAAAAGATCCAGTGTTGGAATTAGGTCTTGCTCCCTCCCCGTGCGTGGCTTTTTCAGGGCGCTGGGGTGGTCCTGAGATTCTCCTTTCGGCCCACACAAAGGCCTCTGACTCTGCCTCTCTGTGGGATAACATGGGCACCCACTCCTGAGGCGCTCGGAGGAATCTCTCGCCCACTATCTGCGTGTGCCGACCAGGATATCAGGCCGGCCATCTCTCACTCCGAGAGAGACCCCTGCCTGCACAGAGAAGTTCCAGTGTTGGAATTAGCTCTCGCTCCCTCCCCGTGCATGGCTTTTCCAGGGCACTGGGGTGGTCCCGATATTCTGCTTTTCAGTCCACACAAAGGCTTCTGACTCTGACTCTCTGTGGGATAACACGGGCGCCCACTCCCGGGGCTTTTGAAGGAATCTCTCACCCACTATCTGCGCACGCCGACCAGGAGATCGGGGAAAATGCCCGCCCCACTTGTCTTTCTTTATCTGGGTTTGGCGTGAGTGTTAGCTTGTATTGCCTGGGTTGCCACAGGCACAGTTTTTCCTTGGCTTGGATCTCCGTGCCACAGCCTGGTTCGGCCGTTTGGGCCATGGCCTGGATCTATTCACCCCCTTTGCCTGCCTTAGTTTTTATACTCTCAGTTCCCAGTGAAAGCAGCCCTATTTAGGTTAGTGAGGAAGACGGAGCATTTCTTACTCCCTATTTCCTTCGGGGTTTGATTATATATTTAGCCAATTTTTCACTCGACCATACCTTCGGGTGTATTGCGGAACATCTAGAGGCTCCAATGATAGATTTTTCTGTTTCTGTTTGAAGATCTTGTTGAGTTTTTGGGGAGATTTATCAGTATCACTTCCTACTGCACCATTACTCTCAGTAGTAAAATTTTGTAAACACCCACTGGTTCCACAGTAATGGTGATTTATAAAGTAGGGAAGTAACTTTACTTTATAAAATTTATAAAGCAGAGTTACAACAAGTTAAAGCATATAATAATAATTACTTCCCAAGTACTTTATGTTGGATTTTCACTAAGTTTGGCAGAATCAATCTTTATAAAACAATTTACTATAGTTAAATCTCTTTTTATTTATACTTTGGTTGCTCTGCTACCACCCACCATGAAAGCTGGAACACTCACTAGTGGGTGGTAGGGACCAGGTTGACTACCACTGGTTTAGACCATTCTACTCATACTTCAGTGGGCTAATACCGCCAAATAAACCAAAGAATCATACACTTAGGGCTGAAAGAACCTGCTTGGCCAGCAGCTCGGAAGGCCTCCCAGCTTCCCAGGTTCACCAGCCCCATCTCTTGGCCCCACCCATTGTTAATCCTGGCCAGAGGAACACCTAGCCACTGGCTGCCCATGACTTGGGAGCTGGAAGCTGAGTTATTAAGCACCTGCCTATTTTCCCTGTCCTCATCCCCACTCTTCTGAGATCTTGGTGTCTTCCGTCAGCCCGCCCCCCTGAGGTCCCACCCAGGAGTCCCGAGGAGGACAACCTACTGGCTACCATCACAGTGCCTCAGTGCTCCGCTAGTCAGTTGGCCTGCTGGCGGCCGCCTTAGTGGCTGCCGATTCCGAAGCCTTAAGGTAGTTGCTGACACACAGACAGAGGAGGATTTAATGGAGGGCGGGCCCACCGGGGCACACCCCAGGCCTCGACTTCTGAAGGGCTCCGCAAAACCCCAACTTGACACTTTTTTCTAATAACACCAAGTTTAAGGAGCCCAATATTTTCTTCTGTGCCTGTGGCCCCAACCGACCTTACTCCATCTCTGGGTAAGATCTATGTCTTGTCATCAGCCCACAAGGGGCCGGGGACTGATGCAAGTTGTCATATTTCCTCATCTTTATGCACGCCTTTACCGCTGTAGGCCTTGATCAACCCTGAGCCACCAGGAAGATGGTCGCCATGGCAATGCATTGTTCAGGCCAGGCCTCTCACTATGCTGCATTCCAGGCAGGACCTCTGACGTCCTCAATCTGTGTCTACCCAGTGGGTGTCCCCGTGTAGGGAGTGGAGGGACCGGGCTACTGATGGTATAGCCTGGACCTTTGGTGCATGTGCAGTACCCAAGCCTGGATATTTAAGGGCCTCAGGAAAGTGGTCTAAGGGTGTGGTTTTAGAGAGCCATGGCTGAGATTCCATTTTTCTCTGAAACTAACAGCCCTTGTTTAAATGAAACAAAAATGTATTAACCTTTGTCAATGGTATCTGGCAGTAGTTCTTCTACTTCTTCCTAGCCCCTAAGGAACTATGATTCTGTTCATCACATATTCACCAGTAACTGTAGTAGTTTGTACTAGGGCCAGAAGGCTGGTTTCCCACATTTGCCCCCTTTATAAACACTGTGATTCTGCGCCCCTTCTCCTAGCCCTACCACCCCCTAGGTTCCACTTAAGACGCATAGCTTTTTCCAGGGCTCATTACTTTCCATGTCTTCCTCTGTCCTGCCTTGGGCTCTTCACCTCTCTGCCGTCTTCTCCCTACCTTTCTCTTTCTTCGATTACTTTTTTTTTTTTTTTGGTCTGTCTTCACATTAGATTAGCCAACGTTTATTGAGTGCTTAGTCTGTGCCAGACTCTGGGTGTGAGGAAACAACAGAGAGTAAAAATATAGTCCCTGCTGCCTAGGAGGTTACTAGACTAACTGCATTAAGGGCTGAGACAGCACATTATGTGTCAAGAATTTGTACTTTGTCCCATGGTTCTTTTAAAAAAAAAAAAAGATCATTTTATTGTGCTAAAAAGCTGCATAACTTAAAAAATACTGTATTAACCACTTTTAAGTGTACAGTTCAGTAGTGTTGCATATATTCATGTTGTTGTGCAACAGCTCACAAGAATTTTTTCATCTTGCTAAGCTTAGACTCTGTATCCATGAAACAACTCTCCTTTTCTCTCTTCCCTTCACCCCCATGCTAACCACCATTCCACTTTCTGTTTCTGTGAACTCGAGTACTTTAGATACCTTATATAAGTGGTATAAGTAGAATCACAAAGTATTTGTCTTTTTGTAATTGGCTTATTACATAGTATAATGTCCTCAAGGTTCATTCATGTAATATCTGGTAAGATTTCTTTTCTTTATAAGGCTCTGACTAATATTTATATACCACATTTTCTTTATCCATACAACCATCATGGACATTTAAGTTGCTCTTGGCTACTATGAATAGTGATGCTATGAACATGGGTGTGCTAATATCTCTTCAAGATCCTACTTCAGTATTTTTTGGATATATACCCATAAGTGGGATGGCTGGATCATATGGTAATTCTATTTTTAATTTCTTGAGGAATCTCTATACTGTTTCCCATAGTAATTGCAACATTTTACAATCTCAACAACAGTACACAAGTATTCCAATTTCTCCACATCCCACCAACACTTAATTTTTGTTATGTTTTTGGTTTGCTTTGTTTATTATTGTTGTTTTTTTTTGAGGGGGGTAATAGCTCGCCTAATGAGTGTGAGGTGATATCTAATTGTGGTTTTGATTTGCATTTCTCTAATGATTAGTGATATTAAGTATCTTTTCATATATTTGTTGGCCATTTGTTGTCTCCATGAGTTTGGTCCACTTTTTTTGTCATCTTTTGGCCATTTACTAACAACACCTACCATTTATTGAGAAATTATTAGTTTCAGATGCTATGCTAAACACTCACCTCATTTAACCTCACAGAAACCCAATCTATATTTACTTTATTTCTGTAGCTGAAGAATTTCGTCACAATGGCAAAGGCCATGTGATGGAGCTGAGATTTGAATCCAAGTTAACTGACCCCTTAAACAGTATTGTTAATCACTACTCTGCACTCTTATATTTCTTGTTTTTTTATTTTTAATTTTTTTTATTAACTTTAATGTATTGTGTTAACATTGATTCAAGGTTCCCACCCAATATAACACCCTTATCCCCTACCCTCGTGTTTCCCATTAAACCCCCTTGACCCCTCTCTCCTTATCTCCCTCCCCCCTTTCCTCTGGGGTTTGCTGTCCTGTTATCTGTATCTCTGTGTTATGTATATATAATTTCACTAATCCCTTCTTCTCTGATCCCATCCTCTCATCCTCCTTCCCTCTCACACCTGTTCCTCTGCTCCCTGTGACCCCGCTTCTGCCTCTATTCCATTCCTCAATTTACTTTGTTTGTTAGATTCCACATATAAGTGAGATCATTTGATATCTGTCTTTCTCTGCCTGGCTGATTTCACTTAGCATAGTAATCTCCAGGTCCATCCATGCCGTCACTAAAGGTAAGATTTCCTTCCTTTTCATGGCTGCATACTATTTCATTGTGTATATGTACCACTGCTTTTTAATTCACTCGTCCACTGACAGACCCATAGACTGTTTCCAGACCTTGACTATTGTAAAAAATGCTGCAATAAACATGGGAATGCATATCTTCTTTTGAAACAGTGACTAGGTATTCTTAGAATATATTTCTAAAAATGGGATAGATGGGTCAAAAGGCAGTTCTATTTTTAATTTTTTGGGGAAACATCAAACTGTTTTCCACAGTGGTTGCACAAGTCTGCCTTCCTACCAGCAGTGCAGGAGGGTTCCCTTTTCTCCACACCGGTGTTTCCCAACATGGGGCCCACACCCCACAGGGGGGCAATTCTATAGTTAAGGGGGGCAATTTGAAAATGGACTCAACACGACTTTAACTCTTTCGCCCCGGGCCATTTAAATGCAATGCTAGATATCGGTGCCAAATTTAACAAAAAATGCAATTCTTAAATAATTGCGATAAATAATTATTAAGTATAATTTCGTTTGACGAGACCAAAATATCAACTGGGTGATTGGCGTCGTCAAGTAAACTTCGTCCTGGGTTCACCGCGGAGCGTGCCATCTGCCACGGGGAACCCCAGACGTTTTAAAAACTCACTAAACAACGCAGTTATTCTCACCTAATTTGCCCATCGCAACTTCTGTAGTGTTTCACATCATTCAGTTGGTGTTAATTTGAAATAAGTGTCAGTCAAAACTGTTGTAAAAGCTCATTGATTTAATAAATATACATATATATATTGTATAGATATAATTGGTAAGTATTTGATTTTATTTTTATCAATATTAAACTCTTTATTAAGTACTTCTTGCATCGGGGCTAGAAAGCACTAATATTTTATAAATATTATTGGGGCTATAATAGTGCATGCATGACAATTTTAATTTTAGAAGCATAACTTTCCAGAAAATTTTGTCAAGTGGAAAAAATATAGATACGTTTTGATTTGCAGTGGTAGTGTAGTAAATGTGTTATATACATTTAAATAAATATGAATTTTTAGTATATGTTTACTCTATGTCACATTGAATATATTTTAACACATATTTTAATATTAGTTTTTAATTGATCTTATTTTTATTTCTTATAGCCCATAGTAAAATGAGTGGTGCAAGCAAGAAAAAAACTCATCAATATTCAGAGGAATATTTAAAATTTGGGTTCATACCCGCTGTTCATGATGAGCGGATTCCTTTTAGTATGCCAGCAATGCTTGACCAACGAATCAATGAAACAAGGTCGTCTTGAGGCGCATTTGAAGGCAAAACATAGTGCTCATATTAATTCAGATTTGAGTTACTTTAAAACTTTAAAGAAAAAATTTGAAAAAGAACAACATTAAATTCTCTATTTACTGCTCATACTTCAACTAATAATCGTGTTCTTGAGGCTAGTTATCAAATTTCTTTATTCATCACTAAAACTGGAGTAAATCACACTATAGGAGAGAATTTAATAAAACCGTCAATATCAGCATTTCTTAAAACAGTTCTTGAAAAAGATGACAAAGATGTAAAAGCTATGCCACTCAGTGACAATACTGTTAGCAGAAGAATAGACAAAATGAGTGAGGATATTGAAAAACAACTTATTGAAAAGCTGAAAACAAGAAAATTCTCCTTGCAAATGGATGAATCAACTTTGAGAGACAGTGAGGCAGTATTGATAACTTACGTAAGATATATTGATAAAGGACATTTTGCTGAAGAAATGTTGTTCTGTAAAAGATTAGAAAGCACCACTACCTCCAAATATATATATAATAAGCTAAAAAACTACTTAGATGTCAATGATATACCAATGAAAAATATAACATCTTGTGCTGCAGATGGTGCTCCCAATATGATGGGCAAGAAAAATGACTAATTAAAATTGATGAAAGATGCGAATCCAGACATGATTCTTGTGCATTGTGTTATTCATAGGGAAAACTTGGTAGCTAAAAACATCTCGCCTGTTCTGAATGAAGTATTACATACAGTAATAAAGTGTGTTAATGCTATTAAAGCTATTGCCAAATGTGAGTGTCTTTTCAAGCTATTTTGTGAAGAACAAAATGAAGACCATGTAAGACTTTTACTTCATACTGAAGTAAGATGGCTATCTAAAGGAAACTGTTTGAAAAGATTTATGGAACTGTTTGATACTCTTAGTGATTTTTTAAGTGACAAACCTGAAATGAAGTATCTGTTAACAATAGATGGTAAAGCATTTGTGAGTTATTTAGCCGATATCTTTTTTTTTTTTTTTTTTTTTTTCATTTTTCTGAAGCTGGAAACAGGGAGAGACAGTCAGACAGACTCCCGCATGCGCCCGACCGGGATCCACCCGGCACGCCCACCAGGGGCGATGCTCTGCCCACCAGGGGGCGATGCTCTGCCCATCCTGGGCATCACCATGTTGCGACCAGAGCCACTCTAGCGCCTGAGGCAGAGGCCACAGAGCCATGCCCAGCGCCCGGGCCATCTTTGCTCCAATGGAGCCTTGGCTGCGGGAGGGGAAGAGAGAGACAGAGAGGAAAGCGCGGCGGAGGGGTGGAGAAGCAAATGGGCGCTTCTCCTGTGTGCCCTGGCCGGGAATCGAACCCGGGTCCTCCACACGCTAGGCCAACGCTCTACCGCTGAGCCAACCGGCCAGGGCTAGCCGATATCTTTGAAAAACTAAATATATTAAATAAGCAACTTCAAGGAACAAATAAAACTCTTGTCGATGCAAAAGCAAAGATATTTGGTTTCATTACCAATATTGAGTTATGTCAGAAACATATTAACAACAAAAACTTTAAACAGTTTCATTGGCTCCAAAAATGTGAAGTAACTGATACTGCTTTACTTGTTATTGTCAATCATTTGAATATTCTATTGGCTGATTTAAAAGAAAGATTTTCTGATTTAAAACAAATTGATTTCCCAACATGGATGATGCAGCCAATGTTAGTGGATTTGTCTGATATATCAAATATGCAGTATCAAGAAGAACTCGCAGAATTGCAAAATGATGAGTCAGTTAAAGCTTTATTTAATATCAAAGGAGCAATGGCATGGCTTTGTGAGGAAATAGAAATCAAATACCCAAATTCAACCAAATGTGCAAGAAAACTATTGCTACCATTTCCATCTTCATTTTTAGCTGAATGTGGATTTAGTGCTGTAAATGATTTACTGGTAAAAAAAGAAATTGGCTGGATATAACACAACGTGGAAACTTGAGACTAAAGCTAACCAAATTGGAACCTAATATAAAATCTCTGTGCAGCAAGCATCAAGCGCAAGGATCACACTAAATTAAAATAATAAATTAATATAGAAAAATCTGTATTAAAATTATTTGGAATTTAAATTTCTGTTTTTCATTATATATTTTGAAATTTTACTTACTGTGTTTTATTAACAATTTCATAGTGATTTCTTCCTAGAACCTATCATTTATGTTTATTAAGTGAACAAATCAATTTTTAATGTTAAAAATTATGTATGTTACATAGGGGGGGACATAAAAATTTTAGAAAGGTTAAGATGGGGCATGGCACAAAAAAAGTTGGGAAACACTGCTCCACACCCTCGCCAGTGCTTATTGTGTGTTGATTTGTTAATGAATGCTATTCTGACAGGTGTTAGGTGGTATCTCACTGTAGTTTTAATTTGCACTTCTCTAATGATTAGTGACATTGAACATTTTTTCATATGCCTATTGGCCATCTGTATGTCCTCTTTGGAGATGTGTCTATTCAGTGCTTTTGCCCATTTTTTAATTGGATTGTTTACTTTCCTGGTGTATTAAGCCCTTATCAGATATATTGGTAAATATGTTCTCCCATTGTGTGTGTTGTCTTTTTATTTTGTTCATGGTGTTGTTTGCTGTGCAAAAGCTTTTTTGTTTGATATAGTTCTATTTGTTTATCTTGTCCTTTATTTCACTTGCCTGTGGAGATAAATCAGCAAAAATATTGCTATAAGAGATATCGAAGAGTTTACTGCCTGTTTCCATCCAAAATGTTTATGGTTTCATGACTTACATTTAAGTCTTTTATCCATTTTGAGTTTATTTTTGTGTATGGTGTAAGTTGGTGGTCTAGTTTCATTTTTTTTTACATGTATCTGTCCACTTTTCCCAACACTATTTATTAAAGAGACTGTCTTTACTCCACTCTATGCTCTTACCTCTTTTGTCAAATATCAATTGACCATAAAGGTGTGGATTTATTTCTAGGTTCTCTGTTCTGTTCCATTGATCTGTATGCCTGTTCTTATGTCAGTACCAAGATGTTTTGATTACAATGGCCTTGTACTACAACTTGATATCAGGAAGTGTGATATCACCCACTTTATTCTTCTTTTTCAAGATCGCTGAGGCTATTCATGTTCTTTTTTAATTCCATATAAATTTTTGGAATATTTGTTCTTTATCTTTGAAGTATGCAATTAGTATTTTAATAGGAATTGCATTGAATTTATAAATTACTTTGGGTAATATGTACATTTTAATGATGTTTATTCTTCCTATCCAGGGACATGGTATATGCTTCCACTAGTTTGTATCCTTTTTGATTTCTTTTTTTAAATGTGTTATAATTTTCCAAGTACAAGTCTTTTACCTCCTAGGTTAAATTTTTTTCCTAGGTACTTTATTATTATTTTTTGTTGCAGTAGTGAAGGGGATTGTTTCCTTAATTTATTTTTAAGCCAGTTTATTGTTGGTGTATAAAAGTGCCACTGATTTCTGAATATTAATTTTACATCCTGCCACCTTGTCGAATTCATTTATCAGGTTTAGTATTTTTTTGACTGAGACTTTAGGATTTTCTATATACAGTATCATGTCATCAGCAAATAATGATAGTTTAACTTCTCCTTTTCCAATTTGCATGCCTTTTATTTCTTCTTGTCTGATTGCTGTGGTTAGGACTTCCAGGACTATGTTGAATAAGAGTGGTGAAAGGGGGTACCCCTTCCTTCTTTCTGATGTTCAGGGGATTGATTTTAATTTTTGCCCATTGAGTATGATGTTGGCTGTGGGTTTGTCATAGATGGCCTTTAGTATGTTGAGGTCTGTTCCTTGTATTCCCACTTTGCTGAAGGTTTTGATTATAAATGGGTGCTGGATTTTATCAAATGCTTTCTGTGCATCTATTGATATAATCATGTGATTTTTATTCTTTCTTTTGTTTATGCGATGAATCACATTGATTGACTTGCAAATATTGTTCCAGCCTTGTTTCCCCGGAATAAATCCCAACTGATCACGATGTGTGATATTTTTAATGTATTGCTCGATTTGATTTGATAATATTTTGTTGAGAATTTTAGCATCTATGTTCATCAGGGATATTTGCTTATAGTTTTCTTTCTTTGTAGTTTGTTTACCTGGTTTTGGAATGAGAATAATGCTTGCCTCATAAAAGAAACTTGGAAGTCTTCCCTTCTCTTGAATTTTTTGAAATAGCTTCAGAAGGATAGGAATTAATTCTTCATTGAATATTTGGTAACATTCGCCTGTGAAGCCATCCAGTCCAGGGCTTTTGTTTGTTGGAAGTTTTTTTGATAACTGTTTCAGTTTCATTTATTGTAAATGGTCCGTTTAGGTTTTCTGAAGCTTCCAAATTGAGTTTTGGAACACAGTATGTTTCTAGGAATTTATCCATTTAACCCAGGTTGTTTAATTTTTTGGCATATAGATCTTCAGAGTATTTTCTTCTAATCTTTTGTATTTCTGTGGTGTCAGTTGTTAGTTTTCCACTTTCATTTCTAATTTTATTTATTTGAGTCCTCTCTCTTTTATTCTTGATGAACCTGTTTAATGGTTCATCAATCTTGTTTACCTTTTCAAAGAACCAGCTCTTGGTTTAATTGATCTTTTGTATTTTCTTTTTTAGCCTCTATGCCATTTATTTTCCCTCTGATTTTTATTATTTCCTTCCTTCTACTTCCTCTGGGGTTTATTTGTGGTTCTTTTTCTAGCTTCTTTAGATGCAGGGTTAAGTTATTTATTGGAGCTTTTTCTTGCTTCTTAAGGTATGCCTGTAGTGCTATGAGCTTCTCTTTCAGGACTTTTGCTGTGTCCCGTAGATTTTGAGTTGTTGTATGTTTATTTTCATTAGATTCAAGGAAATTTTTCATTTATTCCTTTATCTTATTGTTAACCCATTTATTATTTAATAACATGCTCTTTAGCCTCCAAGTGTTTGCATGTTTTTCAGTTTTTCTATTGTAGTTGATTTGTAGTTTTATGCCATTGTGATTAGAGAACATGCTTCATATGATTTCAGTCTTCTTAAAGTTTTTGATACTTGTTTTATGTCCTAACATGTGGTCTATCCTAGAGAATGTACCATGAGCACTTGAAAAGAATGCATATTCTGCTGCTTTGGGGTGAAAGATTATGGAGGTATCAATTAAATCCAGTTTATTTATTGTGTAACTTAAGGCCACTGTTTCTTTGTTAATTTCTGTCTGGAAGATGTATCCATTGATGTTAGTGGGGTATTAAAATCCTCTACTCTTATAGTATTGCTGTCAATCTCACCATTTATGTTCATCAAAATCTGCTTTATATATTTACGTGCTCCTATATTTGGTGCATAAATATTTACAATGGTTATATCCGCCTGTTGGATTGCTCCCTTTCTCATTATGTAGTGACCTTCTTTATCCCTCACCATAGTCTTTTTTTAGAGACTATTTTGTCAGATATAAGTATTGCTACCCCAGGTTTTTTTTTTTTATTTCGATTTGCATGAAATACTTTTTTCCATCCATTCACATTTAGTCTATGTGTATCTTTTGTTCTGAAGTGGGTCTCTTGTAGACATATATATACGGTCTTTTTTTTTTTATCCATGCAGCTACCCTATGTCTTTTTATTGGAGTTTTTAATCAACTTACATTTAATGTTATTATTGACATGTACTCATTTACTGCCATTTTATTTTTTAAATCTAAAATCTTCTTTTTCTTGATTTCTTTTTTTCCTTTACTGTTTTTACAGTAATCCCCTAAACATTTCCTGCAGTACTGGTTTGGTTGTAATGAATTTCTTTCTTTCTTTCTTTCTTTCTTTCTTTCTTTCTTTCTTTCTTTCTTTCTTTCTTTCTTTCTTTTGTCTGGGAAGCTTTTTATTTCTTCTTCAATTGTAAAAGATAGCCTTGTTGGATAAAGTAGTCTTACTTGTAGGTTCTTGTTTTGCCTCACTTTGAATATATTTTGCCAGTGCCTTCTGGCCAAAAGAGTTTCTGTTGAGAAGTTGGATGTCATCACTATGGGGGCTCCTCTGTAGGTAGTAAACTGCTTTTCTCTTGCAGCTTTTAGTATTCTTTCTTAACTTTGGCATTTTATGACAGATATAGAGAGAGACAGAGAGAGGGAGAGATAGAAACAGACAGATAGGAAGGGAGAGAGATGAGAAGCATCAATTTTTTGTTGCAGCAACTTAGTTGCTCATTGATTGCTTTCTCATATATGCCTTGACCAGGGGGCTACAGCAGAGTGAGTGGCCCCTTGCTCAAGCCAGCAACCTTGGACTCAAGCTGGTGAGCCTTGCTCAAAGCAGATGAGCCCATGCTCAAACTGGTGACCTCAGCATTTCAATCCTCAGCTTCATTCCAGTTTGAAGCTGTATCCACTGTGCCACTGCTTGGTCAGGCAACTTTGGCATTTTAATTATGACATGTCTTGGTATAGGCCTCCTTGGATTCCTTTTTAATAGGACTCTGTGATTCTTGAGGTTGTGTGACTTTTTCCTTCATCAATTTAGGGAAATTTTATGCTATGATTTCTTCAAACAAGTTCTTTATTCCTTGTTCATTCTCTTCTCCTTCAGGAACCCTTATGATACAGATATTGTTTCTCTTCATGTTGTCACAGAGCTCTCTTAGAGTTTCCTCAGTCTTTTTGTGCCTCTTTTTGTTTTGCTGCTCTATTTCTGTGCTTATGTTTATCTTGTCTTCTAAATCACTGATTGGATCTTCTGCTTCATCCAGCCTGCTGTTGATACCCTCTAGTTAGTCTTCATTTCTGATATTGTATTTGTCATTTCTGACTGTTTCTTTTTTATTATTTCAATGTCTATTTTGATGCTTGCTGTCTCTTTATTTAGGTGCTCATTATGTCCACCTATTGTTGCTCTAAGATCCTTTAGCATCCTAAAATTCATTATTTTATACTCTGCATCTGGTAGTTAGGTTATTTCCATTTCATTTAGTTCTTTTTTTATTTCTGTTGTTGATTCATTTTGGTTGCATTTCATTGTTGGTCCATTTTGTCTGTGTATTAGGTAGCACTGTCTGACTTTCAAATTTTTGTGGTGTCTTTATGAAGAAGATGGGCTTGATAGTACTGATCTCCAGGCCACCTATATTCCTTGTTCTAGGAATGCTTCTTGTGGGTATTATTTTCCTCTTTTTGTATGTGAGTATTGAATGCAGTTGGTCCTTTCATGGGTATGGTTATCCCTACAGGCTGGCTGGCTCTAAGGGTCAAACTTTATCATGTGTATTACACACTGTGCAATGTTCATTCTGTTGGGTGTATTTATTCTCCACAGTGTCTGGTGCCTGAGAAAGTCCTCCTTTGGGTGTGCTGCTTTTGTAGCTAGCTGATTCTAGGGTTTGTGCTCTCTGCCACCTACTACCAGCTGTGTTGGTTCTAGATATTCTAGGGTTGGCATCAGCTGTTGTTTATAACCGACTGTGGGCTACCTGTCTGCAGCTACTGCTCTTTTCACTGTTTGTGTCTGTGTTTTCTGTGCCTGAGTAGTGTAGGAGGGGCCAGACTGTGTATAAAAATCAGCTTCCTCCTGCTTAGAGATGACAGCAGCTCTGTAAATCTCCAAGCTCCGTAAGATTTGTCTCCACTTTTCAGCTGCTCCTCCTCTTGCAGCTGCCTGGTTTTCCCTCAGAGTCTTCTGTAGAAAGACTGTAGTGTAGCCTCAACCAACCAACCCCTCTACAGGTTGCCAGCTTGGTGGGTTAGGGCAGCTGAGGTTGGAAATACAACATTAGTGGGATTCTATACTTCTGGGGTCTCTTGGTCAGGAGCTCCATATGGAGAATTTAGCTCCTATTCCAGAGCCTAATCCCTCAGCCACTGCTGGCTACTCAAATTTTATTTCTCCCCAACAAGGTGAGCATCAGGTTCATATCCAATCTGGCCACAGTCCCCACTGAAGAAGTTCTTATACCTGATGAGATGCTGGTCTCAGGTAGAAAGACAGTTCTCTACTGGGGCTGACTGTGACCCCTCCAGAAGGTGGCTAAGCTCCTCAACCAGATCTAACAGTAGGCTCAATGGGGCCACGTGTTAAATGTCCATACTCCAAGCTTCTCTCTCTTCCCTCTGTGGAATCTAGCCCAGCAGGGCAGGATATCCAGCACCCAGGTTAGCTGACTGGGACACTCCATGCTATCCATTGCATATGAGCCGCTGTGCCTGTGCTGATCACAGAGAGCGGAGCTCGCCTCAGCTGGGCCAGGTGTGAGGAGCTCTTCCTTAGGATACCACTCTAGCAAGGGTTGTTAGGTCCTTAACCAGTGCTCTCTGTAGCTGGCCACTGGATGTGCCAGTCCTGGGCCTCCCTGGCAGAAACCCAGCACATACCAGTGGGAGACACTTCCTGTGACTGACCTTCAACAACCTTCTTGGAGCTATAAGCAATCCAGAGACTGTAACTGCCTCTTCTGGGCCCAGGTGCACATGGAAATACCAAACTGAACACCTAGGCTGGCTTTTACCCACCCTGGTCCTGGGGGAATGTCCACTTAAAAGGCCGAGGTTCCTTGAGTCCTGCCTCCTGCAGCCTCTATCTGCTGGCTGCTTGTTGGGCTCAGCCACTGAGAAAACCTCTGGTAAAGTCTAGAGCCTGTGACAATTCAGTGATTAGGAAGGGTGGCAGGTGTGGTTCTGTCCCTCGGCCCCAGGTGTCAGTCTGTGTAGACTTTTTTCACAGACCTCAGTAGGGTGTGGCCCCAGGAATCTGGTAGGTGTGGCCTCTGGGACCCAGAGGTGTGGTGGCTGCACTCTGGACAGTTTCTACTGAGTCTCCTGTGAGGCAGAATTGCCAATCTTAGACTCAGAAGCATGTGGGGGAAAACTTTGGCCTCAACACCAGAAAACCGAGTCACTCACATGCCCCTCACTTCCTAACCTCTCAGAATGATCCAGTCACCATGACTGGGGTACAAGAGACTCCAAAGACAGAGCAGGTGCTTTTCTCTGGGTTGATGCTGCTGAGAGGGGATTGCTCCACCCAGGAAAGATGGCGACTGCAGTATTGGAGAATGACTCAGCACAGGGGTTCTGGGGGCTGTCCCCCACAGTGTCTCTCCCTGGGCCTCCAACTTACATTCTCCTCATGAAACTCTATTCCTCTCCATTCTCCCTCCACCAGAGCCCCAGGTAAGTCACTGTGAACAGATTTTCTTTGCAGACCTTTTAAGATGGAGTCTGTGTCTCTGAGAGCTCCATCTCTTTCTTGCAGAGAGAAACCTGGCTCTTTTCAACACCAAATGCTGTGTGACCACCTCTTCTAGGTTCTGGTGATCTACCTGGGGCTCTGGGCCTGGAGCTGTGCACCCACACCTCTCAGAGAAACCCTCCCTATAGTGAGAGTCCCTCCAGACCACTGAAACAGATGAAAACAATGGCCTTATTATTTTTCCTGTATTTCTTCTCTCAGTGATAGGTACCACTTCTACTCAATCCACAAAACAGAGAATGCCTCTAGGTGCCTCTTTTCCCCACAACCTTGACATTCAATCATTTGTGAAATTCTACTGTTTTTACCTAAATATTTCCCATGTCTCTCCCTTCCTTGCCATTTCTTCTACCACTGCCCTTACTAAGTCACTCATCATTTCTTGTCCACACTATTATCACAACTTCTTAATATTTCCTTTCCACCTTTCACCTTCCCAGTCTTCTTTCATATTGCCACCAATGTGATTTTTCTAAACATGGTCTTTAATATCTCTCCATTGAAAACCCCAACGACAAGGTTAGCTGACTGGGATGCTCCATGAAAGAATGAAAACAAAACATAAAATGTATTTGTAACTTTTCTACATCTACAAGACACTATTGCTATACCAGCTCAAAAATCTGACCCTGCACTAATATAGAACTGCTTTTAGTTGGTCCTCTACACATAACCTGATGATTTATGGTTCTGTTCATTGCTCATGCTATCTCTTCTGACTTGACAACTATGCCCTTGTTTGGCTAATTCTGAGGCCTCAGCTGAAATAACTGGGCTATTTGGACTCTCTCTCTATGAGTTCTTTTATCTTCTAGTAAGTAAAGTCATGCTTCTTCACACAGTGGTCTTAGGGCAAGAAAAAACAAGCCCAAAATACAAGGACTTTTCAAGATTTTCCTTGCATCACATTGGCCAAAGCAAACCATATGGGCAAGCCCAGAGTCAATATAGATTATTAACCAAGAGTACGAATACACAAAAGTGTTGTTCATTAGAGGTGAGTAATATAGTTTATCCCCTGGTCCCTATGATTTATGTTTCTTCTATATGCAAAGTATACTTACATCTTTAAGACTACAAATTTTTGCCTAACCAGGTGGTGGTGCAGTGGATAGGGCATCAGCCTGGGATTCAGAGGACCCAGGTTCAAAACTCCAATGTCACCAGCTTGAGCATAGACTCATCTGACTTGAGCGTGGGGTCACTGATTTGAGCATGGGATCATAGATATGACTCCATGGTTGCTGGCTTGACCCCAAAGTCACTGGCTTAAAGCCCAAGGTTGCTGGCTTGAACCCAAGGTTGCTGGTTTGAGCAAGGGGTCAATCTCTCTGCTGTAGCCCGCCCAGTCAAGGCACATAAGAGAAAGCAATCAATGAATAACTATGGTGCTACAACAAAGAAGTGGTGCTTCTCATCTCTTCCCTTCCTGACGGTCCCTATCTCTCTCTCTCTCTCTCTCTCTCTCTCTCACTAAAAACCATATATACCCCAAAAGTTTTATCCAATTATAGTATCAGCTCAAAGTTCAGTATTTTGTCTTTTACAGTGATATCCATAGGTGATTTTTTGTTATTCCAGAAGCCTATGAGCTATAAAAAAATTTGCATTAGTTACCTATTGCTGTGTAACAAATTACCCCTACACATAGTGGCTTAAGACCATAAAAAATCATTCATTACTGCCTTGACTTCTATTTCAGACAGGACAACAGAGGGTATAGTTTGTTTCTGTTCCATGATATCTGGGGCTTCAGTTGGTAGACTGGAAGGTCTTTCTTCAATTTTAAGGCTTTACTCACACGTGTGACAATTGATGGTAGCTGTTGGTTAGGAACCTATCTGGGTTGTTAGCCAGAACACCCACACTTGTTCTCCTCATATTAACTGACCTTCCTCACAACATAGTACCTGAATTACAAGGGGAAGGAGAGAGGGAGAGAGAGAGAAAGAGAGTGTATAAAGCTGTGTTATTTTTATGATTAGCTTCAGGAGTCAATTTTAAGGTGTTTTGCTAGTTCAGTTCTTAAAAGTTTTGTGGGTTTCATATGAATCTGACTTAATTCCACCCTATTGGACTGGAATTATACTCACAACTCTTTTTGGAACAGGCTTCTCTACTTTGGGTAGCATACTAGTGGTTGTGAGGCAATGCTCTTTGTCTATCTTAAAGGGTCTATTAAGCACTGAGTGATATATGTCTGATGTTTTCACAAATGATCTTAGTTACACTGTTAATCTTTGCTGGCTTGTTAAACTGGAGATGTGAAATAATTTTATTATATGATCCAGAAAATCCTGGCTCTTCTATATTGCCTCTAAAATTATGCCTGCATATTCTCCTAAGCTCACTCTCTCTTTCTGTACATTATAATGCACAGCTAAATGTCAAATGATGCTATCAACATTCTGAAAGACCACATGTTCTCCTTAGACAGATACACATGTTCATTAAGTACATTATTTTCCATCTTTCATGTTATTGCTGATAATAGTTTTGTTAGTAAATGACATGGAATGCCACTGTTTTCAGTCTTCTATTGCAGTTTTCTCATCACTTTTACAGCTTCTACTATAGTTTATTCAACCATTTCCCAGTCCTCACTAAGTTTCCTTCCCACTTTTCCTGTCTCCAATCACCACTCAGCCTGAAAGTTAATGAACCTGCCTTAGTTATTATTATTTTTTTACAATAACACCTTACTTCTGTGCACTAATTTCTACTATTGGATAAATAGAGTAGATATATTTTTCCCTATTTCTCTCACTAAGTATAGTTTAAAACCTTGAATATTATATATATAAAAAAAAACATTAGACGATTCTAAAAGATCTTTGAAAGAGAAGAAGGAAGACCTGCTAGGGATTATGATTTTTAAATTTTTATTTAGAAAATTAACTTAAACAGGGTGTCAATGATCAATAGGAGTACATAGGTTTCAGGTAAACATTTCTATAACATTTGAACAATTGATTACATTGAATATCCATCATCCAAAGTCAAATAATTTTCTGTCCCTTGTTACACCCTTCTCCTACCCCTCTGTAACCACTTCACTTTTTATCTATGTCCATGATCTCAGTTTTATATCCCACCTATGTGTGAAATCATACAGTTCTTAGCTTTTTCAGATTTACTAATTTCACTCAGTATAATGATCTCAAGGTCCATCCATGTTGTCATTAATGTCACGATGTCATCATTTCTGTGGTTGAGTAGTATTCCATAGTATATATGTAGCACTCTTCTTTATCCAATCCTCTATTGAAGGACACTTCAGTTATTTCCATGTCTTGACCACTGTGAAAAATGCTACAATGAACATGGGGGTGCATGTGTCTTTACGTACCAGTGTTTTCAAGCTTTTGGGGTATATACCAAGTAGAGGGACTGCTGACTCATATGGTAATTCTATTCATAATTTTTTGAGGAATCATCATACTTTCTTCCTTAATGATTGTACTAATTTGCATTCCCACCAGCAGTGAATGAGGGTTCCTTTTTCTCCACAGCCTCTCCAACACTTGTTATTACCTTTCTTGTTGATAATAGCCAATCTAACAGGTGTGAAGTGGTATGTCATTGTAGTTTTGATTTGCATTTCTTGAATAGCTAGTGAAAATGAGTATTTTTTTTTCATATATCTATTGGCCATTTGTATGTCTTCTTGGGAGAAGTGTCTGTTCAGGTTCTCTCCCCATTTTTTAATTGGACTGTTTGGTTGTATGTTCCTGAGCTTTGTGAGTTCTTTATATATTTTAAATATTAAACCCTTATCAGAGCTGTTATTTGCAAATATCATCTCCCATTTGGTTGGCTACCTATTTGTTTTCTGGTCAGTTTCTGTTGCTGTGATAAGCTTTTTACTTTGATATAGTATCATTTATTTATTTTTGCCTTTACTTCCCTTGACTTTGGGTCAAATTCATAAACTGTTCTCTACAGCCAAGGTCCATGAATTCAGTACCTATTATTTCTTCCATGTAATTTATTGTTTCAGATCTTATATTTAGGTATTTGATCCATTTTGAATTAATTTTTTTGTGCAGGGGAACACACCAGTCAAGCTTTATTCTTTTGCACGTGGCTTTCCAATTTTTCCAGCACCATTTATTGAAGAGTTTTTCTTTCCTCCATTGTGTGTTTTTGGCTCCTTTGTTGAAGATGATTTGTCCATAGAGCCATCCTCAGTGCACGGGCCAACTTTGCTCCAATGGAGCCTTGGCTGCGGGAGGGGAACAGAGAGACAGAGAGGAAGGAGAGGGGGAGGGGTGGAGAAGCAGATGCGCGCTTCTCCTGTGTGTCCTGGCCGGGAATCGAACCCGGGACTCATGCATGCCAAGGTGATGCTCTACCACTGAGCCAACTGGCCAGGGCCTGAAATTGCATTTTTGTAGATTTTTTTTACACATTAGAATAAAAGGAAGAGAAATAAGGAGGGTTACGTGAAATCCATTGGTCGTAGGTTGAAGGGTGGGGAAATCTCTGGGATTCGATAGAACTTAAAACAGATACAGAATAGTTAATAATTAACATTTATAGCACATAGAGATGGTATGCTGGGAGCAAGATAATCATGAGGGGCTCTGTGGTTTCCTGCTCTGGTGCCAGGTTTTGCCCTGAGGGATCTAGAAAAGATTATACTGACATTTCAAAGGTATATTATTTTAGATGCAAAAAGTCAGTAGACAGGCTCACTTAGGGTAAAGATTGACCTTTGTCAAGGAAGCTACAGGCCTAAGATATTACTGACTACCTGCCATGAAACCCTTTCAGTTAGAGATTTTTATGTTGAGACAACCCTATGTGGTTACTTTCAGTCTCTGAGTTTGTAAAGCCTGCTATGAAGGCCTCCCTTGAGCTTGTCTGGTTTAGTATGTGGCACAAGTCAGCCTGTAACAGTCTTCCCTTTACCCCTCTATTCATATTCTTCCCACATACAAAATACATTCACTCCTTTCCAACAGCCCCAAAAGTCTTAATCCATTTCATTGTCAGTTGTTAGTTCAAAATCTTATTTAAATATCTAAATCATGGCTAATACTCAGGGTATGGTCCATCCTTGGACAAAATTTCACTCTAGCTGTGGATCTGTGAAACTTAGAAAACAAGTTATCTGCTTCCAAGATACAATGGTGGGATAGGCAAGGCAGAGGATAATTATTTGCATTTCTTTCTTTCTTTCTTTTTTTTTATTTATTTGCATTTCAAATGGGAAAAAATAGAAGGCATCACTGGTTTAAAGCAGTTTGCAGTTTAAAAGGCAAATTCCATTAGGATTTATATCTTTAGAATAATTATCTGTGTCTTTATTGACTGGACCCTGGGCAGGAACAGAGCTCTAGATGGAGGCCCCACCATCTCATACCTGTACAGTTACCCCATCCTCTGCATCAGACGAGATGGTCCCTCCCTCGGGAAACCAGGACGTGGCCTGGCTCTTAAGGCCATCAGTGGCAACTTTGCCCCTATCTCTGGGCACTGCCCCTGCCCCCTTTTTCCTGGGCAGAGATCCCGCCCTCTTAGGCCTGGGCATAGACCCCACCCTTTGGCCCTGTCCAACAAGCCAGCTCTCTGGAAATATGGTATTGCCCCCCCCCCAACACTAGGCAGCAGCAACGCCTTCTGGAACCCTGTTCGTGGCCTTCCATTCCTAAGCTGCTGCCCTACCCTCTTGAATCATGTTGGCATTTCTGCTCCCTTGCCTTGAATAGCAGCTTCATCCTTTGGATACTGTATGGTGACCCCACCTTCGTTCCTCCATTCCTCCACAGTGGCCTTACACTCTAAAAGGAAGTGGTAACTCTGCTTTATGGAACTCAGGAGGCTCAGTTGGCCCTAGGTGTCTGCATCCATGGCTTTTTCAGTCATTAGTTCTTCATTTCGTTTCTCTCAGTTCCTTTTAGTCCAAGCCAGTACTGTTTATGAGGCTAAAATTCCGAAAAAATCTGTCAACCTCCTTTGCAATTCACAGAAGCCTGAGACATCAGAAAAGAGGGTTCTCCACAGAGCTTTACTGGGTAACTGCATCTCTATTCTTAACTTCTGCTGAGATGGTTGGCTTAGTCCTCAAGTCACACTCATAATCTTTCTGATCAAAGGTTGTCCAGCCACACATTTGTTGTTCTCTTCAGAGTGAACTTTCTCATTTTTTCAATCTGGTTAGGTTGAGAATATTTCAGATCTTCAGGCTCTCGTTACTTTTTGTCTAACAATTTATTCCTTAATTTTATCTATTTTCTCCCTCATCTCACTATAAGCAGCTAGGAGAAACCAGGCTATACTTTCCACACTTTACTTGGAAATTTCCTTAGCTAACTATCTAAATTCATTGCTTACAAGTTCTAATTTCCTGCCAACAAAAGATAATTCAGCCAAGTCCTCTGCCACTTTATAATAAGGATCATTTTTTTTTCTCCAATACCTGATAACTTCTCATTTCTGTTTAGGACCTCACCAAAAGAACTTTTAACATTATTGTTTTAAGCAACATTCCCTTCAAGGAAATCTAGGTGCTATCATGAACCTCAAAATTCTCCCAGCCTCTACCCATTACCCAATTCCAAAACCACTTCCACATTTTTAGGTATTAGAGAAGTACCCTGCTTCCTGTTATCACAATTTGTATTAATTCTCTAGGGCTTCCTTAACAAAGTACCACAAACTGGGTGGGTTAACAAAACAGAAACTTATTGTATCAGTTCTGAGGCTGGGAATCTGAGATTAAGGTATCAACAGGGCCAGGTTCCTTCCGAAACCTGTAGAGCAGGGGTTGGGAACCTATGGCTCGCGAGCCAGATGTGGCTCTTTTGGTGGCTGCATCTGGCTCACAGACAAATCTGTAATAAAAAAAATAATAATGTTAAAAATATAAAACATTTTCATGTATTACCATCCATTCATTTCCTACTACTCATGTTCATGGTTGCGGGTGGCTGGAGACAATCACAGCTGTCCTCCAGGACAACACCAAATCTTTATTGGATAATGAGTAATGTACACGGGTTGTTGTATGGCTGTCACGGAATTACATTTTAAAATATATGGCGTTCATGGCTCTCTCAGCCATAAAGGTTCCCAACCCCTGCTGTAGAGGCATCTTTCTTTGTCTTTTTGTAGCTTCTGGTAATTTACCGGCAGTCTTTGGTATTCTTTGGCTTTTCAGTTGCATAACTGCAACCTCTGCCTTCATTATCATGTGACATTCTTCCTGTGTGTCTTTGCCTTCACGTGGCCATCTTAGAAGCACACCAGTTCTATTGGATTAGGGGCCCATCATACTCTAGTATCACTTTATCTGAGTTAATCACATCTGCAATGATCTAAGGTTAGGACTTTAATGTATTTTTTTGAGAGTGCATAGTTAAACCTGTAACAGAGCCTTAAAAAGATGAGATAATATTCTTATGTGAGGAATCAGAGCTGGAGCAGAGTGAGGAGGGCATCTATAGATGTGCATGGCATGGTGTGGGCTGTCTGATCCTGAGCAGAGTAAGCAGGACATCTGTGCAAGGGAAAGCCTGGTGAGGGGGTGTGAGACCAAGCACGATGAGAGCATCTGTGAGAGATGTGCTGGGTTTCTGAGTATAAGCAAGATGAGCAAGGGTGTGCTCTATATGAGGGTGGGAGAGGAGGTGTATGGTATGGGTTGTCAGAGTCTCCTGAGGGAGAGGAAGGAGTCCCAGTTGGAGGGATGACCTATCTTAGTGTGCTAGAGTCCAAGCAAGGTGAAGAGCGTGACTATCTGTATGGATAGCCAGGCACGGATTTTCAGAGTCATCATGGAACATAATTGAGACAAGTGGCAGAACTTAAACAAGGTTTGAAACTTTTCATGGTTGTATTGTGGATATTTAGGAAAATGTCTTTTTCTCATATTAAGTGCTAAAGTACTTGGGGCATCAATTCAGCAACTAGAAAAAAATCTCTGACTTTTCTGTAAATTTCAAAATGGAAAATAATTAAAAACTTGGAAGCCTGACCTGTGGTGGTGCAGTGGATAAAGCATCAACATGGAACGCTGAGGTTGCCAGTTCAAAACCTCGGGTTTGCCTGGTCAAGGCACACACTGGAGCTGATGCCTCCTGCTCCTCCCCCCTTCTCTCTCTCTCTATCTCTCTCTCTAAAAAGCTGATTAAATAAATAAAAAACAAACAGAACTTGGAAGCAAATATAGCAAAATGCTGTAATTCTAGAGACCTGGGTAATATATTTACAGGTAGTTAGTATAATAGGTCTAGTTTTCTCTAAGATTATAATATTTCAAAATAAAAATTATTCAGAATGAAAGGTAATGCATGATTAGAAAAGAAGAAAGTAAATCACTCGTGAATTTATTACTGACAATGTTAATACTGGGTATATTTCCTTTATGTTAAAAAAAGAGAATTATCAAAGTAAATGGAAACTGATGGTATAAACTTTTAAAGGGAGTTTTTTTCAAAGGTAAATCAAGTCATGTTCCTTTTTCACCTTATATAAAAAGTTAAAATTGCTCAAGTTAGTATGTTGTTAGATTTAAGGTGCTTGTTCACTTGCAAGTCATTGCTGGAGTCACTAGAGGGTGCACTCTTACCAAAGACCATACTAAGTTGTGAAAATAAAATATTGTAACATTTTTTGAAATCTAAAAAAAAAAAAAAAAAAAAAAAAAAAAAAGAAGAAATAAAAAGCTTCAAATAAACTTCAATTCTCTTTTTAAAAAACCAGCATGATATTCTGGTATCCTTTTAATTTATATTATAACTGCTTACTTTACTTTATTCTAAAAGTAAGCTTATTTATTATTCTAAATAAGCTGTGGAATCTGTTGTCTACATAGTGGCTATCAAAATATTGGGTTTTCTCCTTAAATTTAATCCTACCTTTTTGTCCTAGCTATTAGCACCGACCCTCTTGAGGGTGCATAGGTTCTCCTTAAATTTTTTTCACACCTTTACAGAGGTGCAATTGTCCCAGCTACCCTGTTAAGGTGTCCTGTCTTAGAAATGTCACTCTCCTTTTAGAGCTACAAGATTGCTTTTTATATTTATAGATTAAGAGTTTTGTTTTGTGAGTTTGATGGTTTGGAAAAAAGGTAAAGGATATTTTTCTTGTTCTAAAGCCAAATGAATCCCGATATTGGAGTGTGTGGGAAGAGTGTAGAATTTGGGTTTTTTTGAGGTGGTGTTTGTGGGTGGCAGTACTTGCTGGTGGATCTCTGGCCACGAAGCAAACCCATTGCCAGATGCAAGATTGTGCCAAATCGCTGTTGCTGTTATGCATACATCATTGAGACACCAAGAGTATCAGTGGTGAGATAAACCTAAATAAACAACATTGTTTTCTATCAGTATTTAGTGAGTTCCTAGGGTTCCACAAATGTTTTATGTGACTTTTGTCAAGTTTTTAAAGCCCATACTTGCACAATAGAACAGTGTATTTTCTCAAATTCCAAACCAGTTTATTCTGGGGTATAACTCTTGGTAGCTCAAAACTCATATTCAGACTTCTTTTAAATTTAATTCATTAATAATAATAGCTGTTATTTACTGAATGCTTACTATGTGGCAAGCACTTTGAATGCATTATTGGATTTAATAGTGTGGCTAACGTTGTTATTTTCCCACTTTATAAATGAGGAGACAGAGGTTCAGGGGGTGATTTTTAAAATTTTTATTTTTCAAGTACAGCTTACATTCAATATTATATTGTATTAATTTTAGGTATATGGCATATTGGTTAGACAATCATACACTTTACAAAGTGATCCCCCAATATTTCCAGTACCCACCTGGCACCATACATTGTTATTACAATATTATTGACAAATTTTGCTATGCTGTACTTTACGTCCCTATACTATTTTGTCACTACCAATTTGTTCTTCTTAATTCCTTCACCTTTTCCACCCAGTGCCCCAAGCCCCCTCCCCTCTGACAACCATCAGTCTATTTCCTGTATCTATGAGTTTGTTTCAATTTTGTTTGTATGCTTATTTTGTTCTTTTGATTCTACGTACAAGTGAAGTCATATGGTATTTGTCTTTCTCTGACTGACTTATTTCATTTAGCACAATATCCTCGTGGCCTGACCTGTGGTGGCACAGTGGATAAAGCGTTGATTGGAATGCTGAGATCTCTGGTTCAAAACCTTGGATTTGCCTGGTCAAAGCACAAATGGGAGTTGATGCTTCCTGTTCCTCCCCCCTCCTTTATCTCTCTCTATCTCTCTCTTTCTCTCTCTCACTTTTTCTCTCCCCTCTCTAAAATGAATAAATACAATATTTAAAAAAATAATATCCTCTAGGTCCATCCATGCTGTCACAAATGGTGAGATTTCATTCTATTTTTATGGCCAAGTAATATTCCATTGTTTATATGTATCAATATTTTTTTATCCACTCACCTATTGATGAGTGCTTGGGTTGCTTCCATATCTTGGCTATTGTAAATAATGCTGCAATGCACATAGGGGTGCATTTATTCTTTCAAATTAGTGTTTTGGGTTTCTGCAGATATATACCCAGAAGTGTAATTGCTGGGTCATAAGGCAGTTTCATTTTTACTTTTTTGAGGAAGTTCCATACTGCAGGGAGTGACTTTAAAAATATTTTATTTATTGATTTTACAGGAAGTGGGGAGAACAAAAGGTATCAACTCATAGTTGCTTCACTTTAGTTGTTCATTGATTATTTGTCGTGTATACCTTGACCAGGGAAGCCTAGGGTTTTGTGCTGGTGACCTCAGCATTCTAGGTCTATGCTCTATCCACTGCACCACCATAGGCCAGGCTGCAGGGGGTGATTTTTTAACATTAAAATCAGATAGGTTATTTTCCTTTTTTCACTTTTAAGTGATTTGATCACTTAACTTAGATCTGTTGTACTCTAAGTTTTATTAACCATCAACTATATAGCCTTCACAAACAGGTAGTATGTAACACTATGCTTTTCTTTAAATTAAAATATATATATATATTTTTGCCGGGGTCCAGCCCCGGGGGGAATCCAGAGGTCCCACAGGAAGAGACGATGTTGGCACGAATCGAGTGAGAGAGCCGAATTCTTTTCTTTCTCTTTATTCTCTAGTTAGCATTTACTGCCAGGCATCTCTCTCAATTGCTGGTCTAGCTTTCCTTTTATGCACACACACTAAGTTACAATCACATGGTATTCAGAATACATTGATTAGTCATTGTTTTTGTTTCACTATGGTTACATTTTCTAGGTAACAGTTAATTCATTTCTATAAACTATAAATCAGGTGGTAAGTCATTCAAAGTACAATTATACAATAACTTGAACAGCAATAACAATATTGGTACAAACTTCCAAAAGGTCAGTACTGATTAATAACTCTACCTTGTCTAAGATTCTATTGTCTAGTCAAATTTTATTTATTTACTATATTCATACACTAATTAAGTTCTAACTTTACTTTTCTCAGAGTGTTCTACCACCTGCAGGTCAGGTATGCAAGAAGAATGGAAAGTTTTTTTACTCTACCACATGAAAAGGCTAGGGAGGAAAAGTGATGAATTAAGTGAAGGCTGAAAGGTGCTCTGTGTATAGTTACTGTTTCCTACCTATTCATAAGTCACAATCTATTCTTTCTAACATGATTAATAAGAAGAAATTCTCCTACAAACTTAACCCTTTACGAGGGATATCATAGCCAGCCTCTTATGTCTATGAGCCTAGTTCAAGGGGCTTACAGGCTTTTCTGTGGAACTCACACCCTCTGTCTCATTTCCAAAGAAATTACTATGAATCTACAGGGAAAGCACGGTACTATTATCCCTGTGCCATAAATGATAGCACACACCCAGAAAAAGGGGGGATATAAGGCCATATTAATTCAAAAAGTTCAAAGGGGGAAGTATCGTTGTGCCTTTCCTTTGCGGTGACTTTGTCAACCTGCAGCCATTGGCAGCCATTGGTCTTCACTGCGGTGACTTTGTCAATCAGCAGCCGTTGGTCTTCTCTGCTGTGACTTTGTCAATCAGCAGTTTTTGATCTTCTTCTGCTGTGACCTTGTCAGCCAGCAGTTGTGGGTCTTCTCCTGCTGTGACCTTGTCAGCCAGCAGTTGTGGGTCTTCTCCTGCTGTGACCTTGTCAGCCAGCAGTTGTGGGTCTTCTCCTGCTGTGACCTTGTCAGCCAGCAGTTGTAGATCGGCTCCCGACATATTTTGAAGACAGAAAGAGAGTCAGAGAGAGGGACAGATAGGGACAGGCATGCAGGAAGGGAGAGAGATGAGAAGCATCAATTCTTTGTTGCAGCACTTTAGTTGTTCACTGATTGCTTTCTCATATGTGCCTTGACCTGGGGGCTACAGCAGACTGAGTGACCCCTTGCTCAAGCCAGCAACATTGGGCTCAAGCCAGAGACTTTGGGCTTCAAGCCAGTGACCTTTGGGCTCAAGCCAGCAACCATGGGATCATGTCTGTGATTTGATGCTCAAGCCAGCGACCCCACACTCTAGCTGGTGACCCTGCACTCAAGCCAGATGACCCTGCACTCAAGCCAGTGACCTTGGGGTTTTTGAACCTGGGTCCTCTGCATCCCAGTCCAAAGCTTTATCCACTGCACCACCACCTGGTCAGGCACTATGCTTTTCTTTAAATTTTTTAATTTATTGATTTTACAGAGAAAGGGGAAAGAGATGAGAGAGAATGAGAAATACAAACTCATAGTTGCTTCACTTTAGTTGTTCATTGATTGCTCATTGAATGTGCCTTGACCGGGCAAGCCTATGGCTTTGAACTAGCAACCTCAGCATTTCAGATCTATACTTTGTCCACTGTGCCACCACTGGTTAGGCAACACTGTTTTTTTCCCCCCAACCACAGCTTATATGTATCTGTTCATATGACATTGTATAAACAAGTGAGCAAAAAACTGCATATGGCCACAGCTCAGCTTAAAGCTAAGCAACCATTGGGAATTTGCACTTGGCACATGTTCTTGTCACAACAGAGAACAGGGAATAAAAATAACTGATGAACTTCTGTGTGGCCATTGAGGGGCAGTACAGCAGGCCAATGTGGCTATAGTAGATTGAGAGAGGAGGACAGTAATAGAAGGGACCAGATTAATAAAAGAGTCCTGGATTTTAGAAGGACTTACAGACCTTTGTAAGGCTCTCACTCTGAATGGAAAGTGGAGCTGTCACAGGATTTTTAACAGATAAGAGACTTGATTTGACTCAAAGGTTTAACAGGATCATTCCGGCCATTTTGTTAAAATTAGACAGTGGATAATCAAGGGTAGAAACCAGTTGGGAGGTATATTAGTTTCCTAGGACCATAACAAAGTATCATGAATTGGGTGTTTTACAACAACAAAAATTTATTGTCTCACAGATCTAGAAGCTAAAATTATGAGATCAAAGTGTCAGCAAGGCTAGACTCCCTCAAGTCTCTGTGTAAAATCCTTCCTGGACTCTTCCTAGCTTCTGGTGGTGGCTGTTGATCCTTGGAATTCCTTGGCATTGCAGCTGCAACATTTCAGTCTGTCTCTGTTGTCATATGACTTTCTCCCTGTTTGTCTTTGTCTTCACATGGCCATCTTCTCTCTGTATCTTTCTCTTCATATTAGGACACCAGTTACTGTATTTCCCCATGTATAAGATGCAGTTTTTCAAAAAATTTGGTGCCTAAAAACTGTGTACATCTTATACAATGGTTGTAGATTTTTTTACTTGCATTTCCCACTTTTTCGTGCTTTTTAAATTGATTTAAATGTATTATGTTTACATAGATTGAAGTGTCCCACTGCATACATCCCCACCACCACCTGTTCCCCTCAACATCACCCTTGCTCCCCTCCCCCCAAAGTCCTCTCCCCTTCTCTTCAGATTTTGCTTTTCTGCTCTTTATAACACTGTTATGTATATATAATTCCAACAATCTCTTTCCTTTCTCTGATCCCATCCTCTCATCCCCTTTCCCTCTGTCTGCTTTCCCTCTGATCCCTTTGATCCTGCCTCTGCCTCTATTCTGTTCCTCAATTCACATTGTTCATTGGATTCCCAAAATGAGTGAGGTCATATGATATTTTTCTTTCTCTGCCTGGCTTATTTCACTTAACAAAATAGTTTCCATGTCCATCCATGTTGTCGCAAAAGGTAAGATTTCCTTCTTTTTCATGGACGCATAGTATTCCATTGTGTATATGTACCATTGCTTTTTAATCCACTCGTCCACTGACTGACACTTGGGCTGTTTCCAGATCTTGGCTATTGTAAACAATGCTGCCATAAACATGGGGGTGCATTCTTCTTTTGAATCAGTGGTATGGTGTTCTTAGGATATATTCCTAAAAGTAGGATGGTTGGGTCAAAAGGCAGTTCCATTTTTAATTTTTTGAGGAATCTCCATACTGTTTTCCACAGTGGCTGCACCAGTCTGCATTCCCTCCAGCAGTGCAGGAGGGTTCCCTTTTCTCCACGTCCTTGCCAGCACTTATTATGTGTTGTTTTGTTAATGAGCACCATTCCTACTGGTATGAGGTGATATCTCATTGTGGTTTAAATTTGCATTTCTCTAATGATTAGTGATATTCAACATTTTTTTATCTGCCTATTGGCCATCTTTATGTCCTCTTTGGAGAAGTGTCTACTCATTTCTTATTCTCATTTTTTTTTTTAAATTCTGAAGCTGGAAACAGGGAGGCAGTCAGACAGACTCCCGCATGTGCCCAATCAGGATCCACTTGGCATGCCTACCAGGGGGCGATGCTCTGCCCATCTGGGGCGTCGCTCTGTTCTGACCAGAGCCACTCTAGCGCCTGAGGCAGAGGTCATGGAGCCATCCCCAGCACCTGGGCCATCTTTGCTTCAATGGAGCCTTGGCTGTGGGAGGGGAAGAGAGAGACAGAGAGGAAGGAGAAGGGGAGGGGTGGAGAAGCAGATGAGCGCTTCTCCTGTGTGCCCTGGCCGGGCATCGAACCCAGGACTTCCGCACGCCAGGCTGATGCTCCACCACTGAGCCAACCAGCCAGGGCCTCTTATGCCCATTTTTTGATTGGATTGTTTATCTTCCTGGTGTTGAGTTTTACAAGTTCTTATAAGTTTTGTTTATTAACCCCTTATCAGACGTATTGTTGAATATGTTCTCCCATTGTGTATGTCTTTTTATTTTGTTCATATTGTCTTTAGCAGTGCAAAAGCTTTTCAGTTTGATATAGTCCCATTTGTTCATCCTCTCCTTTATTTCACCTGCCTGTGGAGTTAAATCAGCAAATATATTGCTGCAAGAGATGTTGGAGAGCTTACTGCCTATGTTTTTTTCTAAGATGATTATGGTTTCACGACTTACGTTTAAGTCTTTTATCCATTTTGAGTTTATTTTTGTGAATGATGTAAGTTGGTGGTCTAGTTTCATTTTTTTTGCAGGTAGCTGTCCAATTTTCCCAACACCATTTATTAAAGAGACTGTCTTTACTCCATTGTATGCTCTTACCTGCTTTGTCAAATATCAATTGTCCATAAAGTTGTGGGTTTATTTCTGGGTTCTCTGTTCTGTTCCATTGATCTGTATGCCTGTTCTTATGCCAGTATCAAGCTGTTTTGAGTACAATGGCATTGTAGTAATACGTGATATCAGGAAGTGTGATGCCACCCACTTTATTCTTCTTTTTCAAGATTGCTGAGGTAATTTGTGTTCTTTTCTGGTTCCATATAAATTTTTGGAATAATTGTTCTATATCTTTGAAGTATGACATTGGTATTTAAATAGGAATTGCATTTAATCTATAGATTGCTGTGGGTAGTATAGATATTTTAATGATGTTTATACTTTCTATCCATGAACACGGTATATGCTTATATTTGTTTGTATCTTTCTTGATTTATTTTATCAATGTTTTATAATTTTCTGAGTACAAGTCTTTAAGCTCCTTGGTTAAATATACTTCTAGGTACTTTATTTCTTCTGTTGCAATAGTGAAGGGGATTGTTTTCTTAATTTCCCTTTTAGACAGTTTATTGTTGGTATGTAAAAATGCTTCTGATTTCTGAATATTAATTTTATATCCTGCCCTTTGCTGAATTCATTTATCAGGTCCAGTAATTTTTTGACTGAGACTTTAGGGTTTTCTATATACAGTATCATATCATCTGCAAATAAAGATACTTTTATTTCTTCTTTCCAGTTTGGATGCCTTTTATTTCTTCTTCTTGTTTGATTGCTGTGGCTAGGACTTCCAGAACTACGTTGAATAAGAGTGGTGAAAGGGGGCACTCCTGACTTGTTTCTAATCTTAAGGGGATTGCTTTTAATTTTTGCCCATTGAGTATGATGCTGGCTGTGAGTTTGTCATATATGGCTTTTGTCATGTTGAGGTATGTTCACTGAATTCCCACTTTGCTGAAAGTTTTGATCATAAATGGGTGCTGGATATTATCAAATGCTTTGTCTGCATCTATTGATATCATCATGTGATTTTTATCCTTCCTTTTGTTTATGTGATGAATCACATTAATTGATTTGCAAATATTGTACCAGCTTTGCCTCCCCAGAATAAATCCCACTTAAACATGATGTATGATTTTTTTCATGTATTGCTGGATCTGGTTTGATAATATTTTGTTGATAATTTTAGCATCTAAATTCATCAAGGATATTGGCCTATTGTTTTCTTTCTTTTTATTGTCTGTGCCTGGTTTTGGAATCAGTATTATGCTCATCTCAGAAAAGGAGCTTGGAAGTTTTTCCTCCACTTGAAGTTTTTGAGATAGCTTGAGAAGGGTAGAAGTTAGTTCTTCTTTGAATATTTGTTAGGCTTCTCCTGTGAAGCCATCTGACCCAGGGATTTTGTTTGCTTGGAGTTTTTTGATAACTGTTTTGATCTCATTTGTTGTAATTGGTCTGTTTAGGTTTTCTGATTTTTCCAGATTGATTTTTGAAAGATTATATGTTTGAAGGAATTTGTCCATTTCACCTAGGTTGTTTAATTTTTTGGCATATAGTTCTTCATAATATTTTCTTATAATCCTTTGTATTTCTGCTGTGTCAGTTGTTATTTCTAAACTCTCATTTCTAATTTTATTTATTTGACTCCTCTCTCTTTTTTTCTTGGTGACTCTGGTTAAAGGTTCATCAATCTTGTTTACCTTTTCAACGAACCAGCTCTTGGTTTTATTTATCCTCTGTATTGTTTTTTTAGCCTCTTTGTCATTTATTTCCAGTGTGATCTTTATTATTTCCTTTCTTCTACTTCCTCTGGGCTTTACTTGCTGTTCTTTTTTTTTAGTTCTTTTAGATGCAGGGTTCAGTTGTTTATTTGAGCTTTTCTTAGCTTCTTAAGGTATGCGTGTAATGCTATGAACTTCCCTCTCAGAACTGCTTTTGCTGTGTCCCATAAATTTTGAATTGTTGTATGTTGAATTTCATTTGTTTCAAAGAAATTTTTGATTTCTTCCTTGATATCATTGTTAACCCATTTGTTATTTAATAACTTGCTATTTAGTTTTCAAGTGTTTGAATGTTTTTCAGTTTTTCTATTGTAATTGATTTCTAGTTTCATGTCATTGTGATAAAAAAGATGCTTGATATGATTTCAATCTTCTTAAATTTATTGAGACTCGTTTTGTCTTAACATGTGGTCTATCTGAGAGAATGTACCATGAGCACTTGAAAAGAATGTATATTCTGCTGCTTTTGGTTGAAAGGTTCAGAAGACATCTATTAAGTCCAGTTGATCTAATGTGTCCTTTAAGTCTGCTGTTTCTTTGTTATTTTTTGGCGGATCTATCCCTTGATGTTAGTGGGGTATTGAAATCTCCTACTATTATAGTATTGCTGTTGATCTTGCTCTTTATGTCCATCAGTATCTGCTTTATATATTTAGGTTCTCATGTATTAGGTGCATATATATTCATACTGGTTATATTTTCCTGTTGGATTGCTCCTTTTATCATTCCTTAGTGACCTTCTTATGCCTTCCTATAGCTTTTGTTTTAAAGTCTATTTTGTCAGATATAAGTATTGCTACCCCAGCTTTTTTTTTTTTCATTTCTATTTCATGAAATATTTTTTTATATCCCTTTACTTTCAGTCTATGTGTATCTGTAGTTTTGAGGTGGGTCTCTTGTAGACAACATATGTACAAGTCCTGTTTTCTTGTCCATGCAGCTGCCCTATGTCTTTTGATTGAAGCATTTAATTCATTTACATTTAAGGTTATTATTGATATGTAGCTGTTTATTGCCATTTTATTCTTTAAATCTACATTCATCTTTTACTAGATTCTTTTCCCCTTTTGTTCTGTTTACATCAGGCTCCTTAACATTTCTTTTTTTTTTTCTTGTCTGAGAAGCTTTTTATTTCTCTTTCAATTTTAAAAGATAGCCTTGCTGGATAAAGAAGTCTGGGTTGTAGGCTCATGTTTTGCATTACTTTGAATATTTCTTGCCATTTCCTTCTGGCCTCAAGTGTTTCTGTTGAAAATTCAGATGTCATCCCAATGGGGGCTCCTTTGTAGGTAATTAACTGCTTTTCTCTTGTAGCTCTTAGTATTCTTTCTTTATCTCTTAGCTCTGGTATTTTAACTACAATGTGTCTTGGTGTAGGTCTCTTTGGGTTCCACCTTAATGGGATTCTCTCTGCTTATTGAGTAGTATGACTCTCTCCTTTATCAATTTAGGGATGTTTTCAGTTATGATTTCTTCAGATTCTCTATACCTTGTTTTTCTTTTCTCCTTCAGAGACCCCTATTATGCGGATGTTATTTCTCTTTATGTTGTCACAGAGCTCTCTTATAGTTTCCTCAGACTGTTTGATCCTCTTTTCTTTTTGCTGTTCTGCTTCCATGCTTTCAATTATCTTGACCTCTAAATCGTTGATTCTATCTTCTGCTTCATCCAGCTTGATTTTATTCCTTCTAGTGTAGTCTTCATTTCTGATGTTGTGTTTGTTATTTCTGTCTGATTCTTTTTTATGATTTTAATGTCTTTTTTGATGCCAGCTATCTCTTTGTTTAGGTGCTCACTTTGTCCATCTATTGTTGCTCTAAGATCCTTGAACATCCTAACAATCATTATTCTAAACTCTGTATCAGGTATCTTTTTTATTTCCATTTCATTCAGTTTATTTTTCTGGGGATTTTTCTTATTTATTCATTTGAATTGAACTTTTCTGTCTTCCCATTTTGTTTCTGTATAGACTAGATACCACTCTAACTATGGTTGTTAGTTCCAGAGTTGATGCTCTCCATATCTTGTCACTGAAGGTACTAGCCCTGAACCTCTCTGGCTGGAACCTGTCGCTGATCAGTGTTGGTGACTGCTTTTGACTGGCCCTTAGGAACCTTTTTGGAGCTACAGGTGATCCAGGATTTGTGGCTGCCTCTACTGGGCTCTGATGCCCTTGTAAATATCAGCTGCACTCCTAAGCTGTTTTTATTTATGCTTGGCCAGTGTGTGTGACTTCTCTATTCCTGAAATGAGGTCTTTCCTTTGGCCCCCCTCTGCCTCCGCCTCCTCAGGCACTTGGGCACCCACACCAGATTGTGGCCGCAGCTCAGGCTGCTCTGTGGGCACAGGGAACTCCTTGCCTCACTGGGATCTGCCCCCGCAGACATGTGGGACACCTCTCGTCTCCTTTGCAGTGCATGTCACTGAGCTCCGACCTTCACAGGTGCGCAGGCTGCCTCTCTGCCCCGCTGCTGTTGTGCAAGACACCTCTCCAGGCTCCGCCCCTCACTGTCGCTAGGTGGACTGCCTGGCTTCACTCCCGGCTGGCACATGGCACCTCTCTCCAGACTCCACCCTTCACAGGTGCATGGGATGCCTCACCCCGCTGGGGTCTGCCTCATGCCTGTGCAGGGGCCTCCTTGCCCCACAGGGTTCTGCCCTCACTGGCATTGGCAGGCTCCTCCAGACTCTGCCTCCTCCGCTGCTGTGCGGGCTGACTCTCTGGGCTCTTCCCCCATCCACCATGTGGGCCAAGCGCCGCAGTGGTGGTCACAGTCAGGCCCACCACCCTTTGGAGGGTACTCAGCAGGTTGGGGAGGCCATGTAGCCCGGACCTCAGCACTCAAATCCTGTGTCCCTGATTTGTCCCCTGCTTCTAAGTGTCTCTCTGCAGTGACAGGAGCAGGAGAGCCTCTGGTGGGTGGGGTAATTGCTTCCCTTTGCTGGCTTGGTTCTCCCAGGAAGAATGGGCACTTTAGGTTTGGGGATTAACCCAGTACAGGAGTCAGGGTGGCTGTCCCCCACAGTCTCTCCCTGTGCCCCTGAGACTACACTCTCCTCTTGCAACTCCTGTCCTCTCAGCACTCCCTCCTCCTGGAGCCCTGGGTAAGTGGTTGTGAACAAGGTTTTCTGTGTGGTCCCTTTAAGACTAAGCTTGGGTCTGAGAGTTCTGTCTCCCTTTTGCAAACAGCAACCCAGTTAGCTCTTCTTCAGCTAACTACTGTCCATAAGCCTCCTCTAGTCTCTGGGGCACCAGACTGGGGCTCCAGTTCTAGGACTGGGGATCCACAACTCTCTGCACCCCCCACCGTAAGAGACTCTCCAGGCCACTACTCACTCCTGGGAGCGGGGCAGCCCTTTCTGCATCTTCACTTTCTTACCAGCTAAGTGTGGTTTCTTTGGTGATGCTTGGTTATAGATTCCTCTTACTTTAGTCTAAAGTTGCTTTTTCAAGATGATTGTTCCTAAGTTAAGTTGTAATACACTTTGGTTCTGGGAGGTGTGAGTTGTATGTCCGCCTACTCCATCACCATTTTCCCTCTCTTCGTGCTTGTTTTTGTGCTCATTGTTGAAGACAGTGATTCATCATCAGACACAGATGAGGACAAGCTAATGGATGGGATTTTTGACAGTGAGGAATTGTATAAATTTTATGATTAACAAGACTTGATTTCAATAACTTTATGTCATACATTTTTTTTCAAATTTCAGGCCTCCAAATTAAGGTGCATCTTATACATGGGAACGTCTTATACATGAGGAAATATGGTATATTGGATTAAGGGCCCATCCTACTCAACTATGACTTCACCTGTATTTATCTAATTATATCTGCAATGACTCTTTCAACTAAGCTCAAATTCTGAGGTATGAAGATGGTCAGGACTTTAACATATATTTAGAGGTAATACATTTAACCCATAACCAGAGGATAATACAGTAATCTAGGCAAGAGTTAAGGGGAACTTGGGCCAGGGTGGCAACAATAATGCTGGTAAGAAGTAATCTGGTTATAAATATATGTTGAAGGTGGAGGCAAAAAGCATTACTGATGAATAGGGAATGAGGTCTAAAGTAAAAAGATGAATCAAAGATGGCTCCAAGGTGTTTGGCTTGAGCAACTGAAACGTTAAATTTGACAACAAATGAGGTGGTAGATGTGAAAGAAGAGTGGATTTAAAGGAAACTCATGGCTTTATTTGGGACAAATTAAAATTTAGATTTCTATTAAACATTCAAATAAAAATGTTCAGAAGAGTATGCAGATATATGAACCTGGAATTATGGGAAAAGTTCAGAAGTAAAGACAAAAAATTTGGAATGGTTTCTAGGAACCATGAAGAGCCCACTTACAATTTGAGGTTGTAAGTTGAAAATGAAATTTGTTCCAGCTAGGATCAATTGCTGGGAATGCAGATGTAGAGAAGATAGAGAGTCAATTTAACATTGGTTCAGGTTTCTCCAGGTAAATTCATGGTGGGACTGGGGATTGGGGAGTTAAAGATGGATGCCAAGGAGTGATTATAATAATGTAACATGGAATCTAAATTGGATAAAGATGAAAATGAAGATTATATGAGAGTGACATAAAGCAAAAAAATTATCAAGGGTGGGATGATGGTTAGAATGGAAAGACATGGGGGATTAGAAAGAAGAGGGAATGGGGTACTTAAAATTGAGATTTTTAAAAGTGGTTTGGTAATTTGTAATGAAAAGTTGTAGGAAATGTCCATGTTGTGGGTGGCTGATATTGGTAAAAGGACAAGATCTTTGGAATAGAAGTCAAGCAACTGAAATGCCAGATTATTACATGGATTGTTCACAATGTAGGCAATGTATGTATATATGCATGTGTGTGGACTTCACATGGATACTGAAATCTCCAAAAATTATGATATGAACAGTTGTGAGAAATAATGAGCCATGAACTAAAATCATCAATGAATAAAGGGGGTCTGGACAAGAGGAGTGTATATGACTACAATAAGGAATAGTAAATGCTATAAGCTCATAATACAGTGATTAAAGGAGCTGAGTCTAGGAGCTTAGGAAGGACCTACAGACAGGAAGTGGCAAGGAGGAGCAAAGATATATACCTCCACCCTTAGGCCCAGTGGTATATCCAGATGAGAAAGAAAAGAAACCACTACTTGAGAGGTATATACAGGAAACAGTGTTCCCAGACGGTACCCAAATTTTTGATAAAACAAGAAATTCAATAAAATTTTTGGAGAAGTTTAGGATGTTGGAGACTTTGCAAAGAGTAGGAGAGAAGGGTTTGAGAGGGTTGGGGGGGGTGGTAGATTGAGTAGGATTAGGAGATATAGGAATTAACTTCCACATGGAAAAGAATATGAATAATGGATTATCTAGATGGTTTGAACTTTTGTGATGACTGAAGTAACAGGCATTTATACAATGGTGAGTCCTTATAATTTATTGGCTGGAGGGCAGATATTGGTCAGTTTTAAATCTAGTGTCCCTCGATAGAGCATTGGATAAATAAGATGTAATACATATATAAAACGGAGTACTACTCAGTCATAATAAATGATGACACAGGGCCATTTATGACAACATGGATAGACCTTGAGAACATTATACTGAGTGAATTAAGTAAATTAGAGAAAGCTAAGAACTGTATGATTTCACACAGAGATGAGATATAAAACTGAGACTTATGGACATAGATAAAATTGAAGTGGTTACTAGGGGGAGGGGGACTTGAATATATAGGAGAGGGGGTGGGGGGAAGGGTGTAAAGAGGGACAAATATAAGGTGGACAAATATAAAGTGACAGAAAATGATTTGATTTTGAGTGATGGGCATAGAACACAATCAACAATTCAAATGCTATAGAAATGTTTACCTGAAACCTATATACTCTCTATTGATCAATGTCACCCTGTTAAATTTAATTTTCTAAATAAAATTAACAATAAATAAAAAAAATCAAATATTTTCTTGGGACTGGTACTCTTATGTAATGCATAGTCTTTGATAATTGAGTTTATAGGTTGAAGTAGATTGGTGGTCTCACCATGAGCACTGGATTCCCTTTGATTTTCTCCAGAGAACTGGGTATTCTGGAAGAGACTTGATCTTACCAGGAGGGATTGCAACTCTTAGAGTTTCCTGTAATCTTGTTGGGTACTTATAATACTTATTTTGTGTCTTTTATTTTCATAGGCTGATCATCACTTTAATATAGTATAATGATGCTTGTTTTGTAAAAATAATACATGATCCTTATGAAATATTAAATTCATTGAGAAAAGTAAAATCCAATTTAAAAAAATCTCTGCAAATAACTGTTATTGGCACTAGCTGAACATCAGACAATGATATAATTTTTTACAGTTGTAACTATTTTACATACTCTTGGGTTTTTAAAAAATAATATGGGTCCATTGTCATAGACAGTTTGAATACTATAGATTTATTCTAATCTTCTTGTTTTACAAATGAGGACGAATTCTAGAGATGAATGAATAAACAAACAAACAAACAAACAAAAAAATACCTGTCCAGAGTCACTCATTTAGTTAGTTAGACCCAGTTTTCTTAGCACCCAGTTCAGTGTTTTATTTTATTTTTTCATTAAACCATGCTCCTCTCCTCTTCTCTGACCACCTACATAGCACATACCCCCTGCTCTTTTCACTATATAGGTTTCTGAGTGGCTCATTTTGTCTTTGTATTTAGTCACTCAACAAATATTTATTGAATATTTAATATATGCCAAGCAAAAATGCTAACCATCAGGGATATGGTGATAAACAAACCAGACAAGGTCTCTGACCTTGTGAAGCTTACAGTCTACAGAATGCACTGGAAGTTTATGCTTCACTCTTTAACTTTCTCCAGTCATGACAAGACTCATATAACTATAATTTGTTTGTAACACTAAAACCTTCAAGATACTAGGAAACCAAAATGAAAATTATTAGACTTAAACTCATATCACTAGCACATGGGAGTACCAAATGAGTTCTTGCAAGTAACAGACATTAACATGATTGCTGAGGTCTAGAACACTTGTCTTTAACTATGTCTTTTTATTTATTTATTTATTTATTTGTTTGTTTGTTTGTTTGTTTGTTTTCATTTTTCTGAAGCTGGAAACGAGGAGGCGGTCAGACAGATTTCCGCATGCGCTCAACCGGGATCCACCCAGCATGCCCACCAGGGGGCGATGCTTTGCCCCTCTGGAGCGTCGCTCTGTTGCATCCAGAGCCATTCTAGCGCCTGAGGCAGAGGCCACAGAGCCATCCCCAGCACCCGGGCCATCTTTGCTCCAATGGAGCCTCGCTGCAGGAGGGGAAGAGAGAGACAGAGAGGAAGGAGAAGGGGAGGGGTGGAGAAGCAAATGGGCACCTCTCCTGTGTGCCCTGGCCGGGAATTGAACCCGGGACTCCTGCACGCCAGGCCAACGCTTTACCGCTGAGCCAACTTTCCAGGGCCTAACTATGTCTTTTTAAATGTAATTTAAAAGTATAATTTAAAAATACCATAGTGTTACATACAAAAAAGAAAACATGCCCAAAATATAACCATTTAAAATGTAAAAATACATATAATCTATAAAGGCAAAAGCCCTCTTTAATCCTACCCTCCAGAGTTAACAAATCTAAACACAAAGATGTGAGCCCTTACCAACTTTTTGTATGCTTATACATATTTTAGTTTTCATTTTTAATAAGAGCATTGTATAATTGTAAAAAAGAAGTGTCAAACAATACAGAAAGAACTATATAGTATAGAAAGTTCCTAACATACTCACTACTAATTCTTGTCCTCATGGGTAACCATTAACATATTGATGTGTATTTGACGTAAATACTTTCAGATCTTCTCTATGTGTTTTCAAATTAATGTGTGTTTGCACACAGACATTGCATGTGCACACATACATACTCATGCACATGCACTTTCAAACAAAAGGGGCTCTTTGAGAGTTTTTGTTTTAAGCCAGCAGTAGTTGCAAGTATAAGGTTCAGTAATTGAAGGTGCATCCCTGTGTTGTTCATTTTCTAAAAGTAGAACAATGCAGCCAAATGTTAGCCCCTCTCTGTATTTAGTATTCGATGCTTGGAATGTGAGCAGATGCTGAAAATTATTAACAAAGTCCTTGAAGGGAGACCCATTCGTGTATGTTGTAGACACAAGGCCAAAGTAAAATGTAGTGGCCAACTGAGCAGCTGGCAAGCGGGTAGGAAAATGAAGACCCTGCCAACATTTGTTGCAAGTTGATGGGCCTTGGGAACCACATCATCTGGAACAGTGTCCCAAAAATTCCTATAATTTTGGAAATGGAAACAATACTTTAAGCAGGGATCGGGAACCTATGGCTCACCAGCAAGATGTGGCTCTTTTGATGGCTGCATCTGGCCCACAGACAAATCTTTAATAAAAAAAACAACATAATAACGTTAAAAATATAAAACATTCTCATGTATTACAATCCATTCATTTCCTACCGCTCATGTTCATGGTTGCGGGTGGCTGGAGCCAATCACAGCTGTCCTCTGGGACAACACCAAATTTTTATTGGATAATGCATAATGTACACAGGTCGTTGTATGGCTCTCACAGAATTACATTTTAAAATATGTGGCGTTCATGGCTCTCTCAGCCAAAAAGTTTCCCGACCCCTGACTTAGAGCATTATGTAGTCTTTTAACCTCAATTGTTAAATTAGTGTATTGCAAATAAAAAAATACCCTGATGTAGTCTAAATAAGACTGGTTTCTTTCATGCCTATAATTGGAAAACTGTGAGATGTTCATTTTAAAAAATTCTTTAGATAAAAAGACTAAGCTAAAGTAATGTATGTTTGAATAATGCCAACTCTCTAAACTGTTTAATGTCAACTCTGCTCTTCATTACCAAGCAGCATATACGTTCTTTCAGTTTAGGCAGACCGATCCCACTGCAGATGACATGGTGGTGATCTCTATCATGTCAACAATTAAATATTTGTCTTCTAGTAAGATTTCACAAGAAACCTTGATGAAGTTGTTTAACCAGACATGAAATAATTAACCTTTTCTAATTTAAAAGGCCTAACAGGGAATAGTCTCTGTGACAGGTGTAAAATTTTATTCCTTCCAGGAAATTACTGGCCCAGCAGATGCTTCTTCTGACTGAAAAAGAAATTTCATTAGAAAAAAAAGGTTCACCTTTTATCATGAATATTGCACAGGCACAACATATTAAGGCAATGGTTCCCCATTTAGCAGTTTATAACCTTGAACTTTGGATTGCAATATTCACTGTGCATACACCAATGATAAATATTCACCTGTTTCTTTTCTCCATCAGTGGGTTGCAAGAACACTTAAATTCTAGTGCTTAGAGCCCCTGAAGTTCTTACAATACATTATATTATTAAGCTTTCTTAGAGAAGTAAAGTAGATTAGTGTGCCAAAACCTTTAATTGAAAATAGAGATTATCCGAGCAAAATAATTCTATTTATGATGACATCGAGACAAATCAAGAACAAGAAAGAAAAGCTATTTTAATCCCGTAGTGCAAAGATAAGAAACCTTCGACCTATCATTTGGATATGACCATGGGCTTAATTTAGTACAACTTGAAGTAATATTCTCAGTTCTTACCCTTCTCCCCCTGTGCTGACCTACACACATAAACAGATAATTTCTTCAAGTTGAGTCTAATAAGAATGTTATGTGATTTCAAAAGGGAACTCTAGGTGTTAAAAGGCAGGACCCAGTTCCCTGGCCTGTCTTTTGAGAGGGAGAAATGCTTTGCAGAGACCTAATATTCAGAGGGAGGCATTGATTGGGTAGAAGATAGCAATGGGAGAAGTGATAGAGTCTGCACCACCTTTAGGCTGAGTGGGATTAAGTTTGAGAGGATGTTAGTGAAGGTGTGGGTTTGCTGATCTTGGATAAGTCAAACTTGCTGAGTGCTAACTGGAGGTGACATTAAGGTGGCAAAGCTGGAGGGGATGTAGGGGTAAATGCTTCTGAAATGGTCAGTCAGGGCATGTTGACTGGTCTTTAAATTTTTTGCCCTCTTTATTCACTGTTTATCTTCTCTTTTTGGCTTGATTTCATTCTTTCTTCTTCTTCTTGGGATTGGAGTGCCAGAGATGGGCTTCAGAGAGACTATGAACTCCTTGAGATTTCAGTAAAGGGATGGATCTGTAGTTTGTGTAAGCTTCTCAGAATTGCTCAGATCCAGAACTCCTGTCTGCTCTGCCTCTCATCGAATCCAAGGTCTGTCATTATGGAACTTTAGAGTCCTCTTCTTTGAAACTTCTCATTTCTTTGAATCATTTCCTTCCCTTAGTTCCTCTGTCCCTTATTTAGACATAAAATGGAAGCAAAGTTTTCTTTATTCACTTTTATTTGTTGAACAGTTTTACCTTTTATTATAAAAAACATTGTGAGTGGAAATTCTTATGTTTTTTTGCCCACAACACCAAGTTAAATATTTTCAGAAAAAATTGCCTCCTTTGGAATAGTTGCTCTTAGTACAAGCAAAATTTTCTATCACTTTTGTCGAGGTTTTGTAGATGTTTTTTCAGACCTATTGAGAAATAATATTCATAATAAGAACTAGGAATTATTGATTGAGTTTCCTCTGTTCCAGGAACTACATACATTGTCTTACCCACCTCACACAGTTGTGAAGACTGGGTAAGTTCATGGATACGAAGTGTTTAGTTCTGTGCCTAGCATATAGTAAGTTGTCAGTAAATGTGAGTTATTATTTATGTTATTGTTACTATTATTACTACTATTATTGAATTATTGGAATAAGACACAGCTGGTGGCCTTGAAAAAGAGAAAGCTCAGGGTATAATGACCAACATTCTTGCTGGATACAGCAAGGCAGCTGGAAATAAAGTAGCATAAGATTCTATGGCAGAGGAACAATGGTCTGGAAGCAACAGAGGGATTAAAGAACAGGCTAATGTCTGCCCCGCTTCCAGCCTTGGGGAGAGGTATGACTATTTTTTTTTTATTCCACAAACACTAATTTTATTTAAAATTTTTTTTTACTTTTTTAAAAATTGTTTTAATTTGTGTTTACATAGATTCAAGTGTCCCACTGAATGTATAACCCCTCACTCCCTTATTCCCCTCAGCCCCCCCATGACGTCTCCCCCCAATGTCTTCCCTCTAGGACTTGCTGTCCTGCTCTCTATAATGCTGTGTTATGTATATATAATTTCATTAATCTCTTTCCCTTCTCTGATCCCATCTTCTCTTCTACTTTCACTCTGACTGCTTTCTCTCTGGTCCTTTTGATTCCGCGTCTGCCTCTGTTCCATTTCTCAGTTTACACTGCTCATTGGATTCCTCAAATGAGTGATGACATATGATATTTTTCTTTCTCTGCCTCGCTTATTTCACTTAGCATAAGAGTTTCCAAGTCCATTCATGTTGCTGCAAAAGGTAAGATTTCCTTCTTCTTCACGGCCATGTAGTATTCTATCATGTATATGTACCACTGATTTTTAATCCAGTCATCCACTGACAGATACTTGGGCTGTTTCCAGATCTTGGCTATTGTAAACAATACTGCAATAAACATGGGGGTACATTTTTTCTTTTGAATCAGTGATTTGGTATTCATAGGATATATTCCTAAAAGTGGGATGGCTGGGTCAAAAGGACAGTTCCATTTTAATTTTTTGAGGAATCTTTATACTGTCTTCCACAGTGGCTGCACCAGTCCGCATTCCCACCAGCAGTGCAGGAGGGTTCCCTTTTCTCCACATCGTCGCCAGCACTTACTATGTGTTGTTTTGTTAATAAGCACCATTCTGACTGGTGTGAGGTGGTATCTCATTGTGGTTTTAATTTGCATTTCTCTAATGATTAGTGATGTTGAACATTTTTTCACATGCCTATCAGCCATCTGAATGTCCTAATTTTATTATTTTAAATTACATTTAATTTCCAACACTATCAACATGATATTAGTTTCAGGTGTACAACCCAGTGATTAGGCCATTATATAACTTATGAGGTCTTAGGAAGTGATCACCTGATAAATCTAGTCCCATATGGTACCATACATAGTTACTACAATATTACAGACTCTATTCCTTTTGCCATACTTTACATCCCCATGACTGTTCTGTAACTACTAATTTGTACTTAATACTTTCAATTTTTTCACCCACCCCCTAAACCTCCTCCCTTCTGGGAACTGTCAAAATGTTCCCTGTATCTATGCGTCTGATTCTGTCATGCTTATTTGTTTGTTTTGAGTTTTAGATTCTGCCTATAAATGAAATCATCTGACATTTGTCCTTGTCTGACTTATTTCACTTAGCACAATACTGTCTAGGTTCATCCGTGTTGTTGCAAATGGCAAGATTTCATTCTTTTTTTAAAGGCTAAATTATATTCCATTGTATTTATGCAATACTTCTTTAGCCATTCCTCCACCAATGGACCCTTAGGTTGCCTCCATATCATGGGTATTGTAAGTAGTGCTGCAATAAACATATGGGTGTGAGTATCTTTTCAATTTTGGATTTTTTGGATAAATACCCAGAAGTGGAGTTGCTGGGTCTTCTTTTTCTCTTGTTAAAGCCTTTGTTTTAAAGTCTATTTTGTCTGGTATTGCTACCCCAGCTTTTGGTTTATTTGCTTCAATTTTTATGAAATAATATTTTTCCATCCCTTTCCTTTCAGTCTACATTTTTTTTTCCAATCTGAAGTGAATCTCTTATAGATAGCATAAATAAGGGTCTTGTTTTGTTATCCATTCAGCCACTGTATCTTTTGATTAGAGCCTTTAACCATTTGCATTTAAAGTAATTATTGATAGATATGTATTTAGTGCCATTTAATTCATATTTTTAAACTTTTTTTCCCTTTCTTCTTAAAGACAACCCTTTAACATTTCATATAATACTGGATTGGTGGTGATGAACTCCTTTATTTTCTTCTTGTCTGGGAAGCTCTTTATCTGTCCTAATATACTAAATGATAGCTTTGCTGTGTAGAATAACCTTGGCTGTATGTCCTTGCTTTTTGTCACTTTGAATATTTCTTGCTAATTCCTTCCGGCCTGCAGTTTCTATTAAGAAATTCCTTTGTAGGTAACTAACTGCTTTTCTTTTGCTGCTTTTAAGATCCTCTACTTGTCTTTCATCTTTTACATTTTAATTATGATATGTCTTGGTGTGAGCATATTTGGGTTCATCTTGTTTGAGACTTTCTGTGCTTCCTAGACTTATATGTCTATTTCCTTCACCAGTTTAGGGAAGTTTTGTGCTATTATTTTTTAATTGGTTTTGAATATTTTACTCTCACTCTTCCCCCTCTGGGACCCCCATAATGAGAATGTTGGTACACTTGAAGTTGTTGTGCCAGAGGCTCCTTACAGCATCTGCATTTTTTGGATTCTTTTTTCTTTTTGCTGTTCTGATTGGGTGCTTCTGCTTCCTTCTCTTCCAAATTACTGATTTGATTTTCTGCTTTATCTATGCTACTATGGATCCCCTGTAATTTATTTTTTATTTCAGTTAGTGTATCTTTAATTTCTGAATGGTTATTTTTTATATTTTCCATGTCCTGTTTTACACTGTTGAAGTTCTCACTAAGTTCCTTGAACATCTTTCTAACCATTGTTTTGAACTTTGTATCTGGTAGTTTTCTTGCCTCTATTTCATTTAGCTCTTTTTCAGGAAATTTCTACTGTTCTTTCATTTGGCACCTGTTTTTTTTTTTTTTCCCTTATGTTGGCTGCTTCCCTGTGTTTGTTTCTCTGTATGCTGTAGAGCTTCTATGTCTCCAGGACTTGGTAGAATGACCTAATGTAGTAGGTGTCCTGTAGGATCTGCAAGCTGGATGCTCCTGGTATCCCCCCATGTGGGCTGTGTCCTGTTGTAGTTCAGCCTTAATTGCTGTCAGCTCATCACTGGGAGATATTGACCCCAAGACCAATAGGTTTTCAGGACAAGCTTTGACTACAGTGGAAAATCTGTTGTGCAGGTGCCAACCCGATGGAGCAGGACTCACTTTAGTGGGGCTTTGGCACCTGCCGAGTCTGTCCATTGAGTGTGTTGCTTGTGGAAGTGGTAAGGTTGTAATCCAGTATGGTCTGAAGTTGCCCACCAAGTGCACTGGCTCTGAGGCCTTCCAGGAGTTAGAAGGTCAGCCAGTACCTGTGTGCTGCCTATGGTCACTTGGTATGAACTACAGAGTGATTGGCAAATGGCTCCTACTTTTGCTGGGCTTGGATATGCCTGGCAGAGTGCAAACTGCAAAATGAGGCTGGCTGCTGCTGGTGCCAGGTGTGGGGCCACTTAGCAAGAGATATGGGGTATGCAGAGGCCAGATGCTGCTTGTCTGAGGATTTTAGGAAAGTTTGAAAACTCAACCAAGGCAGGATATTTGTATTGAAAAGCCACTGGGAATGGCTTAAGTGGGCCCACAAGCAGGGTCAGATGGGGTCTCAGGGAATCACCAGAGTGAGGTGAACAATGTTAGCCAGGCTGATGGAGTCTCAGATATTGTGTTCACCTGCTGGTTCTGTCAGGGAAAGACTCAGGAAAGAAATTATGGCCTCTGTCAAAACAACTTTTTTTTCTCTTTGGGAAAAAAACAACAACTGCCTCCCCAGCTATCACCTTAATACCAACAATTCAATTCCTCCTCATATGTCCTGTTGCTTTTCAAGTTGCTGTCCCAGTGCTGTAGCTCAGAGAGAGTGAGTGTGAATAAGTCTCTGTGTGGGACCTTTTAGAGGAAAGCCTGGCACTCCAGCAGTCTCTAACTCACTGAACCAGAGTTCCCACTGATTTTTACAGCAAGAAGTTATGGGGACTTCTCTTTTTGGCACTGGAACACTGGGCTATGGGCCTGGTGTGGGGCTAGAACCAGCTCGTTCTGCACCTCCTCCCCTCCTACCAGTCTAATGTGGCTTCTTCTTTATATCCTTAGTTATAGGACTTGTGTTCATCTAGATTTAAGGCATTCTGAATGATGATTATTCTGTGATTTAGTTGTAATTTGATATGGTTGTGAGAGGTTCTGAGTATATTTACCTACACTACTATCTTGACCAGATCTCAAGGAATGACTATTTTTGAACATGGTCTCCGGCAAGGCTAACTATTGTAGTGAATAAGAGCACATCTGGATTTGGGTTTCAGTCCTAGCTATGTCATGCACTTAACTATTTAGAGTTTCATTTTCTTTATCTGTAAAATGAGAGTGCTAATTGAATTTAATTCAGAGGGTTTGTAATAACACATATGAAACAATAAATGTGAAATAACCTTATGGTTTATTCCATCTACTAAATGCTATTGTTATCATTCATATTCCAGCAACCCTTCAAAGTAGGTACGAATATTTCCATTTTTCAGTTGAGAAAATAGAGACTTAGAGAGCTTGTTCAAGGAACAATTAATAAGTTCAAAGAACAATTAATAAGCTCATGGCTAGAATTTGAACTATGATCTGTTTGCCCCAAAGCCTATCATGTTTCCCAGAAACATTATTCTGTTAAGTTTTTAATAATCATGAATGGGAAGCACAAGGTTAGTTACCACTTTTAAGTAATAACATCAAACCCCAAATGTGCTCCTTAGCCATTGAGGTACCCTGGATGTTCATTTCACTTGCTTTCAACTCCAGGGAAAAAGAAGTATTTGTTACCTATAGTTTGATGGAGTTTTTTTCTCTTTTTCAAAGCCCACTTCCCCTTTTTATTAAATTAGTGCTATTTCTGTGAAACAAAGATGTTGCTGATGTTTCAGCCTTTTCATCTCCTGCTAAGCACCTACCTTTTGGCATGTTTTTATTTTCAGTTAGATGACTGCTGGCAAAACACAAGGGCCTCAGGTATAAGGACTTACTGGAGCCTCAATATCTTTGTGAGAATGATTCTAGTGCTGGGATTAAATTATATAAGAAATTCTAGACCTCACATTTTCAGAAGATCTACATGCTTCTCTCATCCCTTACATGACACCACACCTATCCCTTTGGCTTCAGTAATTTTGGCATATGACATTGCTGGATCTGGCATTTGATAAACTCTGCAGCTTTAGAGATGCTTCTTCTTTCTATTATTTTGAAATAACAATCCCTTTTAGTACTGCTGCCATATGCCCTATTTAGTGCTGCTGGCATATGGTGTTCTTAGAGCTTGACTATTGTTACCCAGCAGAGGGGTGAAAAGGGGCACATTTATGTTGCTGAACTTGGGGAAAACAAGGATTCAGTAAGGTTAATGCCTCAGGAAAATTAATGGAATAGTGAATAAAAAATATTATTAACTGCATAACCTGAATTTATTTGACAGGAAATTATTACTTGTGTATTATGAAGAATGCATTGTGCTGAATACCATAGGAATACAACAACATGATTGCTGTCCTTATGGAGCATATGAGTTAATAGAGGGCTAAAACAACCTTTAAGTTCTTTGTAGAGATTGAAGTCCACAAGAAAAATACAAATATATCTATTCATATATATAATATTCATATATATAATATTCATATAAATATATATTCATATATATTTATATGAATACAATGTTTATAGGACAAGAGAAAGTATCACAAAGAAAGTGATATCTGGCTCTGGCACAAAACAGGTGCTCAATAAATATTTATTAAATTGGGGTTAGATAGATAAAATATGACAAATTGCATTATAAATAAAAGGGATACTGTGAACAATAATGGGGAAGCAAGAACAGTCATAATGTCAGGATGACTGCTATTAAAAAAAAACACACAAAAAACCCAAAAGGCAAGTGCTGGCAAAAATATGGAGAAAGGGAACCCTCATACACTGTTGTTGAGAATGCAAAATAGTGCAGTTACTATGAAAAACAGTATGGAGTTTTTTCAGAAAATTAAAAATAGCACTACCATGTGGTTCATCAATCCCACCTCTGTGTATTTATCTAAAATATCTGCAACCCTATGTTTATTGCAGCACTATTCACGATAGCCAAGAAATGGAAATGACCTAAATGTCCATTGACAGATGAATAGATAAAGAAAATATGAAATGCCATTCATCCTTTAAAAAAGAAGGAAATTCTGCAAAATGTGACAATATGGATGAACCCAGAGGATATTATGCTAAGTGAAATAAGCCAGTCACAGAAAGACAAATACTGCATGGTTCCGCTTATATGAGGTATCTTAAATAGTCATATTCATAGAATCAAAGAGTGGAATGTTGGTTGGAGGGAAGGGAATTATGAAATTACTAATCAAACTGCTCAGTTTCAGTTAAGCAAGATGAATGAGCTCAGGAAATCTGTATATCACTGTATTTTACACTCGAAATTTTGTTAAGGGTAGATTTCATGTTAAGTGTTCTTATCATAATAAAATAAAATAAAATAGAAAACAATTGTCATTTTGTATACTAAAAACAGGAAGTTGTTTAGGCCAGAGTAAAGGTGAAGAAGGAATGGGGAGTGAGGCTGGGAAGGAGGATCATGGCCTGGAATGCCAGGCTAGGGATTTTGCCTTTTATTTAACACGCATCAGGGAGCCACTAAAGATTTTTGAGCACTAGAATAATGACATAGATTTATTTACTAACATAACTCTGATGACAGAATCAGTGGCCAAATATTTTTAAAACAGTTGGAGAGAGGTCAAGAGAATTGAGCATGAAGAAAAAAGCCACTGTATTTGATAATCAGGCTGCATTCAAGACTTCCCCTATAGAATACTTTTGGTAGAATGGTGGGGGTAGAAGCCAGCTTTAAAAGATATAAAAGGATGACTGAGATAGTGGGAGGGAGGTGAGCTAGCCTTAGCAACTCAGAGACCCAAGGGCTTGAAAGGATGGCTTGTGGAGGTGAGCATATTTGAAGGCAGAGAGAAAGGCCTGTGGAGAGGGAGACACGGGAAATGCAGGAGACGCTGACTAATTCATACAAAAAGATCACAAGATGACGGCTGAGATAGAAGTTAGTGGAAGGGTTTTCCTTGGACAGGAGGAACACTGCTTTCTTTTTCAGATATGAGACTAAAGGAAGAGAAATGAAAGGAAATGTTTTAAGGAAGGGAATGAACCACCAGAAAAGGGAAGAGGAACAAAATTTTTTCAGGCCTACATATAGAGCTTCACTTTGTTGGCAGAATGCTCAGAACACACTTCTCAAAGGTTGTCCATCATGCAGGCTTCTTCCAAAAGATTTATGGCTTGATTAATTCTCTTCAGCTTCAACCAGAGACAACCTGACATCTGTAGTTGGCTCAGCCCTTCCTGCAGTGAGTTGACACCATTTCTGGTGGGCTTCAAAGACAATATAAATAGCTCTCTTTTGATAGTAGGCTATGCTTGGCGTCTAAGCAGCCTCATTACGTAACCAATTAGACTGCTATCACTTGAAAGGAATGAATGGCAAATCAAGGTCTTCTAGTGTAGACTTTGCATTTCCATGTTCACACATATTAACGTCTTATAGTCAAGGAGTTCCCTACCAATGCAAGATGTAAACATGACCTTAGAAACAGTATATTATTTCATTTTTTCTAAGGGGGAATCTCAGAAGATCTTACTCATTAGATGGTAGGCAAGATCTCTTCGATCTTGCTAAATAGAGAGGCGTTCAGGAGACTCTTTAAATAGTGGGAAGTTCAAGCTTTCTGCCCTGTTGTGTCCATCTGGAGTAGGCATGTAGTCCCTGAGTGTCTGTCTTTCCTGGGGGTTTGTAATTGATGTCCCTGTGTGTTAAGTACAGTACACCAAAGTCTGGGTTTTCCCCAAAGAAAAGCAAATACATATTTCAGAAAATAATATATCTGGTCCCACTGAAATGAACTAGAAATGATCTGACAGAAAGACTGTATTGGGAAGGGGGCAGAAGGAAGTGTGCATCAGGGGTATAATGACCTTTTGCTTTCTGCAGGAGAATGTTGACTTTCTGAATGCAACATGCTTTCCTATCTACTTAACTGTGTTATTTAAACAAATTGCCTTGCTCTTCAGGGACCTTGTAATCTCTGGCTTAGTGAGAAGCTGGCAGATTGGAGTCAGAAGGAGCTGTCAGTTTGGAATCTAATAGAGTTTCAGTGTGGGAATATTAGGAGTCCGGAGCAACCTCATATTAACTATGGCATCTTGTCATTAGATGACATGGATATTACTATAAAGAGTAAATCTGTGGGGAGCACGGAGATTAAAGCTATAAATTGGCTGGAAGAAGTAGGAGATTTCAATGTGCAAGCCAGTGCTTCTCTTCAAGATTTGAACACCAAACCACTTTGTGAATGTTTCAGAAACCCTTCTTTAATCTCATAGCTCTCTTTTCACTCTTGGAAATACTGTACGTTTTGGATTATTCATTGGTTCTTTTTTTAAAAAAGGTCAGGCTTTCCTCCTTAGTCACCCCAGAGGACAAGAGTTCAATGCCAGCAGACTAATTTTAATGCCAGCCTAAAACACAATTAAGGAGGGTTTTCTGCTGTCAAAAATGATGGACTGCATTCTGAAACCAAACTTCCTGTGCTTGTGGATTTTCTGTTGTTCTGTGTCATATACATTACTACTTTCCTTCCTTCCTGCAGGGCAAAGCAAACAGGGACTTATTGAACTTATTATTATACTGGCTTTCCATTGACTGGCTGTGTGATCTTGGTTGAATTACTTAACTCCTCTGAACCTCAGTTCCTCCTATGTAAGTTAAAAATAATAATGGTTCTTATCTTCTGAAGACCGTTGAGGGTGCTCAGTGAAATAATGCATTTGGAGTGGTTAGCACAGGGCCTAACACACAATAGGTACTAAGTAAATTATAGTACTTTAGTGATCACAATAACAGCTATTTAAAGCAAATATGTAATGAATTGGATATGTGTATACTTTGAGGGTTGATTCATTTTATTTGACCTGATTAATGGTGTTTTGAAAAGGAAAGCATAAACATGAGGACAGTGGAATAAGTAAAGAAATATATATCCACATGTCTAATTTCTTTGCATCTGCAGTTTTCATAATTAATTTTTTTAAACTTTAGTTTTTTTTTTAATTTTTTTTATTTATTCATTTTAGAAAGGAGAGAGAGAGAGGAGAGAGAGAAGGAGGGGAGGAGCAGGAAGCATCAACTCCCATATGTGCCTTGACCAGGCAAGCCCAGGGTTTCGAACCAGCGACCTCAGCATTTCCAGGTCGACGCTTTATCCACTGTGCCACCACAGGTCAGGCCATAATTAATTTTTTAAACTAAGTTACAATGAGAAGGGTGTTATAACCTGCTTTTTCTAAAATTCTCAGAACTCAAGATAGGTAAGACTGTATGAACTTCTGTGTTTCATTGCCCATAACTTATAACATCACTCTTACTATTGGTAATGATACATATTCAAAAAAATATATATCAAGTGATGGAATTTAGAAGCCTATATTTGGTATTAGCTGAGGTACCCAGTGTTTCATTTCTCTTTGATTAATTTTTTTTTTTTGGTGGACACATCAGAAGAATTGGATTCTAAATATCCTGTAAAACTGCAGTTTCCTGGGCCTCCATCTTCAGAGGTTCAGGTTCAGGAGGATTGGAATGGCAATCAGAAGCATTGTAGGTGATTGATACAACAGGGTCCAAGAGTCAGGCTTTGAAAACCATGTGTCAGTGTGATCCATCCTCTACCTGCCCCAGTGGCATCTCTGGCCATTTCATGCTGCCGATCAATCTGCAGTCTGAGATCTCTTAGTATCCTTTAGTTGGCATGGATTTAGAGTTCTAGTTCATTTCTATTCATCTCCTACAGAGTTGAAATTAGACTTTAAGCAAGGTTTGCCCTCCTTTCCTGATATGAGCTCACCCCAGCACTACTCATCATTATCATAATTTTCTTCCAACTTCTGATTAGATACAAACATGACACCGGCAATCATATTTCATATTCAATTTATAATTGAGTGTGATACGGTGATTATGCATCATGATCAAAGGTCATTTCTATGGGATATTAAGTGTTCACAATAACAATCTCCTTGGGATGTTTTTCTTTTGCCTTATAGCTGCATGTCTTGTCTGAACTTCCTTTCCCCAAAAGGCAGAGTATGACTTAAGCCTCTGCTATTTATTTTCTGTTGATTTTCTCATCAAACACACACACACTCTCTATCATCTATCTATCTATCTATCTATCTATCTATCTATCTATCTATCTATCTATCTATATTCTATCTCTATCTCTCTATCTCTCTCTAATTTTGAGCATCTGTTGTTAGTTAATTGGCTGCTTCCCATGGATAGTCCTCCTTCTAGAGCTTTCTCCTCCCTCCAACAATCCCTTTAATCCTCATGGTCACTTGGAATGGATATGATAAAAATAATCTGTGAATTACTTCTGTAGAAGATGAAGTTTTATTCTCCATCAATACTTCAAAATGTGACCTTGAGTGACGTCACGGAAATGGCGCCGTGAGCAGCGCGTCCGACAGATCTCCCCAAAATCTCAACAAATTTATCAACTAGAAACAGAAAAATTTATCCTCGGAGCATTCCGGAGTTCCACACACACTGAAAGCGAAAGGACTGTTATCACTTGAATCTGAGAGACGGGTGGGAGCTGAGGGTGTGGAAGAAGCTAACTACTGCACGGACGTTCATTCAAGCCGAGGAGGGAGTACGCCTGTGGTGAGTCAACCCACGTGTGCAACTGCCCGGCCACACTCGGGGAGGAACAGACTGAGCACTGCGAGCAGCCGCCGGGGTGCCGTGAGAAACCGCACGCACGCCCGGTGCTGTGGTCCGGTCGCAGAGCGAGCTCCCTTGCACCGTGAGCATCCCCAGCAGCCCACGCACTGCGAGTGAGAGTCCCCAGCCACCAGTGTGCCCAGAGCACCCCATTCACTCACATGCCCTGAACGTCCCACTCACTCACACGCCCAGAGCACCCCAATTGCCCGCACACCCAGAGTGCCCCATTCTCCCACGTACCCAGTGCACCCCAGCCACCAGTGGCAAGGCAAGCGGGAAGGGCGCCAAAGCTATCTTCCCTACTCCGGAGATTCTCTCCGTGGGCGGGGCATCTCACCCAGCCATTCAAGCTAACAATCAAGCGTTGGGGGAGGGGCACGCGGGCAGCTTGAAATACTTTCTGGAGCACAGCTGTGGATCCAATCACTGAAACTAGCTTAACCCACGAAATCTGTGCACCCACGGGGCTCTAATTGATAAGATCTCTCTCAGTTCAGCGATCCAAGACAAGAGGCATGATATTTTTTAGTGCCTCTCGCTAAAGGGGTGGGGGAAACTTCTGATTGACAGAGCCTTCATATTCAGGGATATACACTAACAAGAGGGACTTGGCAGATGTTAAGATCTATACAGCAAGCAGCGACTAGTGCCTCTTCTTCCCAGCCAAAACAGGCTACCAAGTGTGGAAAGCCTGGGTTGAGTGGTCCAACTGAATGCTAGGCACTGAACAGTCACCTTGACAACAATTGAGTCCCAGCCCCACCTGATTACGCTGGAGGCTCTGACTGCCAGAGCCTTACCCAGAGCCTTGTGCTGAGTGGGGATTGAGTGGGATTTCCCAGCTCTTTGAGCCTCTTACTCCCCAGGCAGAAGCAGTGGCAGCCTCATAGCTGGATCACCAGGCTACTAATTCAGGAAGGGGAGACTAGGAGAGAGACTCCAGGAAAGCAAACTCTCTCATTGTTGGACCCTGCAAACGCCAACAAGCCTTGACTACCAACGAGACTAAAGCCAATTATATGACATTGCAATAGAATCCCATCAACTGCAAATCCCTACCTAAGCATGACACAGGGGCAGAGCCTGGGGTACAGAGTCACCGACCAGGAAGAGGGAGAGAAAAGAAAAAGGAAGAAGTTAACCTCTCAAAATCAAGAAAAATCCACAGACTTTATAACTTGTTCCACTATTTTTTCATTGTTGTTGTTTCTTTCTTCTATCTTATTGCCTTTATTATTATTACTTCTATTTCCTCCACCTCCATCCTTTTATTCTCTGCCCATCTTATGCTTCCTTTTCTTGAACTACACTACCCATGAGTGTTACATTTTATTTCTTTTCTTCATCCTTACTCTCTTTTAGGGTTACATTCCAAAACCCTTCACTCTCACTCTCTCCGCTTTTGTTTTTTTTTTCTTTTCCTTTATTTCTTCCTTCATTTTTCTCTTTTTCTTATTTTTTCCTTTCTATTTGTTTCTTCTTTTCTCCTTTGACTTTTCCTCCCATTCAAACCTCAATCACGAACAAATTATTTAATTTGGGACTCAAGTTTTTTTTTGTTTGTTTGTTTGTTTCTTTTTTGCTTTTGTTTTTGGTTTTCTTTTGTTTGTTTTTGTGACATTTTTGGTACTTTTTACTTTGCTTTTTAACTCATTAGCATTCCTCCCAACCCAAGGTCTCCATTGTATTTAGTCTTTGTTCCACTTAATACAACAGATTTTTACTTATTATTTTTATTTTTTTTCTTCTTTAAGTATTATTTTTTCTCCTTTCTTCTGTTTCCCTCTTATCCCTCTCATTATATCTCTTAGTAGACCCTCACAAGCAAATCATTTTATACTTGTCTAAGATTTTATCCTTATTTTTTGCATTTAGTAGGCCCTACTCCCTTTTTTTGCCCCTTGAACTCTTCACCCCAAATCAGGCCCTCCGTTATAGGCAGTTTTTGCTCCATTTAGCATAATATAATTCACAGGTCATCACAATATTTCCCTAAGGAGGGGAGAGGACAGGAAGAGAAGAAAGAAAAAAGGGGGAAATAATAAATTATTACTTTTTTTGTGGGGTGTTTTTCTTTTTTCCTTTTTTTTTTTACTTTTTATTCTTTATTCTAATTAGTGCTATCAACGAGACCACCCTCAGATGCCAATAAGAAAAAGAAAAATTGAATATTATGGATACAAAAGATAGAGAGGTAAACAAATAGATGTGGAAAAACCTATGGAGAAATGATTTAACATATTGGAAACCATGGAGCTAAATGACAGAGAATTTAAAATAGATATCCTAAAAATACTCAGAGATATACAAGAAAACACAGAAAAGCAATTTAGGGAGCTCATAAAACAACTCAACGATCACAAAGTATATATTACCAAGGAAATTGAAACTATAAAAACAAATCAAACAGAAATGAAAAACTCAATTCATGAGCTGAAAAACAAGGTAACATGCTTAGCTAATAGAACAGCCCAGATAGAAGATAGGATTAGTGAAATAGAAGACAAGCAACTTGAGGCACAACAGAGAGAAGAAGAAAGAGACTCAAAAATAATAAAAAACGAGAAAGCCCTACAGGAATTATCTGACTCCATCAGAAAGAATAACATAAGAATAATAGGTATATCAGACGGAGAAGATAAAGAAAATGGAATGGAGAATATACTCAAACAAATAATAGACAAGAACTTCTCAAGCCTATGGAAAGAAGTAAAGCCTCAGATTCAAGAAGCAAACAGAACACCAAGTTTTCTTAACCCCAACAAACCCACTCCAAGGCACATCATAATGAAGATGACACAAACCAATGACAAAGAAAAAATTCTCAAGGCAGCCAGGGAAAAGAAGAGTACAACATATAAAGGAAGGCCTATTAGATTATCATCAGATTTCTCAGCAGAAACTCTACAAGCTAGAAGAGAGTGGACCTCAATATTTAAAGCCCTGAAAGAGAGGAACTTTCAACCAAGAATATTATACCCATCAAAGCTATCCTTCAAGTACGAAGGAGATATAAAAACATTCACAAATACAGAAAAGATGAGAGAATTTATCATCAGAAAGCCCCACTCCAGGAAATACTAAAGGGGGTTTTCCAACCAGATTCAAAGAACAAAACTAAACAAAACCACAAGTAACAGCTCCACCAAGAACACAAAACCAAATTTATACTGTGACAACAAAAGAAAAAAAGGGGGGAGAGGATGGAGATTAACAGTAGCAAAGGACGCAGAAATACTCATAAGATAGGGTACTACAATGAATATGGTAGGTACCCTTTTCATTACTTAATGGTAACCACCCATGAAAAAACCACCACAAAAACACTTGACTTAAAAAAGGTAGCAACAGAGGAAAGAAGTATGGAATACAAACAAACAAAAATAAATGACAGAAAAACAAAAGAGAAGAATCAAACAAGATACAAAACTAACAGAAAGCAATTTATAAAATGGCAATAGGGAACCCACAAGTGTCAATAATTACACTAAATGTAAATGGATTAAACTTACCAATAAAAAGACACAGAGTAGCAGAAAGGATTAAAAAAGAAAATCCAACTGTATGCTGCCTACAAGAAACACATCTAAGCAACAAGGATAAAAACAAATTCAGAGTGAAAGGCTGGAAAACAATACTCCAAGCAAACAACACCCCAAAAAATCAGGTGTAGCAATACTCATATCTAATAATGCTGACTACAAGACAGAAAAAGTACTCAGAGACAAAAATGGTCATTTCATAATGATTAAGGGGACACAGAATCAAGAAGACATAAAAATCCTTAATATATATGCACCAAACCAAAGAGTACCAAAATATATAAGACAGCTACTTATTGATCTTAAAACAAAAACTGACAAAAATACAATCATACTTGGAGACCTCAATACACTGCTGACGGCTCTAGATAGGTCATCCAAACAGAATCAATAAAAATATATTGGCCTTAAACGAAATACTAGAACACCTGGATATGATAGACATCTACAGGACACTTCATCCCAAAGTGACAGAGTATACATTTTTCTCTAGTGTACATGGAACATTCTCAAGAATTGACCATATGTTGGGCCACAAAGACAATATCAGCAAATTTAGAAAAACTGAAATTGTACCAAGCATATTCTCTGATCATAAAGCCTTGAAACTAGAATTCAACTGCAAAAAAAGAGGGGAAAAAACCCACAAAAATGTGGAAACTAAACAACATACTTCTAAAAAATGAATGGGTCAAAGAAGAAATAAACACAGAGATCAAAAGATATATACAGACTAATGAAAATGACAATACGACATATCAGAATCTATGGGATGCAGCAAAAGCAGTAATAAGAGGAAAGTTCATATCACTTCAGGCCTATATGAACAAACAAGAGAGAGCCAAAGTAAACCACTTAACTTCACACCTTAAGGAACTAGAAAAAGAACAAAGACAACCCAAAACCAGCCGAAGAAAGGAGATAATAACAATCAGAGCAGAAATAAATGAAATAGAGAACAGAAAAACTATAGAAAAAAATCAATAAAACAAGGAGCTGGTTCTTTGAAAAGATCAACAAAATTGACAAAGCCTTGGCAAGACTCACCAAGGAAAAAAGGCACAGGACTCAAATAAATAAAATCCAAAATGAAAGAAGAGAAATCACCACAGACATCATAGATATACAAAGAATTATTGTAGAATACTATGAAAAACTATATGCCACCAAATACAACAATCTAGAAGAAATGGATAAATTCCTAGAACAATACAACCTTCCTAGACTGAGTCATGAAGAAGCAGAAAGCCTAAACAGACCAATCAGCAGGGAGGAAATAGAAAAAACTATTAAAAACCTCCTCAAAAATAAAAGTCCAGGCTCAGACGGTTATACTAGTGAATTCTATCAAACATTCAAAGAAGACTTGGTTCCTATTCTACTCAAACTCTTCCAAAAAATTGAAGAAGAAGCAATACTTCCAAACACATTTTATGAGGCCAACATAACCCTCATACCGAAACCTGGCAAGGATGGCACAAAGAAAGAAAACTACAGACCAATATCTCTAATGAATACAGATGCTAAAATACTAAACAAAATACTGGCAAATCGAATAAAACAACATATTAAAAAAATAATACATCATGATCAAGTGGGATTCATCCCAGAATCTCAAGGATAGTTCAACATACGTAAAACGGTTAACGTAATACACCATATCAACAAAACAAAGAACAAAAACCACATGATCTTATCAATAGATGCAGAAAAGGCTTTTGATAAAATACAACATAGTTTTATGTTTAAGACTCTCAACAAAATGGGTATAGAAGGAAAATATCTCAATATGATAAAGGCCACATATGATAAACCATCAGCCAACATTATATTAAATGGCATAAAACTGAGGACTTTCCACCTTAAATCAGGAACAAGACAGGGTTGTCCACTCTCTCCACTCTTATTTAACATGGTGCTAGAAGTTCTGGCCAGAGCAATCAGATAAGACAAAGAAATAAAAGGCATCCATATCGGAAAAGAAGAAGTAAAGGTTTCACTTTTTGCTGATGATATGATCCTATACATTGAAATCCCGAAGGACTCCACTAAAAGATTACTAGAAACAATAATCCAATACAGTAAAGTCGCAGGATACAAAATTAACATACAAAAGTCCATAGCCTTTCTATATGCCAACAATGAAATATTAGAAAATGAGCTCAAAAAAATAATTCCCTTCACGATTGCAACAAAAAAAATAAAATACCTAGGAATAAACATAACAAAGAATGTAAAGGACCTATATAACGAAAACTACAAGGCATTGTTAAGAGAAATAGAAAAAGACACAATGAGATGGAACAGTATTCCTTGTTCTTGGATAGGAAGAATAAATATAATTAAAATGGCCATATTACCCAAAGCAATAAACAAATTTAATGCAATTCCCATCAAAATTCCTATGACATTTTTTAAAGAAATGGAACAAAAAATCATCAGATTTATATGGAACTATAAAAAACCCCAAATAGCCAAAGCAATCCTAAGAAAAAAGAATGAAGCTGGGGCCATTACAACACCTGACTTCAAACTATATTATAGGGCCACGATAATCAAAACAGCATGGTATTGGCAGAAAAATAGACACTCAGACCAATGGAACAGAATAGAAAGCCCAGAAATAAAACCACATATATATGGCCAAATAATCATTGATAAAGGGGCCAACAACATACAATGGAGAAAAGAAAGCCTCTTCAACAAATGGTGTTGGGAAAACAGGAAAGCCGCATGCAAAAGAATGAAACTCGACTACAGCTTGTCCCCGTGTACTAAAATTAATTCAAAATGGATCAAAGACCTCAATATAAGACCTGAAACAATAAAGTACATAGAAGAAGACATAGGTACTAAACTCATGGACCTGGGTTTTAAAGAACATTTTATGAACTTGACTCCAATGGCAAGAGAAGTGAAGGCAAAGATAAATGAATGGGACTACATCAGAATACAAAGTTTTTGCTCAGCAAGAGAAACTGATATCAAAATAAATAGACAGCCAACTAAATGGGAAATGTTATTTTCAAACAACAGCTCAGATAAGGGCCTAATATCCAAAATTTACAAAGAACTCATAAAACTCAACAACAAACAAACAAACAATCAAATAAAAAAATGGGAAGAAGACATGAACAGACACTTCTCCCAGGAAGAAATACAAATGGCCAACAGATATATGAAAAGATGCTCAGCTTCATTAGTTATTAGAGAAATGCAAATCAAAACTGCAATGAGATACCACCTCACCCCTGTTAGATTAGCTATTATCAACAAGATGGGTAGTAGCAAATGTTGGAGAGGCTGTGGAGAAAAAGGAACTCTCATCCACTGTTGGTGGGACTGTAAAGTAGTACAACCGTTATGGAGGAAAGTATGGTGGTTCCTCAAAAAACTGAAAATAGAACTACCTTATGACCCAGCAATCCCTCTACTGGGTATATATCCCAAAAACTCAGAAACATTGATACGTAAAGACACATGTAGCCCTATGTTCATTGCAGCACTGTTCACAGTGGCCAAGACATGGAAACAACCAAACAGCCCTTCAATAGAAGACTGGATAAAGAAGATGTGGCACATATACACTATGGAATACTACTCAGCCATAAGAAATGATGACATCAGATCATTTACAGCAAAATGGTGGGATCTTGATAACATTATACGGAGTGAAATAAATAAATCAGAAAAAACCAAGAACTACTTGATTCCATACGTTGGTGGAACATAAAAATGAGACTAAGAGACATGGACAAAAGTGTGGTGGTTACCAGGGGTGGGGGGAGGAAGGACGCAGGAGGGAAGGAGGGAGAGAGTTAGGGGGAGGGGGAGGGGCACAGAGAAAACTAGATAGAGGGTGATGGAGGACAATCTGACTCTGGGCGAGGGGTATGCAAAATAATTTAATGACAAGATAACCTAGACATGTTTTCTTTGAATATATGTACCCTGATTTATTAATGTCATCCCATTAACATTAATAAAAATTTATTTTAAAAAATTTTTAAAAAATGTGACCTTATTTGGAAATAGGGTCTTTTCAGAAGCAATCAAGTTAAAATGAGTTCATTAGGGTGGACCCTTATCTAAATGACTGATTTTCATATAGAAAAGGGAAATTGGACACAGAGACAGATATCACAGAGGAAAAGTAGTGCGAAAACACACCAGAGTAATATGACCATGTGTCTCAAATGATATATCTATAAGCCAAAGAATGCCAAGGATTACCAGCAGATGCGGAAGCTAAGAAGAGGCAAGGGAGAATTCTTCTCCAGATCCATTAGTTATGACAGCCCTAGGAAACTAATATACTCACTTTGGATCCTTGTAATCTCCAAAAAATAAATGTTATTGAAACCAGAGAAATTTGTCAAAAGGGCAAGTATCTAGCACATAAGAGTTTTCTTCTTTAGATTACATTGTATTTGTACTTGGAAGCCAAAACAAACAAACAAACAAACAAAACAAGTGTCCATGGTGTCAGTGTCATGATTGTTATTCATTCTTTCTATTGAATCTGTGAAATCATTTGTTGTTTTGTTGCTTGTGTTTATTCTAAGACTTGGAAGATTTCTGAGGAGTATGTTTTGATTGGTAGTTGCACAAGGTAAATGTGCTGGCCAATACTTTCTCTACACATATAGTTTTTGAAGATTATTATAGGTCCCCTACTTGTGTGGCACTATTCAGGTATACCTTTGTTGCTTTTAATGTATTTGAGCTATATTAACAAAAGTCCCTTTATATTATTGTGTTGGTAATACAGCTGTCACTACAATCTCACAAGACAGTGACAGGATTCAAGGATAATTATATATATATATATATATATATATATATATTATCTCCTCGAATATATATCTATATATCTCTTTATCTCTGTCTCTATCTATATTTATCTCTCTATATATTTTTTGCCAAGCATCAAACCCAAGATATCTTTAGCAATAACTACCTTCTTCCTCGTTCTGGCACTGTTGCAGTTAATAAGAATTTTCATTGCACATGGAGTGCTAATCTATACTGGGAAATACTGAGATCAGATCTCACGACAGATGCATGGAAATTTTCAATACAGGGATCTTTGCTTTTAATTCTCTTGATGCTGTTTTCCCAGGGCTGTGTTTGTAGTGCTGCTGAAACTGTACTGTTGAATATGGGTAAGAGTGTGCTATTAAGACTGTATTGAGGTCAAGGAGAAGAAACAAGGGTTATTTATCCATGACCAAAACAATTGATGATGAAAATTGATATACCTTTGTAGAGGGCATTAGTAATGGGTACTGGGCCAGAATGAAAACAACAGTAGTTTTGGCATCATCTAGTCTTAGGTTTAAATTCTTTGTGACTTTGGAAAATATGACCTACATTTACTGAGCCTTAGATGAAATATATATATATATATATATATATATATATATATATATATATATATATATATATATATATATGAAAAATTCCAAACATTCCAAAGGTAAACAAGAAATAATATAGCAAAGATAAATGTACTCACTACCCAGTTTTAAAATAACTACGGTTGTAGTCTCATGTATATCTTTCCCCAAGCACATCTGCCTCCCTGCTCCTGAACAATCTCACCAAAACACACTTCAAGGAATTAATATTGAAAAGTCAAAGAGACTTTGACATTTAGAAAGTAAAATTGCTTTTGAAATGGCAGGGGTTGGTAGAGACTCTTATTGTAGGTTTAATTAATATATTTAGTGCAAGATTAGCAAAAAAGCGCTTTTTAGGGAAGTCATGAATGCTATTTCTACTTTTAAAATATTAATTATAATTCGATGGGAAATACGATTTCCAGTAGGTTGCATTTTTTTTTCTGAACAAGACTAGATTAGTTAGTTCCTGTATTGAGTTCTTAGTATACATTGGCTTTATGTGGGTGTAATGATTGAATTTCTGTATCAACTTGTCTGGGCCACAGTGTCCATATATTTGGTCAAACATTATTCTGGATATTTCTGTGAATATTTAAAAAAATAAGATTAACATTGAAATTGGTAGACTTTGAGTAAAGCATATTACCCTTCATAATGTAAATGGGCCTTATCTGATCAGATTAAGGCTTTAAGAGAACACATATTGACCTCTTCTGAGCAAGAATTATATTCTTTCTACATGTAATGAAACTGAGTCTCAGAGAGGGTAAATAATTTTCCCATGTTTTCACAGCTACTAAGTGGCAGAGCTGGGATTAAAATCCAGGTTTGTTTGACTCTGCTATAGTATAATGCCTTGTGAGAATTCAATTTGATGGTTTAGTTCTTCAAAGGGAACACCGAGTAGTCTGACTTGCCTACAACACATAGTATATATAAGAAAATAATGGGTCAGAAAACTAGAAAAGTACAATGAGGCCAGATCATTGGCAGGAGGTACTTAAATGCCCACCTGATTTTAAAGATGAGAAAACTAAGGCTCAAAAACCCAAGAATGCTCCTATGGTTTCAAGGTTAGTAAGTGGTAAAACTGGAATTTAACTGAGGTTCAACTGGTGCCAGAGGCTGAGGTCTGTATCATCTTCTCTAAGCTGACTCCCTACTCTACCTTCAACTGCTTCTTACCCACTGGCTCTCTATCTACTCAGCCATTCAAGAAAAAAGTCCAACAAAATAAAACACATATTTTGAGTACTTAACTATATGCCACAAACTGGACAAACTGCTCTGCATTCAGAAGCTCATTTAAACTTTCCCAGCAGTGTTTTAAAGAAGAACACTATAATCCCACTTTATAAATGAGGAAACTGTGTCTAATAACAGTGGAATAACTTGCCTAAAGTTGTACTGTTAATATACTGTATAGCTGTGTACATAATGATGAGAGTTGAAGTTCTAGGAGTAGATGTGGTCATTGAGAAATATAATTGGTTGGGGGGAGAAGACACTTATAAGGGCACTAATCCTATTATGACCTCACCCTCATAACCTCATCTAACCCTTATTACCTCCTCAAATCCCCATCACCAAATTCTATCAATTGAGGGTTAGGGCTTTAACATATAAATTTTGAGGGGACACACTTCAGTATGTAGCAGAAGGAAAGAGAAAGAAAGAATGAAAACTGAACAGAACCTGAGAGAGTCCACATGAAGCAGAGAAGGCAAAGGAGCCAGTGAAGACAGAAACATTGGTTAGAGGAGTGTTATGGCCTGGAAGATGAAGCAGGGAAGGAGTTCTAGGAAGCGAGGCCAAGAGTATTGAATGTTTCTACATCACTTCAGTGGACAAGATTACATGGCAGTGGCCAGACATTGGATTTTGTCTTTAGGGATGTTTCAGAGTAGTTTCAGCTGGCAGAGTGTTGGGGACTGCAGAAGATTAAGGAAGGAGACAGCAGAGCGCAAGTGGATGCTGAGGTTGGGTGAAGGAAGGGGAGATCTTAGACTGAAGAAAACAAATTTCAGATGGGGGATACTAAGCAATTTTGAATGATTGACTGGAAAGGGGTAGTAGAGGAGAGACTGGAGTTCAAGCAAATTAGCAAGTAAGGGAGGCAAATCATTCATGGAGTGAGTTCCTGGAGAAGTTGAGAGGGGAAGGGGACTAAGCAGAGTTGGAGCTTTGAGCATGAGGATACGTGTGGTGGAAGGGACTCAACACAGGGTTTATGGTATTACAGACTTGGTTCTTTGTTCTTGGTTTGATTAACTCACTTATGACATTGTTGAAGTCACTTTATCTTTCTCAACCTGTCTCCATAACTGTTTAATGGAGGTAATGATAGAGTTTATTTCTTAGGATAGTTGTGAGAACGCAATGAGATGATACGTGTTGCAGCACCTACCTTAGAGTCTGTTACCTAGGGGTGCTCAATAAAGAAATTACGAAGGAAGATGCAGAGATTTTGGAAGGAGTGAAATTGAGTTAGTACAATAAATTGGGATCATAATTCAAAAGGTACCCTAAAAAATATTGTTTGTCACCTAGATTGGATCCACTAGTGCCTCACTGCAGCAAGTGTTAGTGCTGCTCACTAATACTGCTGGTGCTTTTCCTTCTGGGCACAGAGTAGGATTATACTTTCCTCCTCTTTTGAAGTGAGAGGTAGCCACATGACTTGCTTTGGTAAATAGAATATGAGCAGAATTGACATGTGTCATCATTTATTTTTTATTTTATTTATTATTATTATTTTTAAAAATTATTTTTGAGAGAGAGAGAGATTTGGTGTTCTTCCACTTATTTATGCATTCATTGGTTGATTCTTGTATATGCCCTGACTAGGGATCAAACCCACAACTTTGTGTATTGGGATGATGCTCTAACCAGCTGAGCTACTGGCCAGGGTGACATGTGTCACTTCTTAAGTGAAAGCATTTGTAGTTCTCAACTCTCCTCTGCCTTGTCAAATGGGGGAGCACTTTTTGACAGTGAAAATACAATGCTGAACCATCTAATGGAGGACAACTGCCATAGACAGTCACCCAAACCTGCAGTGGAACATTTAGGAAAGGAAGATTTCATTTATATGTGAAATCTGAAGAACAATATAAATGAACAAACAGAACAGAAACAGACTCATAGTACAGAGAACAGACTGATGGTTGCCAGAGGGGAAGGAGTATTGGGGGGCTGGATGGAAAAGTGAAGGGAGGAAGTACAGATTGGAAGTTACAAAATAGTCATGGGGATGTAAAATACAGCATAGGGAATATAATCAATAACATTATAATAAGTATGGTGTGAGGTCAGTACTGGAAATATTAGGGGGAACACTTTGTAAGGTATAAGAAATTTATGCTGTTTTAACCCACTGAAATCCTGAGGAATCACTTATTAATTCAGCATAACCTGGCCTATCTTGATTTATATGCCCCCAAAAGTGAAGGAAAAATGTCCCTTAATTTAATACCTAGTATTGTCTTTGAGGACACAGTTTGAAAAGTGACTGATTTTTAGCAGCTCACCAGAGTTTATAATCCCCCAAATTAATGTTCTTGTCTTCAAAGTAGTCACTGTGGGATTATGTGATGATTTAAATGATGTTAAAAAGTTATTAAATTACTTTTACAACCCAGCCTCAAAATTGATTAATGTAGTCATTTACTATATACCAGGCACTGGGAATATAGAGAGGAAAAGGCATGTTCTTCCTCCTTCAGGAGCTCATAGTGTTTTAGCAATAAATATGTAAGTGTTATACATTGTTGCATTAGATAGCAGAGCCATAGATGAAGAAATGGTCAGTTCTACCAGAGATTCAAGGAAGGCTTCATAGATGAGATATGACTCTGTTCACTAGACAAACAGATTGGGGTGAAGGTGAGGCTATACCAGAGGGACAACAGAAGCAAAGGCATGGAGCTTTGAAGTGGCACAGTACATTTGAATAAGTGAAAATACCTCTGAATATCCAGAGACTGGTGTGAGAAGGGGATGCTGAAAGGTGTGAAGCTGGAGAACAGGTATGGGGCATATTATGGAGGACCATTCATCATGCTAGCAAGGGTTATAAAATAGGCAGTGTGGTCCTAGAGCCAGTGGTTCAAAATACTTTTGTGCAGAAGAAAAAAGATAATGGCACCAATGCTTGTTTAGCTAGATATTGATGATGACCTTCAAATGTGTCTAAGTTTCTAACTATTCTGAAAGACTAACTTAATATTTGTCCCAAGTTTCTGTTAAGTATGAATCTTCGTACTTCCTAAATGGCCTTTATTTTGCTTTAATGTTTTTTATCCCATTTTTACATTATGCTTAACCTTAAAACTCATTTCAAATTATTTGAGAAGTAATATGAATCCCAAGTCGAGTATTATAGAAACATGGAAGTCTGGAAGTAGGAGAGGCCTTTGCATATAACGGAGGGCAAGGTGTATGGGAACCCGCTCTTACAGGTGGGATTTTACTCTCAGCTTCTCTAAGTATTTCATGCTTGTTTCCCATGTTTTATGTGTGTGAGGTGGTGTCATCTCAGATCTCTGATCCTAAGAATCCACTTCTCAAATACTACATATGGGTGAATGCTTGGTGCAATCAACCCCTAATGCCCAAATTAAATTTCAGTTCAGTCCCTCTAGTTTTATTTTTTCTTTCTTTCTTTTTTTTTTTTTTACAAAGACAGAGAGAGAGAGTCAGAGAAAGGGATAGATAGGGACATACAGACAGGAACGGAGAGATGAGAAGCATTAATCATTAGTTTTTCGTTGTGCATTGCAACACCTTAGTTGTTCATTGATTGCTTTTTCATATGTGCCTTGACTGTGGGCCTTCAGCAGACTGAGTAACCCCTTGCTCGAGCCAGCGACCTTGGGTCCAAGCTGGTGAGCTTTTGCTCAAATCAGATGAGCTGAGCTCAAGCTGGCAACCTCGGGGTCTCGAACCTGTGTCTTCCACATTCCAGTTTGACGCTCTATCCACTGCACCACGGCCTGGTTAGGCAGTCCCTCTGGTTTTGACTAGTGTTTCTCCTTAAACCTTACAAAAAATGCCTGTTAACTTCTTTTGTATTTTTCAGAGTTTGTTTAGAGTGTGTTTTTTTTTTTCTTGTATTGTACTTAAGGATGGGAAAAATGTTCTTGATATTTCAGGCAGAATAGTATTCCCAGGAATCAATTTATGTATCCTTTGGGTCAATTGTCTTAATGTGAAAATCTTAATGAAAAATGTCAAAAGATTTGCCATTTGGTTATTTCACAAAAGCTTTACAATTATTAATGGCTTGGAGACTCAATAGGAGAGTTGAGTAAAAATGTTGCAATCTCTGTTGCTGGTGCATTCTGTTCTTAAACCAATGTCTAAATGTCCAAATATCACAAGATAAAAATAAAATTGTGATATAAATTATCATACTTACAATATAATTGTGTGTGTGTATATCTATATCTATATCTATCTATATCTATATATCTATATAGATATATAGATATAGATAATAAAACTTTTGATAAAGAATATGTTGTTCTCAGTGATGGTCAGTATAATATTCCTTATAGTTATAAAAATTTGGAATCAAGCTAAATGGCAAATGATAGGATATTAAATAACTCATGGTACAATGATAGAATAAAATATTGTATAGTTGTATTTGGCAGAATTCTAAAATCACTTCCCAGTTTCCAGCTCATGATATACACATTTGGCAAAATACCCTCCTCTGAAGTGTGAAAAAGACATGAATACGATGGAGTCATTTCTCCCTTGATTAGATTATGTTATGTAAAAAAAAAAGTGATGAGGCCCTGGCCGGTTGGCTCAGCGGTAGAGTGTCAGCCTGGCATGTGGGGGACCCGGGTTTGATTCCCGGCCAGGGCACATAGGAGAAGTGCCCATTTGCTTCTCCACCCCCCCTCCTTCCTCTCTGTCTCTCTCTTCCCCTCCAGCAGCCAAGGCTCCATTGGAGCAAAGATGACCCGGGCGCTGGGGATGGCTCCTTGGCCTCTGCCCCAGGCGCTAGAGTGGCTCTGGTCACTTGTGGCAGAGCGACACCCCAGAGGGGCAGAGCATCGCCCCCTGGTGGGCAGAGCGTCGCCCCTGGTGGGCGTGCCGGGTGGATCCCGGTCGGGCGCATGCGGGAGTCTGTCTGACTGTCTCTCCCCGTTTCTAGCTTCGGAAAAAAAAAAGAAAAGAAAAGAAAAGAAAAGAAAAAAAAGTGATGAGATAGTTATTCCTGTGATTATATTGTAGCAGACTGGATAGATTCTCTTGTATATTCTGAAGAAATAAGTTGTCATGTCATGAGAGAACTGTGTGCTAAGATATAAAAGTAGTCTCTAAGCCTGACTAGTAGTGATGCAGTGGATAGAGCATTGATCTGGGATGCTGAGGTCCCAGGTTCAAGACCCCAGTCACTGCCTTGACCATGGGCTCATCTGGCTTGAGCACAAGCTCGCCACCTTGAGTGTGGTGTCTCCAGTTTGAGCATGGGTTTCTGGCTTGAGCATGGTATCTTTTGACATGATCCCATGGTCTCTGGGTTGAGACCAAAAGTTTCTAGCTTAAAGCCTAAAGTTGCTGGCTTGAGCAAGGAATCACTGGTGTGCCTTGAGTCCCCTGGCCAAGGCATGTATAAGTAGCAATCAATAAATAACTAAAGTGACACAACTATGAGTTGATGCTTCTCATCTGTGTCCCTTTCTGTTTTTCTCCCTTCCTGTGTGTGTGTCTGTCTCTCTCCAAAAAATAAATAAACAATTAAAATAAAAAAATAAAAATAGCCTCTAAGATCTAAGAGTAACTCTTGGCAGATAGCTACCAAGAAAACAGTTGCAAGGAACTGAAGTCTGCCAAAAACTTGAATGAGCTCAGAAGAAGACCTTGAGCCTTAGATGAGATCACAGCCCAAGGCAAGACTTGAATTCAGCTTGGTGAGACCTTGAGTAGATGACCTAGTTAACTCATTCCTGGAATTCTGACCTCTAGGAAGTATGACAATAAATTTGTGTTTTAAACCACTTATTTTTTGGTAATTGGTTATTTATTTATCAATAGAAAATCAATACAATAACCATTTAAAAATATTTATGGGCCCTGGCTGGTTGGCTCAGTGGTAGAGTGTCGGCCTGGTGTGTGGAAGTCCCAGGTTCGATTCCCGGCCAGGGCACACAGGAGAAGCGCCCATCTGCTTCTCCACCCCTCCCCCTCTCCTTCCTCTCTGTCTCTCTCTTCCCCTCCCGGAGCAAGGCTCCATTGGACCAAAGATGGCCTGGGTGCTGGGGATGGCTCTATGGCCTCTGCCTCAGGCGCTAGAGTAGCTCTGGTCACAACAGAGCGACACCCCGGATGGGCAGAACATCGTTCCCTGGTGGGAGTGCCGGGTGGATCCCGGTCGGGCGCATGCGGGAGTCTGTCTGACTGCCTCCCCGTTTCCAGCTTCAGAAATATACAAAAAAAAATTTTAAATGTGTTTATGAAAATTTATTCAATTATTTTTGAAATGACAGTAGTCCTCTCTAATCCATGGGGTATATGTTCTAAGATACACAACGGATGTCATAAACTACAGAGAGTACAAAATTGTATGTGTATTATGTTTGTTGTTCTATATTTACATAGCAAAGATAAAGTTTAATTTACAAAGTAGGCACAGTTAAAGATTATCAACAATAACTAATAATAAAAAGTTATGTAAATGTGGTCTCTCTCTCATAATCAATATGCTGAGACAGCTACTAAGTAACTAACTGGTAGACAGGCATATGATTCACATTCTTAGTGGGATAAAGTGGGATGGTGGAAGATATCATCACAATACTCAGAATGGTATGTAATTTAAAGCCTATGAATTGTTTATTTCTGAAATTTTCCATTGAATATTTTTGGAGCATGTTTGACTGTGGATATCTGAAACCACAGAAAGCAAAATCGTGGATAAGGGGGACTACTGCACTTACAAGATTAAAAACAAATACATAAAATTTTATACACAAGATGCCCTGAAGGAGTACCAAGGAAAATATGTAGACAAAAGACAAGAAAGGGTTCTTAATAAAGATGGGGGCTGAGACAAGATGGTGCTGGAGTAGGCGGACATACCAACATCTACCTCCCAGAACCAAAGTGGATTACAAACTAATTTTATGAACTATCATCTGGAAAAACCAACTTTGGACTAAACTAAGAGGACTCTTCAACCAAGGAACACTGAAGAAGCCACACTGAGACTGGTAGGAAAAGCGGAAATGCGGAAACGCGGAGAGGGTTGCCCAGCTCCCCGGAGTGAACGGCAGCAGGGAGAGACTTGCGTGGCGGGAAGAGAGTTTAGCAGAGGGGGAAGGGTCCTGAGCCCCAGGAACATAGCCTCAGCCTGCATCCCCAGAGCCCAGAAGAGGCATAAGGACAGTATTTAGCTGGAAACAAGTCAGGATACTGTTTGTGAGAAAGTCTGATTTCTTAGACCCAGGATCCTTCTTAAAGGGACCACGCAGAACATCTCTCTCACAACCACTTACCCAGGGCTCCTGGAGATGGGGGAGAGAGGAGAGGACCAGAGTAACAGGAAGAGAGTGTAATCTAGGAGGCACAGGGAGAAACATTTTGGGAGATAGCCACCCTAACCCCTGGGACGAGTCACTCCCTAAAGCTGAAGTCAATATTTCCCCCGGAAACAGCAATACCAGCAAAGGGAAGCAGGAGAGCAGCCAAACAAGCTCCCCCGCAGCACTCAGAGCAGAGTCGCATAGAAGGAGGGAGCTTTCGGGTCTACAGTATTGAGTCTTAGGGTCCGAGCTGCAACGCCCCCACCCACACAGCTGAGGGCACGCTGGAGGGTGGGCAGCAACGGGAGACAAAAGCGCAGTTCTGCTGGCAGGGGCGGAAGCCGGTGGGCCACCACTGGGCTCAGGTGTGAGCTCAATCTTGCCCGGCTGGGGAGAAGGGGGCGTGCAAAAGCGCTCAAGCTCAGCTGCCGGTAGCCTGTAATCCAGCCTGCGGGAGAAGGGCAGGAACCCCGGAAAGGGTGGAGACCAGCCCCTGAGCAAGGGCAGAGGAGCACAGCCTTGCCCCGCCCATGCAACCCAGGCTAGTGGTCTGACTTGGTAGACGGCTCCTCCCGTGGAGGTGGAGCCAAAAGCCCAGAAGAGGGAGAGTTCCGCTACTGAGCTGAGCTTGGGCACGCAGTCCTGCCCCGCGGTAGAGCCAAGGCTAGCAGCCGCTCCTTGAGTGGGCTCCTCCTGCAAGGGCAGGGCGAAAGCCCAGAAACAGGAGGAGACCTGCAGCTGAGCAAAGGTGCTCGCCAGTGCCCTCAAGACCTAGCATAACATCACACATGGGGGCGGGGCAAAGGCCAAGGCCACCGACGCTTGTGCACCCGAGCATGTGATCACAGCCACTCCCGTGAAGAGAAAATGCGGAAGCAGAGAAATACAACACAAATAAACCAAGAGAAATCCCCAGAAAAGGACCTAAGTGAATCAGATATAACCAAATTACCAGATGCAGAGTTTAAAATAACAATTGTTAGGATGCTCAAAGATATTAAAACAACCATAGATGGCCATTACAAAAACCTAAATAAAGAGATAACAAATATAAAAAAGGACATTGAAATAATAAAAAAGAATCAGTCAGAAATGACAAATACAATATCTGAAATAAAGAATACAATGGAAGGAATTAAAAGCAGGATGGATGAAGCAGAGAATCGAATCAGTGAGTTAGAGGACACGATAAATAAAGGCACGAAAGCAGAGCAGAAAAAAGAAAAGAGACTCAAAAAGTCTGAGGAAACTCTAAGAGAGCTCTGTGACAACATGAAGAGAAATAACATCCGCATCATAGGGGTTCCTGAAGAAGAAGAGAAAGAACAAGGGATAGAGACTTTGTTCAAACATATTATAGTGAAAAACTTCCCCCAATTAAGGCAGGAAAACATTTCACATGTTCAGGAAGCACAGAGAACTCCATTAAGGAGAAATCCAAAGAAACCAACACCAAGACACATCATAATTAAAATACCAAAGCTAAATGATAAAGAGAAAATATTAAAAGCTGCTAGAGAAAAAAAGACTATCACCTACAAAGGAGCCCCCATAAGGATGACTTCTGACTTCTCAACAGAAACACATGAGGCCAGAAGGTAATGGCAAGAAATATTCAAAGTAATGCAGAACAAGAACCTACAACCAAGAAAAAAAAAAAAAAAGACAAGAAAGACATATTGAAGCACATCAAAAGTGGTGCTGGAATTTTAAGTGATTTTGTTTGTTGCTCTTTTTACATATTTCTATATACATTTTCTGGAATTATCATACATTAATTTGATGAACAGAAATAATTAGGTATGACCTCAGAAAAAAGTAAGAAAAATATAGGTGTAGAGAATATAAAAATTATTGAAGGAAATTGTGCTTTTCTTAAAGATGTTTGTTAAAGTAGTTTTACTTGTATGAATATACTCATGATTTAAAAAATATATTTTCTGGCCTTGGCTGGTTTGGCTTAGCAGTAGAGCATTGGCCTGGTGTGTGAAAGTCCCAGGTTTGATTCCTGGTCAGAGCACATAGAAGTGCCCATCTGTTTCTCCACCCTTCCCCATCTCCTTTCTCTCCCTCCCTCTCTCTCTCTCTCTCTCTCTCTCTCTCTTCCCCTCATGCAGCCAAGGCTCCATGGGAGCAAAGTTGGCCCAGGTGCTAAGGATGGCTCCATGGCTGTTACCTCAGGCACTGAGGATGGCTCCAGTTGCAGTGGAACAATGCCACAGATGGGCAGAGCATCGCCCCCTGGTGGGAATGCTGTGTAGATCCTGATCGGGCTCATGAAGGAGTCTGTCTGTCTGCTTTACCACTTCTCACTTCGGAAAAATACAACTATATATATACTTTTTTCTGTCTTAGACTTAGAAATAATGATACCCCAGTATCAATGAACACATCTAGCACTCATATCTTGGCTTCTAAATACTATTTTCTACTGAAAGAAAACACAGACTTTTTATAGAAATAGCTGATTCCAGGTCTGGGACAGGAAATCTACAAAGTAAATGAGGAATATACAGTTGTGTCAGAAAGCAACAAAGTTGTTTTGACTCAAAAAATAATGGAGTCATATGAAAGGACCACATTAGCCAGCACTAAGGGGAACTCTCTAGTCAAATTCGGAACAATATGAATATCAAGAGAATAATGATTATAATTGTTTAAAATTCAATATTTAAAAAGAAATATCCATTAGTCTATTCTGATATCTACCGTATTTTTTGCTCCATAAAACGCACTTTTCCCTCAAAAAAAGTGGAGAGGGAAATGCCTGTGTGTCTTATAGAGTG